>NC_133345.1:37124452-37469452 GCF_030506205.2 Paramisgurnus dabryanus | reverse complement strand
GTTTGCCACTGAACCTGCATTAATGACGACAGTTGGGCTTTTGGCCTTAGTCAAACGGGTCTGCATGTTTCAGTTTCTTTTAAAGATCGGATGGGGACCAATGGATACCATAGATACCTTCGCCTTGGGCCCCCAATTTGCTAAATCCTCAACTGTGGGTTACTTACTTATGCTGCAATAGTTAGCCTGTCTGGTTTGAAACAATTACCAATTGTAAAAAGCACTATATAAATAAAATTGAATTGAATAAGCAGTTTTGACGCGTGTGCAGCAGGCACTTATTTTGACAAAACATGTGATGCACATGGTTCACATGACACAACAAACACATATTTTGAAAACACGGGCAACACATGACACTCCGAACAAATATTTTTAATTTTTCCCCCTCAGAAGAGCAGTCATGAGCCGCCACTGCTGCCAACACACATTTATGTCCAAACATTTTGCATAATAGGTGCCCTTTAACTTTCTGAAGTATTACAATGATTAAAGGTAGGGTAACACATTTTGAAAAATGCTAACGGTAGCCGCCTAGCAATGAAATCCCGATCCCACCCTCAAGTCAAATCGCTCTCCAAAGTCACGCCTCTTTCCAAACACATGAACACGCACAGATCAGACGGTCACGTCTCATTCACCAGTGAGAAAACTTTGCAGTCAAAGTGAATAACACTTCCAAAATAACCAACATAAACAACTGGTTTACATCAGAATTAGTTTAAGCACACGTTCGGTTGTGTAGACGTAGTAACTATATCGTTATGCTAATCCGTAAACGAACACAAATTTCATAAGCAACACAACGTTTCATCAAAGTATAATATCTGAATCCATCTCAATACAAACATATCGCGTACCTACCTTACCAAAATAAACAGTGCAACGACCCTTTCAGACCCTTTGCCTCCTGTAGCTGTTTGCATCTCGCGGTAAAGCAGTAAAGTTACCAATGTTAATTTGGATTTTTGCTCTTGCTGATCCAGGCAGTTTTTGCTGTTGTTGTTATAAAAGATGCATTTAGTTTTGTTGCTCCTGTGTAGGTTGTCAATTCAGCAGAAAAGTTTGGTGTTCTCGCTGTTTACAGACAGAGCGCACGTGAACGCGCCGATGACGTATGGTATCTGCGTGGACTCCCTGCGCAGTGGGAATTCAAATTACGCTTACGTATGAGGGACATAAAAGGAAACGTCCGTTCGGACCGAAATCTATGATTTGTTGAACATTTTTTGGTCCTACGCCTTTCACAGATGACATACATTTTTACAAATACATTTAAACAACTTAACACAGTGATTGCTATCAGGATGTGAGGAGACTTTTAACCAGCATAACTAAAAATGTTTCAGGATCAAATCTGTTACCCTACCTTTAAGTTACTGCAAAACATTTTGATATACATATTGCTATATACACCACACAATATTTCACATGGGTTGCTGTTATATAAGACTTTATTCTCATTCCATGAGTTTGGTAATAACATAACTGGAATGATGTTTTTCCAACCAAAGGGATGTTTTATGTCATGCCTACTCAAACACACACATAGGTACACATTTAATATTTATTTTGCACAGATATACACATGGTGTCCGTTTTGTATTTGTTCATTCCTTGCATTTTAATTGCACTTCTATTCACTGGTAAATCTCTCTCTCTCTCTCTCTCTCTCTCTCTCTCTCTCTCTCTCTCTCTCTCTCTCTCTCTCTCTCTCACACACACACACACCTCTCACACCACTTGTTCTCTCCCAATCGCCAACATCTCCTCTGTCTCTTGATTCACTCTTACATAAGTATTACACAGTCAATCGCTGTCACTCCATTTGAACACTAGCAGTGTTTTAAAGAGCCCCTAATTGGCAGTCGGCTGTAAAAAGTTACACAATGACCCTAAAATGCAGTTTGTGGCCCAATCAGACTGGGTTACTATATGACACACAGCTTTAAAAGCCCATTATTCATAAAATATTATTCATGTAAAAATTTATCCGTGAGACCTTTTAAATAAAAGGTCTTAAAAATATGAAAATAAAAGTTAAATAGAGTAGGATATAATAACATACTTATATATACTATAAATTGCAGTTATTTAAAATGATAAAACATTATTTAATTTAACTAATTCAACTCTGTAATGCTGATTTAAAGTACAATTCTCACAATAACTTCCTATTTTAAATATCAACTATGAGTTGCTGTAACATAAAATAGTGTAAACTACTTAACTTTTTTTGATGAGTTATTTACTGTAAAACACACATGTTGTCATGACTTATCATATTTTTACAGTGCACAGGTAATCCTGATCTGTCCAGATACTAAGATCAGTGTGCATTACAACATTTGGCCAAAGCTTCTTGCATGGCCTTCCCTCAGTGAACTGATCTAATGATATAAATATATTCAGTTTAACATGATCTTGAACCTCCATGACAGATGAGTCATCTGCAACAAGAGACTATAAGTGTGGACAGTATACAATGGCTTTATTTACAAACATCAGTTGTGCCAAATATTCAATTACAAGTGCGTCCATTTCAGGTTCAAATTATTATAACTTTAAATATCAAAATCTATGCAAAAAACATCACAAAAACTAGTGGAGAAAACTTGCCAAGTTGTACTGTACATCCATTGCTCTACACTACACAATCGCTACATCACACCCGCTTACACACACACTGCAGCTGTTCAAATATTGTGACATGTGATCTCAGCTGTACACAAAGAGGCTTTTAAGCATGAACTGAGGGACAAAAGCAAGAGAGAACAGGACAAGTCCACCATAAAACTCTCCTCTATCTTGGCAGAGAATAGTTTGCATTGTCGTGAACGCTGCATAGCAGAACACTGAAGTTCTTTCGGTTACATCGCCGTCAGACCTCCGGCAGATACAAAAACCCAGCTCTCTATCCATCAGCACAGGATTAGACACATAACCTCAGTGTTGAACACACATGCCATGACATCAGTGCATCAGAGGGAATGCTGGGAGAATGGGACACACCCTTTGTTTCAAATGCTCAGCTGTTTATTTTATACTGAAACTGGGATATCTTTGTATTTATATTGTTAAAAAATGTGTTGAATGTAATAATGTTTACAGCCAAGCCAACATTTCAAAGATGACTTCTTAAGTTCCTAGGAGCTGTGTGATATTTGCCAAGGACCTAATATGTGCACGCAATAGGTTTTGATGAAGCAATCCATGCCCAAACATTCTTGTTGACCTCAGCTATGTTCAAATGACTAAATGGACTTAAAGGGACATTCCACTTTTTTTGAAAAATGCTCATTTTCCAGCTCCCCTAGAGTAAAAAATTAGATTTTTACCGTTTTGGAATCCATTCAGCTGATCTCCGTGTCTGGCGGTACCACTTTTAGCATAGCTTAGCATAATCCATTGAATCTGATTAGACCATTAGCATCACGCTAAAAAATAACCAAAGAGTTTCAATATTTTTCCTATTTAAAACTTGACTCTTCTGTAGTAACATCGTGTACTAATACCAACGGAAAATTTTTAGGCCGATATGGCTAGGAACTATACTCTCATTCCGGTGTAATAATCAAGAACTTTGCTGCCGTATGGCTGCAGCTAGCGCAAATAATGATATTATGTAGTGCCCGAAAATAGTCCCCTGCTATTGAAAGTAACCAAGGGATGACAGCAGAAATGAATAACACCAAAACGGTAAAAATCAAATGTTGTGAAAATTAAATGCACATTTGAACCGTACATACACTTTACGCTCACTATAACAGATGATGTCATAATCTAAATAGACAGATAATAAAACAGTCAGCTAAGGAGATGTTAAATGCCATTCTTTTTCCAGAGCTCAGATCTGTTATTATGATGAAAAGGTATTTGATCTCTGTTTGATGTCTCAAGCTCACTATTAATTCAGTTTGTCTGAAACAATATAAGCAAACATGTTCTAGTTGACTAAAGCATTCAGCAATATATTTTACATAATAAGTTTCTGTTTATTTTGGGATAAACTGCACTAAAAAGTGGACACACAAAATGGAAAATTACTTTTTATTGCTGTCATGATGCCAGGATGTTGTGTGGTTACAAAGATGTTCTTAGGGGTTGACAGGGTGTTAGTACACTGTGCATCGAAACAACAAAGAATTTAAAGGGATAGTTCACCCAAAAATGAAAATTCTGTCATTATTTACTCACTCTCATGTTGTTACAAACCTGTATAATTTCTTTATTCTGATGAACACAAAAGAAGATATTTTGAGAAATGTTTGTAACCAAACCGTTTTTGGGGACCCATTTACTTCCACAGTATTCTTTTTTCTTACTATAGAGATGAATGGGGTCCATGAAGGGTTTGATTACGAACATTTCTCAAAATATCTTTCTTTGTGTTCATCAAAACAAATACATTTATACAGGTTTGTAACAACATGAGAGTGAGTAAATGATGACAGAATTTTCATTTTTGGGTGAACTATCCCTTTAAGGACAGGAATATTAGAGAACTGGGTGGATCTCCTTTGATGACCCGGAACAATGCACCAAATCATAATAACTGCTTTACCAATGTAAAATATTCTTTGCTGCCTTCAATTGTTTAGTTTAATCAACTTGGATTTACAAGTCATTTTAACTTAAAAGTTTTTTAACTTTTTGGTATTAAAGGTTTTAATACCAAAAAAATAACAGTTTCAAATGAAACAACACAATTTTTTAATCCTAAACTGGTGGTCTTCTTAGTTTTACAGTTTATAAATTGCGCCATTTAAATAGGAAATCGGCATGGTGCCAGCGCAACTGGCTTTTAAAGGGGATGAGAGCTGGGACTCTCATTGGTTTATTGCACTTTACGCCGAAAACACAACACTTACTCATTACGAGAATAGGAACAACCGTTTTAGGTTGTGCCCTTGGTGCACACACCATTTTTCACGTCGTTACATTAGCAAAAAGGGATTGGACACGCCCGTTTAGACTGTGCGCTTACACTGCCAAAAACGATTTTCAAGAAAAAAAAAATCTTAGTATTTTTGTCTTGTTTTCAGTAAAAATATCTAAAAGCTCTTAAATTAAGATGCTTTTTCTTGATGAGCAAAATGACCCAAGACAATAAGTCTAGTTTTTAGACCAAAAATATCAAATTTAAGTGATTTTGTGCATAAAACAAGCAAAAACATCTGCCAATGGGGTAAGCAATTTTTTCTTGAATTTTTCTTGAATTAAGTGTTTAAGAAAAAATTTCAAGATTTTTTGCTTACCCCATTGGCAGATTTATTTTGCTTGTTTTATGTATAAAACCACCTAATTTCTAGATATTTTTACTGAAAACAATATTTATTGAAAATCATTTTTGCAGTGTAGGGCCCATAGGGTTTTTGGACCTGAAACTTCACAGGCACTTTCTATGGGCACCTGAGACTAATACGAAAAATTATAAGGTGACCTGTAAGTCCAAAACCTCTGGCCTTAAAACCTCTTGAGACCTTTAATTATTTAAAAAATGCTGACAATCTGTGAGGCAACAGTCTCTCTCTCTATATATAATCATACGATAAACAATAATATAATATAATATAATATAATATAATATAATATAAAAAATAAATAATTGACTTGTTTGATTTTGCTTTCTGCAGGGTTACGCAGACAAAGAAAACTAATCGTATAGCTCCCCAACCACCTGCAAGCTATTTACCAAACATACAAATTTATCAAAGGGAAGAGTCCACAGTTTTTTTCTGTGGTAATCGACAGCATGTCACAGGTGCTTAACTTTAAAACATTTCTTTATGGATGTCATCCTGCGTGCAATAAAATGCCTTCTATTGAAACATTATAGCTTATGCTGTGCAATTGGTGCTCATTAATTGTAGCCTTGAGCCTTTAAGGATGACTTCAGAGGTTTGGTTTTATAATCTAAATAAATTATTTTGTATGAATCAGGCTTGGCGCTCGCAGCTGTATATGACATCACCCAAACATGTTGTTCTCGATGTTCAGTTCCAAGACGTCTCATCCCTGCCCTCCACGTCAAAAACAACTAGTGTGTATTCTCTCAGACATTACAGATGGCTCTGCTTGACAAGCTGGGAAAATGTTAAAGCTACATAGAGGATATGTGTCATTTCCTAAAATTTACAGTTGTCTCTGACTGGATTGAAAACTTTCTCCCAACCTTCATAGAAAAAAGTAGAAGAGTAAAACGAATGCTACTAACAAACCTTAACTTTCAAATGTGCTGTATTTAGCTCAGTTAGTAGGACATTTGGCTAGAGTCATGGGTTCGATTCCCAGGGAACACGAATGCTTATAAAAAATTTATAGACTGTAAGTCATTTTGGATTAAAGCGTCTGCCAAATGCAAAAATAATATAGTGTTAATCTATACACATACTATGTAAAACTGAATGTAAATCATGAGAATATATACACACAAAACATTATGCAGTGTGTGTTTGCAACATCACACACTAATGCCAAAACTAAGACATGAATCTACCGAATCTAACACCTGTACTGTTTTGTTGTTCGTACCATAGCAACTACCATTTTGGCAGGTGGCAATAAACGGTAGTTAATCTCATGCATAACCAGCCTGGTAGAAATCAGTTTGTACATGTTAATTCAAACAATAAAAGATTACTTCACATGCTGTAATGTGTGTGAATCTAAATAATCTTACACTCTGAATAGGAAATAAATCTGATGGAAAACATCTACAGACTTGTTGTGTTTTGTTAATCAAATCTGTCTTGTCTATGATCCAAAATGTTAATAATTTTAAGTCAGACAGTCAAATGTGAAGTCCACCCAAAGCCCTCATCTGAACCCAAAGCACCTGCTAAGAGAGCGACCATATCCCAGCCAAAACTATAAAAACACCCACATGATACTATAAAGACATTTCTTTCATTAAATCATGAAATGTTTCCTTTGGCTTTGAAATCTTTGCTAACATGTTCATGAGTGCTACACTGCAAAAATTACTTTCTTACTTAGTATTTTTGTCTTGTTTTCAGTAAAAATATCTAAAAATTCTTAAATTAAGATGCTTTTTCTTGATGAGCAAAATAACTAAGGAAAATAAGTCTAGTTTTTGGACAAAAAATATAAAATGTATTGTTTAAAACAAGCAAAAATCTGCCAATAATAAGAAAACATTTCTTTGAAATAAGTTTACTTATTATTACACTGCAAAAAATAATTTTTAAGAAAAAAAATCTTAGTATTTTTGTCTTGTTTTCAGTAAAAAATATCTAAAAATTCTTAAATTAAGATTCTTTTCCTTGATGAGCAAAACGACCCAAGAAAATAAGTCTAGTTTTTAGACCAAAAATATCAAATTTAAGTGATTTTGTGCATAAAACAAGCAAAAAAAAATCTGCCAATGGGGTAAGCAAAAAATCTTGAACATTTTTCTTAAACACTAAATTCAAGAAAAATTCAAGAAAAATTAGCTTACCCCATTGGCAGATTTTTTTTCTTGTTTTATGCACAAAATCACTTAAATTGGATATTTTTGGTCTAAAAACTATATTTTCTTGGGTCGTTTTGCTAATCAAGAAATATTTTTTAGAGATTTTCTTGAAAATCATTTTTTGCAGTGTACCATAGTAAAATATTGGGGTGAGTTTCTTTATTATATATAAATATTTTTATTTTTTTTCTCACCCCATAAGCACATTTTTTTGCTTGTTTTAAGCACAAATTCACTTTAATTGTTTATTCTCTAAAAACTAGACTTAATTTCTTAGGTAATTTGTTCATCAAGAAAAAGCATCTTATTTAAGAATTTTTTTGTATTTCAACTGAAAACAAGATAAAAATACTAAGTAAGAAAGTCAATTTTTTGCAGTGTGGGATGTTATACGTACCAGTGCGGGAAAAGCTTCAATGTTTGTTTAAATCTTTACCCTTAATGATGATTATTGTCTCAGAAGTGAACACTAAGCAGGATGGGCAAAGATGTCTGGGTGGAGCAGCACTGCTATCCTGCATGTGCGTAGGTGGAGAGTCTATGAGACCAAAGACCCTTTCTTAATTATTTTTGTTTGTACTCCACCAAGGAATGTGTGGCATAAAGCGGATAGCCCGTCGTGAACATGTGCACACATGCATTCATACATAAAAGCAGGATTGGTTTGATAATGATGTGAACACATGAAATGTGATCTTTGTGGAGCTGGTGGAATTGCAGAAGAACAACTGTTGCACACAACAGATGCCTTTTATTCAAGCCCAGCTTACAAACACCCTTCTTTCTCTGTAGTGGCCTGAAAATACAAAATATCAATATGTAATAAATGTTCGGGTTAATGATTAATATTTTAAGAGTGAATGACTGTGAGTATTTCAGTAGACTTTGGTCTTTTCTGTATATAGACACATAAAGTGCATGCTTTTTAGTTCAAGTATGGATTTGAGTATAGGCCTAAGGCCTACATGATACTGTCGGTTGTTTTTACAAGGAAGGAACTGTGGGTTGCTTTTGATCAAAATGTGTGAATTTATTCAGTAAATTAAATAAGATAATAAAACTACTCCACTTTATCTTTTTATGGTGTTATGACTCAGCGCCTCTTTTGGTCATCCACCAAGATAATAAAGATTAGCTTGCTAAAGTTAGAAAGGTAAATCGTAAAAACTCTATTATATAGTCCATATCACCTTGTATTTCACCTTATAGCGTTTAAAATATAAGATTATTCGTATGCCACCGTTGAAACAGATGGACTAATCCTGAGTATTTAAAAACTCATGTCTGTGTTTCCAATTCTGAGGTAAAGGAATTCTGTTAAACAGTTTAGATGTGAGGAAAAAGGACTTATGCTGAAGCCCTAGAGAGTTATTTTACACAAGTTTTAAGCACAGCATTAGTATCTAACCCATGTTCTCATGTAGTCTGGTGCACACAGAGCGGGCGCTACTTTATCCTGCCAAGAAAGGAGGTTGACAGCTCGCAGCGCTGGTGCTGGATCTGTCAATTGGCTAAGAAAGTGCTCTCTGTTTAAGATTTTCAATAGTGGAAGGAAGTTTGGCCCAGACTCACCACAGCTATCCAATAGCACTGCCCGACCACATGAACACAGGCCCACCAAGATATGTGTGTGTGTGAGGTATTCAAGGAATAGTTCACTTAAATATGAAAATAAGCACATATTTTATTCACCCTAGGTTTATACGACTTTCTTATTTTAGTCAAACACAGTCGGAGTTATAATAAATAATATCCTGGCTATATTTTGGCATTGGCTATGTGCCCCATATCTGTATGCAGCTGTATGCCTGATCACGGCAGAAAACATATTTTGTGTGTCATGGCAAACCAGCTGAATATTACAAAATGGTTCAGTGATAACAGAAATGTTATTCATTTTAAGGTTTTAGTGTAAAACCTTTAGGGGCGGTTTCCTTTTGTCCCAGACTAAAATGCATGTTTGAGCTGCTTTAATTTTAAAAACATTGTCCTTTTTAATTTTAGCATTTCGTTGACATTGTTTTTTCTTGAGATGCACACCTGTAGTGTTTTTGTAAGGTGTGTTTGTAAAACCGTCTTAAATCACCTAATATTAATACAGCCTAGTCCTGGATTACCCTAAACCCTATCCGGGAAACCACCCCTTAGTGTAAGGTTTTACTGTAGTCTTGTGTAGACTTGTTTAATATTATGTAAGTCATGAACATTTTAAATGAGTAAACTGTCTTAAAAAATAGAAAATAATACTGAAATGTGTCATTAATATGAGCAAGAATTAAGAAATACAAATCCCTGTGATTTTAATATTTATAAATAGAAATATGTACAAATTTGTACGTCTGTAAAGTTAAATGCTGTTAAAAGTAGAAACGTGTATATTATTGAGTAACTTAAAGACGGTCCCTAAATTCACCACTGTAAAATTGTAAATATTGACAAATCTATTTCAGCTTGAGCAATCTCTGATCTAAGTAAAATCTCATTTGTTCATGCTTTTGCTGTTTACAAACAAAACAACACTTTCTATTAAGTACATGTAAGCTTTAATCACATCTCAAGAATACAACTTGTTATGTTGAGATCACGAGAAAACAACTTTTGTTATCTCGAGATAACGAGAAATTACGAGAAAACAAGCAAGCAAAAATAATAATAGTGCATGTCCTCTCTCGGCTTCCGTAGTAAAGCTGTAAAATACGTAAATAATTAACGCATTAGTCAACATGTCAATATTATATGTTTCAGTGTCTATTAAAGGACACCTTTTATGCAAAATCCACTTTAACAAGTTGTTTGGACATAATGTGTGTTGGCAGTGTGTGAACACAACCACCCTACACTAAAAAAATCACCCGCTTTTTGTTTTTTAAACTTCATTAAACCAAAGCAGTCTTTTATTAGACATGCCGTTTTGATTCTCTTATTAGTGTGAGGTCGCATTGATAAAGCCCCGCCCACTTACAGTCCTGCATTACTATAGTTTCCACAATCAGCGAATTGTACTCTACTAGATACTATTGTCTCAGACTGTATTAATCAGATCTATTGTAACTGAAAGCGCTCACTGTTTGGTACAGACATTAAAACAGCGTGTTTTGGACATGCTATAATAAGCAAAAAAATCTGCCAATGGGGTAAGCAAAAAAATCTTGAACATTTTTCTTAAACACTAAATTCAAGAAAAATTCAAGAAAAATTTGCTTACCCCATTGGCAGATTTTTTTGCTTGTTTTATGCACAAAATCACTTAAATTTGATATTTTTAGTCTAAAAATTTGACTTATTTTCTTGGGTCGTTTTGCTCATCAAGCAAAAGCATCTTAATTTAAGAATTTTTAGATATTTTTACTGAAAACAAGACAAAAATACTAACTAAGAAAGTCATTTTTTATTTTTTTTTGCAGTGCAAACAGCAGCTTTTTATGTAACCTTTCTTGAAAATAATTTTTTGCAGTGTACAAGAAAAATTCAGCAAAAATGATTTTTCCATTGACAGATTTTTTTGCTTGTTTAAGCACAAATTTGCTTACATTTGATATGTTTTGTTTAAAAACTAGACTTATTTTCTTATTTTGCTCATCATGAAAATACATCTTGATTTAAGAATTTTTTGATATTTCTACTGAGAACAAGACAAAAATACCAACTAAAAAAGTCATTTTTTTGCAGTGCAAACAGCAACTTTTTTTGTAACCTCAAAGTGTTTTCTGTAAAATGATATACACTGCAAAAAATGATTTTCAAGAAAAACATTTCTTAGTATTTTTGTCTTGTTTTCAGTAAAAATATCTAAAAATTCTTAAATTAAGATGCTTTTTCTTGATGAGCCCAGGAAACAAGTCTAGTTTTTAGACCAAAAATATCAAATTTAAGTGATTTTGTGCATAAAACAAACAAAAAAATCTGCTAATGGGGTAAGAAAATTTTTCTTGAATTTAGTTTTTTTAATTTTTTTAATTTAGAATTGTTTTCCTCTGTAAGCTGACATTTGCTGGAATCAAACAAAACTGTCTGCAGGTTTCTGGAGCACTCAGGGCCAGAGTTATACACTTTCAAATACAGACTTTTGTGCCTTTTTATTTTTGTGTTTATTAGAGGACTGACAACACATTTAGCACTTTCAAAATGTTTATGTAATTTCAAAGGATTTCCTTTAAATGATACCAAACTTTTGTATGTACACCTCTGCATGTGGGTATGGGAAGCTTTTGAATTTGGGTAGGCCAAATCCAGGTGGAAATCTCCAAAATTACCTCAGAGCGTGACTTGTTTTAAAGAAAGAAAGAAAGAAAGAAAGAAAGAAAGAAAGAAAGAAAGAAAGAAGTGTGTGTGCCTTGCTGACACAAATGTGCAAACTATTATGACTAAAAGGATGTCTTGGGGTAAACAAGGCTTATTCAGGGGGTTGCATGAAAACAAGGGCAAACAAACAAACAAACATTATTTACTCTTAGCCGTAAATGGTTTTCAGATCATTTTTTTATTCTATCGACATGTCCCACCGCAACACAACAGCATAACCAGACAAAACCAATTCAATCCCATGCCCTGAGACTGACAGACATGCAACATTTTTAACCTTCCTTCACCAAAGATGTACGATTTCTTTTCCTCCAAAACATGAATCAAAGTTACCAAAAAGGTAAGAACGTGAGCTTAAGTTTAAGCCTGAACTAAACCCCCAAACTTAAACCGGAGCATGTTCACAATTCATCACTCTTAATCCCTGGCACATACTGTAAATGCTAAAGGACAAGTCTTATGTGTAAATCCCCCATCTGCTACATGATACATTATACGATAAACAAATGAAGGCTTTGGTTTCTATTAAGGTACTCCTTACAAGCTTTACTCATACCATTGTGTTTGTATCTTGCTATAGGTCTAGGTCTAGCTCATAGTCAAGACCAAGCAGACACAAAGTGTTCCCAAATTGGGTCCATGTGGCCTGTATAGCTTTACATTGGCATCGCGGGTATATTCACAAACAAAAGGATCAGCTTCACAAAATGATTAATGTCCATGGGTTGTGGTGGAGGACACAGCCACAGACGGGGTTACGGAGGGGTAATTGGAGGTTTTGAGAATGAGTGCTGACGTGAAGCCAGTAGGCAGCAAGAATATGCATCAGTCTGGTTAAGCTGAAATTGTCCACGTCAGCAAACTGTCTGAAATAACGTCTTTTACACGACAATATGCAAAATCCCAAAAAAATCTGCCAATGGGGTAAGCAAAAAAATCTTGAAAATTTTTCTTAAACACTAAATTCAAGAAAAAAATAAAGAAAAAATTTGCTTTACCCGATTGGCAGATTTTTTTGCTATATATATATATATATATATATATATATATATATATATATATATATATATATATATATATATATATATATATATATATATATATATATATATATATATATATAATACAATTATTATTTTGTATATACTTTCGACATTGTCCTACATGTCTAGATCACACTTACTCCAGCATCTTGATTTGATCATCGCACCGACTTGGCCCACGTAATGTTATTTGGTAATCATTGGCTTTGTCTCAATTTTAACTTTCAACATTACGCTGCAGTGCCTGACCTGTGTACAACTTGGCGCCAGGAATACGCTACACGAGTTCAATGTATTTGGGAATGCTGACATGAATCATGCGCTTTAATAGTCAGGGATCTTAATAATCTCACAGTTTCGATGAGCTCTATTATTTCCTTTATGTGACTTGTGGGACTCTGATGGTTATGTGACCAAGATACATCGAAACGCACTTCAATGGATTGTCATTACTCATTTTAATAGGTAAATGTGACACTAATAGAGTATGCAGATTTGTGTCAGATGACCCATAAGGCGCCTGTGTAAATACCCACCCTCCCCCAAATGTCCCAAACATGCCCAAAGAGACCCTCCATATGTTCTCTGTCCCAGGAAACGCCTAAAC
The DNA here is from genome assembly GCF_030506205.2 of Paramisgurnus dabryanus. NCBI lineage: Eukaryota > Metazoa > Chordata > Actinopteri > Cypriniformes > Cobitidae > Paramisgurnus > Paramisgurnus dabryanus. The sequence continues at coordinate 37,456,023 of NC_133345.1, read as the reverse complement.
AATAATGAACAATGACAGTGAAGTAAACTATTTGAGAAGATTAATGGGTAACTGTGGTCGGCTGAATATTTTCTTTGGTATGAATGAGTTGGCAGTGCATATTCACTTTGTTTTGATTATTGCATACTTTACGAATCTCCAACACTGCAAAAAAAAATTACTTTCTTACTTATTATTTTTGTCTTGTTTTCAGTAAAAATATCTAAAAATTATTAAATTAAGATGTATTTTCAAAATGACCTAGGAAAATAAGTCTAGTTTTTAGACAAAAAATTAGTGCTGGGAAAAGATTAATCGCGATTAATCACATACAAAATAAAAGTTCATTTTTGCATAATATATGTGTGTGTGCTGTGTGTAATTATTATGTATATTTAAACACACTCACATACATATATACATTTCAGTAAAGTTTTATATATATATTTATATATTATTAAATATTATTTAATATATACATTATTATTATTACTATTTATTTATATACAATATATAAAAAATAAATAAATTAATATATATACACATGTAAATGTTTCTTAAATACATACATGAATGTGTGTGTATTTATATATACACATAATAATTACACACAACACACACTTGTATATTATACAAAAAAATCACTTTTATTTTGTGTGCGATTAATCGCGATTAATTTTATACCAGCACTACAAAAAATATCAAATATAAGCAAATTTGTGCTTAAAACAAGCAAAAAATCTGCCAATGGAATAAGAAAAAATTCAAGAAAAATTAGCTTACCCAGTTGGCAGATTTTTTGCAGTGAAGCATCTCTAAGCAGTTTCATAGAAAGTGAAATACATTTGTACACTGCAAAAAATGACTTTCTTACTTAGTATTTTTGTCTTGTTTTCAGTAAAAATATCAAAAATTACCTAAGTAAATACGTCTAGTTTTAAAACAAATAATATACAATCTAAGTGAAATTGTCTTTAAAACAAGCAAAATTATCTGCCAATGGGGTGAGAAAAAAATTGTGAAATAAGATTTTGTTTTTCTTAAACACTTAATTCAAGTAAAATTTTCTCACCCCATTGGCAGATATTTTTGCTTGTTTTAAGCACAAATTCACTTAAATTGTATATTTTTGTCTAAAAACTAGTATTATTTTCTTAGGTCATTTTTCTCATTAAGAAAATACATCTTGATTTAAGAATTTTTTGATATTTCTACTGAAAACAAGACAAAAATACTAAGAAAGAAAGTATTTTTTTGCAGTGTACATCTACGTGGTAAGACATTCAGAAGTCATAGATTATTAAAAATATTTTATTTATCATAATGCTAAAGAATGATGATATAATTACATTTTCTAAATATTTCGTTGCCTGAAATGTTATGTAAAACTGTAACATCTTAAAACGTCTGCATGTAGAAGCACACACACTGGAAAAAATGACTTTCTTACTTATTATATTTGTATTGTTTATTTCAAGATTTTTTTCTCACCCCATTTGCAGATATTTTTGCTTGTTTTAAGCACAAATATAATTTTTGCTCATCAAAAAAAAGCATCTTAATTTGATAATTTTTTGATATTTCTACTGAAAACAAGACAAAAATGCTAAGTAAGAAAGTCATTTTTTGCAGTGCATCCATGCACTATTATGCATCTGTGGCACTTTATGACCCAAGTACACAAGCAAATTTTATACAAGCAAGCACTTATGTTTACCAAAAGCCACTGAAAATGCTTTGCTGTCTATAGTGGTGGGTTGATTCAGTCAGTGAACAGAAATAATTTATATTCATTAATCCCTCATCACATGAGCCTCTCCCACTCCATACACTGCCAGCGTGGGCTCATACAATATCTCACTGTCCCCTGTCTCTGCTTTCGTCTGACAAGATCATTTCTGTGCTATCATACCAACATTCAGATAAACAGACAGACATTACTGTCACTGCCACCGTCATGAATAGCTGTGGGTGAATGTGATTTCACCAAATATGAAATGTTAGCTCAGTTGGTAGAGCATTGGATGCGAAGGTCATGGGTTTGATTCGCAGGGAACACATATACTTGTAACATGTAAGTCGCTTTGAATAACCTGAACAAACTTTCTATCAAGCAGTTAGATTGTAAGATTAGGTTTAGGGTCAATGAGATCAAAATGTATTGAGTGACACCGTAAGCCTACGGTCTACCAAATTCATAGGTGCATAAATGTAAACGTTTACATTATCTTTGCAAAATCACCTCGATAAACCTCCAACAGTACAAATATTTTCGCTTACATACAGCTTCTTTCAAGCATGTGTCTGGTTTTCCTTCATATGCAGGAGCGTGTGGGTTTATCCACATGTGTAAATTTGTGTGTTAAGCGCTGGCACTTCACAGTGCAATGCAAATGAGCAGTTGCAAATGTCTTTCATAACTTCCCCTCCTACACCCTTATCCTAAAACACTGAAACTGAATTAAAGAGTGAAATATAGGTGACCCATTTACAGCATAATCTGAAGAATCTGCACCAGGAGTAGGAGAGTGTCACCCACTTACTAGGTCTACTGATGTCAGACAGTGTATATTGTATGAAAAACTGCTGTGTTTTGTAGAAAATTATAAATATTAGTAATAATAATAGAAAGATCATATCAAAATATTTTATTTTGCTTCAGTATAATGTTCAATCTCTTTTTTGCGTTACAAGCACAAACTTCCATCTGCACGACCATAACTCGATTTTGTCTCATTTCAGCCTGAGAGGACAAACCTATAATTTCATTAACCAGTGCACATGTTATACCACTTGCATGAAGCAGAGAGCCTCCATCTGAACAGAGCAAATGCAATACTCCTATTTGTTTTATTTGTATTGTATTATCTATGCATTATGTGCTGCTGGGAAGCTCCCAAATAAATAATAATAAAAACTAAGTAGCCTACATTCTGTTTGGTTAATAAAATAAGTGTCACTTTATAGTCTTTTTGCAAATTGTTGCAAGCAGTGTTTGTACATCAATACTCTTACCAAAGGTCTGCTATTTATCCATTCAATGGAAACTCTCTTGAGATCATGGGTGTTGTCTCCCTCTAGTGGCCTGATTTGGAAACACAAAAATGGGTCTTGAAGAACGTGAGCAAAAAATGACCTTGAAATGACAGGATACACCAGGGGTCTCCAACCTTTTTATGAGCAAGGGCTACCACAATGAATAAAACAATCTGGAGGGCTACTTTTTGATATAGTCTACTTAAAACTTTTTTGTTTTACTTGTTTATTTTATTTAATTTGACTTGTTTATATGTTTTAGTATTGTTTAAAATTTTAACATGCGTAAACCAACCCAAGCTAATATAGAAAAATATGTAATGAATAAATATTACAGTTGAGACTATTAATAGAATGTGCTTTGGCGGGCACCTCCCAGACTCTGTGCGGGCTACCTGGTGCCCGCGGGCACCACGTTGGTGACCCCTGGGATACACCATAAACAGATAGATTTAAGCTTTTAAAAATATTTCCAATTAGAAAGTATTTGTAAGCTTAAAAATATAGTCAGTATTTGCACGTTTTCTCACAGATGTATGCATGTTTATTGTTATCAAAAGCTGCCTACGTCATATTTTAAATAATTTATTAATTATCCTTTTTTAATTATAATTTTCTTTTTTTATAATGAAAGAATCACTTTATGGCATTAAAAAAAAAATCAGTGAACGATAACCTGCACTGACAGACATTTACATACAAATGATGTTAGGAAAACATCGAAACACAAACCATATTATCAAACTGAAAAAGCACTTTTTGTAGTACCTGTATTATGTTGACAGGTTTTCAAAGTTCTGCAAATCCTAAAAACACATTTTTAATCCAGATACAGCCATCTCCTGGAGAACCCAGGAAAATGTAAAAACCCATTTATTCTAATGAACAAATTTGACCCTGTGGGTTCTCCAGGGTTAAAAGGCATACGCTAATTAGCATGCGTATGACGTAATCGCGCGTTATTTGCATTTTCTTCTAGCGTCGGTACGTTTACATATGCTTTGCTTCTTTTCTACCCACAAACAATACTGTAGTAAAATGTCCAGATGCATAGTGTTTTTGAACCTTACCTACCAACGTATAGTATAGTTAGTAAGTACTATGCTACAGAATACTACAGTTTAGTATATTAAATACAAAAGTATTCTACTGTGTTTTTTCATGTGGTTGACTTAGAGATATATCTAAATATCTATTAGAAGCGACAGGATTAGTATTTTTTCCTAAAAAAAAAAGAAGTCATGTTTAGTCTGGAAAATAAGCTACAAAACATGTCCTCCAGTGCAGTAGGTGGCAGTAAACCACGAGCTCGCACGCTGTCGTCCAAAAGAACATTCACTTGACAACTTCCGGCACAGCAGTAACATGTGAGAAAACGTGCTGTACAACCGTAGATCTGTTTGTGTTTACAGTTACTAAGTTTAAAGGATCGCCAATGCGATCGCGAGTAATGTGAAATACCTTACGGTGTTTGTTATAATCTCAACCCGACAGTGTGGTTATTAAGTAAAGTTTCTGGATGTAAAGTAGGCGAGTAAGTGCTAAACATGCCTGCACTGACTTTATTTGTAAGTAAATTACCTGCAACTGCCACCGGTGAACATCTGGGAGAAATATTTTCAGAAATAGGACCATTAAAAAACAGTTTTGTTGTCAGAGAAAAAGGTAAGATCTGTTTGGTTTAAAGCACCCCAAGTCTTGCACATGGAGATGCGCTCCTCTGCATAACGTTACTTTTTACAAAAGTTGAATATGATTGTATGCTTGACATTTGTGTCTGAGCTTGTAATACATAATATTGTGTCAATCGTATAAATATGTTTACTGTATATTGTGTATTTTTATATAGATTATCATTTTTTTTTTTGTTTTGTGGTTCATTATACTGTCAGTTTTTACTCACTCAGGTCACAGATGTGACTGGTGGGATGTGTTAATCTGGTTACCTTTTGTTAGTTATTTTTTTGTTTTGAAGATGTAATATGTGTCCCATGTTAATGCTTTCTGTAGGGTCTGAAAAATGTCGTGGGATCGGGTATGTTACATTCTCCATGGAAGAAGATGGAAAGCGGGCTCTGAAAGAAGTCAAAGAGTACGACGGACAAAAGATCGTCATAGTGGAAGCCAGAAAAAAGCCAAATGAGAAGAAAAGAGGAAAAGCAAAAACAAATAAAGGTTCGATTTTAAAGTTTGTGTGCCCTCATACTTGTCTGTTTTGCACCCAATAAAAGAGAATGAATTATCCACACAGATTCAGTCGACACAGAGAGTCCTAAACAACCGACAGAAAGTCCTAAAAAATCAGCAGAGAGTCCTAAACAACCGACAGAGATTCAACAAAAGTTTCAAGGCCTGAGGAAGTCAAAGCTCAAAAGCAGACTGATCATCAGAAATCTTAGTTTCAAAGTAAGTCATCGAGGCCTGGTTTCACAGAGACAAGATATTTGGCACTTTTCTTTTATAAAAAAATTACTTGTATGCATCTTTAGATAAAACAATGGCACAAATCTCAAACAAGCATTTTAGCCTGGGACTAGATTATTTTTTATACTAAATTTGATGTTCATAAGCAAATATCATAAGCAATGCATAGTCACAGAATGCATATGTTGTGTTTATGCACTGACTTGATTTGTTTTTGTGCACCCTAGTGTACAGAAGATGATTTGAAAAAGGTTTTCTCTGAGTTTGGTGTGGTTCATGAAGCAAAGATTGCTTTAAAACCAGGTAAGACTATTTAAGTACATTTTTATCTATTGTAGCAAGTGTATAGCAAGATCCTGGCAACTACCAATAAGCAGCAATCTTTTACAGAAGGCAATCTCAAAATAGTTTTGCATCGTGATTCTTTTGATCTGGAGTGTTTATTGCGTTATTTTTGGGCAGACGGGAAGATGCGAGGTTTTGCTTTCGTGCAGTTTCAGAACATGCCTCAAGCCGCAAAAGCCATTGCAGCAATGAACCTGAAGGAGATAAAAGGTGAGTCGATCTTCAACACACTTTTTGCACCAGCTGAAATAAATTCATCCTTACCACCATAAGGCAAAAAAAAAGACAACAGGATACAATCTGCTCCTCTCTCACAGGCAGGCCTGTAGCTGTGGACTGGGCCATTCCAAAGGACAAGTATGTCGCCACCCAATCAGGTAATCACATACAGTATTTTTTTTATTATACATCAACATATATATGATGATGTGGTTGTTTACGATGTTGTAGTTTTTGCAGATTTTGTTGTGAAGTTTTTCTGTTTAGAATGTTGTTGTATGTCTTATGAGAATTGTGATTTGCAGGATCAAAGGAAGAAGTAAAGGGAAAATCTGAGGACACAGGGGGTGATGGAGAAAAAGGTGCCAAGAACAAGTAAGTGCAAACCTTTTCAGTATGATGTAATGATTTTTGTTAAGTGACTGGACCTTGTGTGTGTGATCTTGTGTGCAGTCCTTAATGTATTTTCAAAATTAATCTTCTGCTCAGGTCTATATCACATCAAAAGGCCATCAAATCAGAATCAGAAGAAGAATCTGAGGATGAAGATGATGACGACGAAGACAAAAAGGGCAGTGGTGAAGAAGATGAGGAGGAAAATGATAAAAGTGATTCTGAAGCGAGTGTTGAAGACGACGATGATGATGAAGACGACGACGACGATGATGACAACGACGATGGTGATGATGACGATGATGCTGAGGACAGTGATGAAGAAAGCGATGGTATGCATCATCATAAAGTGTCTATGTATTAATTCATAACATGTATGAAATGTGATCATCTACATCATCTTTTTTCAGCTTCTCCAAAGAAGAAGGTTTCTCTTCCTTCAGATGTGAATGAGGGCAGAACCATCTTCATCAGGTAAGAAGAACGCACCTGGGTCCTAGACAATTTCCCTAAAATTAGCAGAGAGGCCCCCAAACATGTCCCATTAATGTTCTCGGATCGCTCTCATAAAGGGGACCTAGTAACATTGCCGTAACATTCTAAACCTGTATGAATTTCTTTTTTTTGGTCAACACAAAAGAAGATATTTTGAGAAATGATGGTAAACACACAGCATATATAATGTCCATTACATTTCATAGTAGGAAAAAAATATTTTGGAAGTATTGTGATAAATGATGAAGAAAATATTTTGATAAATGATGGTAAGCACACAATTGATGGTACCCATGAAATTCCATAATTTTTTTATTCCTACTATGGAAGTCAATGGTCACTACCTGCTGTGTGTTTACCATCATTTCTCAAAATATCTTCTTTTGTGTTTATCAGAAAAAATTAATTCATACAGGTTTAAAACGAGGATGAGTAAATGATAACAGAATTTTCATTTTTGGGTGAACTATCCCTTTAAATACATCACGTGAATGCACGCGCAGATTCCGGAAAATCATTGGCAGTGTCGGCGGATGCATTTTCCATAATGTCTGTGTGAAACTGGGCTTTGACTTGCCTATTTCAGCCAAACACACTCAGGGTTAAATTAAATAATATCATGTCTATAGCCTTAAAAAGGCTTTGGATAGAGCCCTATTTTTAAAGATCCAAAGATGGGCATCCATTCATCAAAAACTAATCCATACAGTTATTAAAGGGAATGAAAAAATGTACTCACCCTCAAGTTGTTACAAACCTGTGTATAACTAATGTATTTGTTCTGCTAAAACATTAAGTTTGTTTTTTTAAGTGTTTGTAACCAAACAGATCTTGTAATACTATGAAAGTCAATGGTGCCCCAGATCTGCTTGGTTACAAAGGTTACAAAAGTCTGAAACAAATTGAGGGGATTTTTGGGCAAACCATCCCTTTAAATGTCTTCTGAGGTGAAGCGATAGGTTTTTATAAGAAAGCATTTATATTTTAAACTTTATAAACTACAGTTGTATGCATGAGAATTAAGGTAACTTACAAAGACCAATCACTTCACATTAAAATATGGGCTTATTTTCATTTTGGGATAAACTATCCCTTTAAATTTAATAAGATTTGAAAGTAAATGCGAAATCATTGTGTAATCTGTTATATGTTTACCTCATCTGTTGTTCTGTCAGAAACCTGTCCTTCGACACCGAAGAGGAGGAATTAGAGAAAGTTTTGCTGCGGTACGGAGAGATGAAGTATGTCCGGATAGTGATGCATGCCAACACCGGACACTCGAAAGGTACCATGGGTCACCAAAACCCCAGTCAACATCCTTTGCCCTCTGACAGTGATAAAAAAATCATAACAGACTCTGTTTAAAATCACTTTTCTTTCTCTCAGGTTGTGCCTTTGCTCAGTTTAAGTCTAAAGAAGCAGCAGAGAAATGTATGGCTGCTGCTCAGAATGACAATGAGGTAAGCAGCATCAGTATCAGTAGTACTTGATACTAATACAATCTACCGTCTTGTAATATAAAACCTTTTATATGTATATAATGCATCAATCCACTGAGCCGGTTTGCACTGACACCTGATTAACTGTGTTTTAGTCTGGTGGCATAAGACTTGATGGCAGGAAGTTGATCATCACGGCTGCCGTGACCAGAGAAGATGCCGCCAAATTCAAAGACAAGAAGATAAAAACTCACACGGGCGCCAGGAACCTCTATCTCTCCAGAGAGGGCTGTAAGTATAGCCAATCGCAAAACACCTATAATAAACTTGCTAATAGCAACACTTTGTTTTTATAAGCTAGCCAATAGGAGTAAAGCAACACAGTTAAATTTTTATCATTTCACAGTGATTCGTCCTGGAACGAAGGCTGCAGAGGAAGTTTCAGAAACTGACATGGCAAAGAGAACAAGGGTAAATCATTTATTTTAGCACAATGTGATGCTATGTATATGTGTCCCTGTCTGTGAAATCAATGCTAAAGTCTAAATCTGAGATCAGAAGCATCAAAGTTTAATTTCAACAATTTCATATTGATTTCAATCTTTGACAAGGCCTCAAGCCAATGTTGACATTTGAAATCACCTAAACAAACACGCCCCTACCCCAATAGAATCTGGTGCTTCTGATAGACCCACCCCACACATACAGTACGCAACCCAGGCAACGATGTCGGTTAGTAGACACGCCCCTTACTGCTGATTGGCTACAAGTGTGTTTTGGTACTTGGCCTGACTCCCTTTTCCAATGCGTTTTTCAAAAATCATGCACCCCGCCTTTAATAATATTAATAATAATAATAATAATAATAATAATAATAATTAATTTGTTACATTTATATAGCGCTTTTCTCAGTACTCAAAGCGCTTTACATATGAATGGGGGAATCTCCTCTACCACCACCAATATAATAATAAAGATATCGAGAGTATATTTTCACACAATGTTTTTTAGGTTATGTAGGATGATTTTATGAAGATAATATTGAATCACAAAATATAATTTTAAATGGGATTTTACAGGTAGGCAAGGTCACATATTGACAATATAAAGTATTTTTTGCTTTATTACCCACCCTGATATTAAAGTTTGAACTGTTTTAGTCTGTTTTCTAGCAAACAAAATAAAATATTGGTTTACCATAGTCCCTTTCACACATTCAGTCTTTACTGGTAATTTACTGGAAAATTGCAGTTAACATGTCATGTGTGAACAGAACCTTTCCGGTAAATCAGTGCTCCCAATTTACCAGTAAGACAGGTTGTAAGATTACCAGTAATTTACCGGTAAGCGCTATGTGTGAACGAAAAATATAGGATTACCGGCATTTAGAACGAACGACGTCAGATTGCACTGACAGCTCGGGCCAATCAGAAAGTTTTTTATACAAATGACGCGTTTACCCCCGCACTGTTTACGTTCGTTCCACAGACATGCTGCTTAAAATTCGAGCACACCTGAAGTTAACATCCACATTTCTTCACCAAAGTTGTTTAAAACAGCTTACCATCTATTTGCCATATTGCTGACGTCCTTAGCACACCATCTGTGAAGCCTAATGTCCAAACGAAGGTTTCGTTTGACACCGCCTAACGCAATTTGTTTTGTCACGAGCAACTTCGCGACCGTTTGCCACCGATGTGAAAACAACAAAATACGGACCGTGGATATTAAGTCATAACCGCCATTGTTTACAAATACGACACGGACGGAGCTCGCCGGCCGCGCACCACAGGTAACTTCCACTTTCTCTCCGAGTTTACCGGTATTTTGATACTGATGTGTGAATGATGTCTTACTGGTAAAAAGACGGAACGTCACTGCATGTGTGAACAGCACATTTTTGTATTTACTGGTAAATTAATTCTGGTAAATTTATGGTAATTTACCAGAACTACTGTGTGAAAGAGGCTAATGTGAGTTTTAAGTGATGTGCTGTTTTGTGGTATCAGTTCCAGGAGCTAAAAAGGCAAAAGTTGAAAGACATTAACGTGTATGTGTCTAAAACACGGCTGTGTGTTCACAACCTACCTAAAAGCGTCCAACAACCCAAACTCCGCAAGATCTGCCTCACAGCCGCTGGGGATAAAAGAGCTCGCATCACTGAGGTAACACACACACACATCCTATGCAACGCTGCCATACTGCGTACACCTCTGTTTAAATCAGAGCAAACCAAAAATCACTGTGCTAATGCTAATTGTACGACAATGCTAATTCTGTTTGGTTAACACTAGAGGGCAGGACTGTGTTTTTGTATTTATTTAAATATTTGTATACTTATTTATATATATGATGACTGTGGACCACAAAACCAGTCATAAGGGTCAATTTGTTTGTATACATCACCTGAAAGCTGAATAAATAAGATGTATGGTTTTTAGGATGGGATAATATTTGGCCAAGATAAAACTATTTGAATATTTGGAATCTAAGGGTGCAAAAAATCTAAATATTGAGAAAATTGCTTTTAGAGATGTCCAAATGAAGTCATTAGAAACACATATTAACACATAACGATGAATAAATTCATACGCTATGAATAGTTTGGTTCCAAAACGCAATAAATCCATAAAGCATCTTTAGGTTATAAAAACATAAAAAATTCAAATCCATCATTGTTTTTCAAAGATTTATTATAAAAACTGATATTTTTTGCAAAATCCAATAAATCCATGACCAAGTTTTTTTTCAAAATGCTATAAATGTATTGAATCAATATATAAATGTGCATTCATCTTTGTCATATTATATTCATTTAGTTGACTAGTGGTATACACTGATTAAAAAATAAACATTAATGGCATTAATAAATACACTTAATTTGTCATATTAATGTCATCCCTGGGACATCGTAACTGAACTTTTTTGACAGGATCAGCTGTAAAATGTTTTTGTCCTGCTCGATTTTCGTTGACTTTCAGTAAAATAATGGAAAGTTTTTCATTTGAACCCCTGGGGTCAATGTGTTAGCATGACAGAAGATTGATGCAGTCGTGTGAGAGCAAGCAACAGCCGACATTTTTCCTTCGCTGAGTGCCTATCATGTAAATTATTCGATTTTGATGGCTTACGTTTCTTCCCCACCACAGGTTTATCAATGCCATAAAAATTATTATTTGGTTTTTGTTTGTTTGTTGATCAAGAAGTACAAAGTAGATGAGGAAAACTAGGATTGCGTGTGTATTCAAAGCACTGCCATTGTTGTTTACAATGCGTGGAATGGTGCGCTGTGATTGGTTAAGCTGATTTATTGCATTCTGCAGAGAAGGAAGACTGGCGTTTGTCGCGGTTTGGAAATAAAGGGAGAAAAGATGACAGAATAACATGGCGGATATCAGTTTTTGCGTAAAATAAAGAATTTACTTTTTAAACTGACCAGAGACAATACTGATTTTGGCGGTAACTAAATGTTTTTTAATGCTGTTTATCGCATTCTGGAACCAAACTCTTCATTTATTTATGGTAGGAAATGTACAAAATATCTTCATGGCACATGATCTTTACTTAATATCCTAATGATTTTTGGAATTCAAAATTGATAATTTTGACCCATACAATGTATTGTTGGCTATTGCTACAAATAAACTCATGCTACTTATGACTGATTTTGTGGTCCAGGATCTACACTTTAAATTCTCTCTCTCTTTTTTTCTCTCAGTGTCGTGTGATGTATGACAAGAAACCTGTTCGAGGTAAGGTGATAGGTCAGTCTCTAGGATACGGTTTTGTAGAGTTCAAAGAACATGAACACGCCCTACAAGTCCTACGTCACCTCAACAACAACCCTGACATTTTTGGACCCCAAAAGGTTAGCCTGTGACATTACAACTGACGTGTCTTCTCAATGTTCAAATCCTGTGCTTTAGATATGGCCTTGTTGTGGAAGTAATTCTGATTGCTTACTTGGAAAACTAGGGTATTTAATAATCTGTTTATTGTTATATCAAGTCGAAATATTCCTATAATGAGAAGAATTCATCTGTCTTCATACTTCAAAGTATTTTTAGCAATGTTTATTGCAAAAGGGGACTGACTGTATTAAATGATTGAAGCTATAGCACATAACACTTGATTTCAGACCTGTTATTGTTATGCTCTGTGCCAGTTTCTTTGCAGGGGTCTTTAAGAGTTTTGCGAAATAATGACACAGAAATTCACTCAGACACATTAAACTATATCTCTGTCACAATTTAAATTCCTCTAAACTTCCTGTAAACTTCTCAAAATTGCTGTGAATCAAAGTTTGCTCGCAGTCATGACTAAGAGACATTGCTTAAATACTTATCTACTGATGATGTTTCGCTGTTAAACTATGTATTTTAATATAATTGCCTGTGTCTTTCCCATCAGAGACCAATAGTTGAGTTCTCTTTGGAAGACAGCAGAAAACTAAAACTCAAAGCCGCGCGTCTACAAAACAGCAAGGTGAGACTGGGTTTGTTTTTGGGGGTATTGGTGGTATAGGTTTGTCCCTAAGTTTAAGGTCAAGTGTGGCATTTCTGTGCCCTTAAAACCAGGAGTTTTCAAACTTTTTTGTCAGCCGAACCCCATTAACCTAAATTAGTGTAAGATATTAAATAAAAAATTTAATTATAGCTTCGAAAAAAACATTTTAAAGTTTATCAGTCAGTATTTTACATAATTTTTGTTATTTTTATTTATTGTAAATATTAAATATTATTATATTTCTTTTATTGGTACGCATGTCCAGTTTTTAGTTCTCTGATATATTGTAGTGTGGTGTAATAGTCACATGACATGCAGGTTAAACATAATATATATCTTTTTGTTAATATTTTTATTTATATTTTTACTTTTTTATACAATTATTTATGTGAGACAGATTTTTGTATATATTTGCAGTTAATTTTTGTAATTGGTATTTTATTTGTAACATGTTGACTTTTTTATAGTTTAATTAGAAATAAATAATTGTTCATCTCACAAACTGCCTGCAATTCCCCCACGCACCACCAGGGGTTCGTGCACCAGTTTGTTCACCAGTTAGGGAAACCCTGCTCTATATGGAATTGATTTGAAATATAATGATATTATATATGTAATATTAAATAACTTCTTTCAAACAGGCTTACCTTAAACCCATTAGGGTCTAGGCTGCATGTCAGGCTCATCTGTAACAGTAAAATAAACAGAGAAACGTTGTAATTGTTTAACTTTTATGGAAAATTTACTCACTAGTTGTGTCTGCATACTAAGGGCTTTTTATTAGACACACTTCTTAAAATTGCTGTATTGTGATAAAAGTTGCCTTTGATGGGATCACTGCATGAATAATAATTACACTAAATAATTCCCGATGTTGGGAAAAAAACATACATTTCTTTGAGAATCACTGACTTTAAGAAATTTATATAAGGTGTCGGATAGGACACTAAATAGTCAGACATTTGGAGAACACCAGACTTGTTGTTTTAGAAGTTTTAATGTCCATCCATATTTATTTTTCAATTGATTTGATTAAGATACAAACAGAAAATACAGGAAATATGTACGAAATTTTTTTTTATTTTCAGGACTAAATGTCTTCTTTACTAAAGAAAATTAGGCATCGTCAGTTTGAGTAGAATTAAGTAAAAAGGCTAATTTCTTTTTAAATTACACTGCAAAAAATTATTTTCAAGAAAAAATTTTCTTAGTATTTTTGTCTTGTTTTCAGTAAGAATATCTAACAATTCTTAAATTAAGATGCTTTTACTTGATGAGCAAAACGGCCCAAGAAAATAAGTCTATAGACCAAAAATATCAAATTTAAGTGATTTTGTGCACAAAACATGCAAAAAAATCTGCCAATGGGGTAAACAAATTTTTCTTGAATTAAGTTTTTAAGAAAAATGTTCAAGATTTTTTTGCTTAACCCATTGGCAGATTTTTTTGCTTGTTTTATGCACAAAATCACTTAAATTTTATATTTTTGGTCTAAAAACTAGACTTATTTTCTTGGGTCGTTTTGCTCATCAAAAAAAGCATCTTAATTAAAAATTTTTTTAGATATTTTTACTGAAAACAAGACAAAAATATTAAGATTTTTTTTTCTTGAAAATCATTTTTTGCAGTGTAGAAATTAGGATTAAATTTTATTTAGGTTTAAGAGATCCTGCAGTTTCCTGCTATTGCTCAGTGGAAGGGGGTTTACCCTAAAAACTTGAAACATCAGTTTACATTTTTATACAGTTTTTAATACTATATACACATTTCCTGTATTGGATGTATTCCATTAAAGAGACTGAGAAACAATTATATATGATCACTATAACATTACAAAAACAACAAATCAAATTCTGGCATGGTGGCTTAAGACTTTTTCACAGTACTGTATATATTTTAAGTCAATCCAAATGATGTCTTAAAGTTTTTTTGGACAAAATAAAACTTTTTTCAAAAACCTCTTTTAGTTTTGTTCTATAGAATTAAATGCATTTCTCGCCATGAACATAGCCATAGAACCTGATATGGCATTAAAAGAAAAGAAAAAAGTTGTTGCCTTGTATTTTTGTCAAATTTAAATGAAAATGTTGATATTTTTTATAGACTTAATGTGTCTTTGGTTTGCTTTCCATAGAGGAATTTAAAAAAAGACAATCACCAAGAAGGAGCGAAGCCACAACACAGTCCAGGAAAGAAGAATAATGATCCTGCACCAAAAGGAATTCTGGGTAATGTAGTCAAACAGGAGAAGGCCCAGGGCAGTCTGCACAATGTAGGCAAACAGGAGAAGCCCCAGTGCAGCGTGTACAAAGGCTTTATGACCAAACCAGAAGTAGAGCACGTCGAACTGCAAGACGGCAAAAAACGACAGAAAGTTCTGCACATGCCTTCACACAGAGGTCCAAAGATCAGGTACAGCCAAACCTATCGTTCACTCACAAAGTTTACAAAATAAGAAACCAAACAGAGATATGACGCATGCAATATTCCTCAGGAAACGGGATAAAGGAAAACAGCCTGTGCAACCCCCAAAACCGAAGAAGGGCCCAAGTAGGAAAGATAAAAAAATGTCCACCTTTATTGAGAAACCTAACCAGAACAAGAAACAGGTGAGCAGTCATTTACTTAAGATAATAAAAGATTTTTAGGGTTTAATGACATTTTTAAGGGATTAACTTCTTGTTTTGTTTCAGAATGCCAAACCTGCAAAGAGAAAGTTTCAGAACAGAGAGGATGTGCGCTTTGACAGTTTGGTGGAGCGATACAAAAAGAAACTTATTGGGAACTCAAATGCTAAGACTGTGGTTAAAAAGGGTAAATGGTTTAGCTGAGAGAGAAAGAGAGAGAATGAGTGTGTGTGCGAGAGAGAGAGAGAGAGATATTGAGATTGTGTAAAACCTCTTGAAGGAGGACTTCAGTCAATATTTTGGCTCAGATAAGTTTTTAGGATATGAAGTGTCTTTCTTGTCAGTTTCTTAACATTTGATATTGATATTGTTTGTCATCAAAATAATATTTCTGTCAGCAAACTCAAATATTTAACACTGTGTTGTGTTACTTTTTTGCTTTCATGAATTACAGTTATATTGTATTAAAAGAGATTCATTTCAGTTTTGCTATCATATTTTCTGTGTACAAAGCTCTGTTTTATTCTGTGGTCAATATTGAACTGTTTTGCTGTCATTGTTAAACTTTCTAAACCTTGAAAACAGATAGACGGCATGTATTTGTACATGTAAGATATGCACACATATTGCTAAACATCTGTGAAATAAATGTGATGGTATTTTACTGTAAAAAAAAAAAGGTGTCACTGCAAAAAATTATTTTCAAGAAAAACATTCTTAGTATTTTTTTCTTGTTTTCAGTACAAATATCAAAAAATTCTTAAATTAAGATGCTTTTTGTTGATGAGCAAAACGACCCAAGAAAATAAGTCTATTTTTTTAGACCAAAAATATCAAATTTAAGTGATTTTGTGCATAAAACAAGCAAAAAAAAAAAATCTGCCAATGGGGTAAGCAAAAAATCTTGAAATTCAAGAAAAAATGTGCTTACCCCATTGGCAGATTTTTTTGCTTGTTTGATGCACAAAATCACTTAAATATGATATTTTTTGTCTAAAAAACTAGACTTATTTTCTTGGGTCGTTTTGCTCTTCAAGAAAAAGCATCTTAACTTAAGATTTTTTAGATATTTCTAGCAATGTTCCCTTTATAAATTACAGATCACCTGCAAGTGTGTTTTCATGAATAATCCTCAGATCCCACCATGCAAGCCCATTTTCCCGTCAAGTTTTATTTTTTATAGATCACAACCTTTGCATGGGAACTTGGTGTACACACGTTTCCATCCCTGTTTTCACGTACGCATACATTTTAAATGAAACCCCTGGGTCTCATTTACAAAACTTAAAGTCTACGTACGCACAAAAGCCAGAAATGGCACACCCCCAAAAATATTAAAGGAACACGCCCACATTTTGGGAATTTAGCTTATTCACCGTATCCCCCAGAGTTAGATAAGTCCATACATAGCTTTCTCATCTCTGTGCGTGGTGTAACTCTGTCTGACGCAGCCTCCGCAAGCTTAGCTTAGCACAAAGACTGGAAGTGAATGGCTCCAGCTAGCATACTGCTCCCAATAAGTGACAGAATAACGAAAACATTTTCCTATTTATGTTTTGTGATTTGTATAGTACAAATATCAAGGTCATATATGAGACACAGACATCTTTTAACAGTAAACATACTGGGAACTATATTCTCAGAAGGCGAAGCACTGCTACAGGTGCTGCGAGCATACCAATACAAATCACAACACAGAAATAGGAAAATGTTCATGTTATTTTGTCACTTATTGGGAGCAGTATGCTAGCTGGAGCCATTCACTTCCACTCTTTGTGCTAAGCTAAGCTTGCGGAGGCAGCGTCAGACAGAATCCAGCATGCACGGAGATGAGAAAGCTATGTATGGACTTATCTAACTCTGGGGGATACTGTGAATAAGCTAAATTCCCAAAATGTGGGCGTGTTCCTTTAATATTTTTTGGGGTATGCCATTTCTGGCTTTTGTGCGTACGCAGACAGGCCCCAAAGGGTTTAATTTAAAATGTATTCGTACGTGCAAAACAGGGATGGAAACGTGTGTACACCAAGTTCCCATGCAAAGGTTGTGATCTATAAAAAATAAAACTTGACGGGAAAATGGGCTTGCATGGATCTGAGGATTATTCATGAAAACACACTTGCAGGTGATCTGTAATTTATAAAGGGAACATTGCTTTGTTTTATAAGTCTTAATATCTATAAAAAATAAAACTTGACGGGAAAATGGGCTTGCATGGATCTGAGGATTATTCATGAAAACACACTTGCAGGTGATCTGTAATTTATAAAGGGAACATTGCTTTGTTTTATAAGTCTTAATATTTTTGGCGGATGCCATTTTTGTTTTTCTGTGCGTATGTAGACGTTTAGTATGGATCCTATGCACGGTTTTATAAATGAGACTTTTGAGGTCTTAATGGGCCATGTGTCAGTAATACAATTTATGCAAATGAGAAGCATACACATTTTTTAAATAAAATGCTAAACATTTTTTAAAACAAATTATCCAGTATCAAAGCTATCGGTCTCGATATAGTGGGGACTTTCAAAGAAGATCTGCTTTTGTGGTTTAAAATAATTTTCCTTCACTTTTTTGCTGGAAAACTACAGATATACAAAATCCATTTCTGGTCATTCAGATAAAATGTACATTTCATTTCGCAGATGCTTTTATCCAAACTTGAATATCAGAGCTATAATAAATAGTAAAAGCCTCATCGGTATACATTTTATTTAGTAATTTTTTTTTAAAAACATCACAAAAATATTAAATTCACAAAATACAAAACTGTTTACATGATATTCGAAATGCATCATTTATATTGTATAGGAAAATATAAAGCATGTCACTGCTGGTCTTACAGCAGTATGGTAAACATTGACCATGAACTGAGTTTCCCAGCAGACTGATGACGTGGCTCTTCTGGTAAACTGTGACATCATCAAGCATATGCTGATGTCAGCATGCATGAAACAAGAGCTTAAAGAATGACATCATGTGCTTGAATAACAGTGTGCTGCTCTTTGTGTGCGCATGTTTGTTTACTTAGCAATCCCAGTGCAGGGATGTTTGCATTTGTGTTCAAAGCCTAGTTATTATATCTGTACGTATAAAAAGTGCCAAAATGCTACCTCGGTATAAAAAATATAGTGCTTTTAATAAATATAATAAATAGTGTGCTACAATAATGGCAAACCGAGAGCAGTACCTAACAGGTCTTTAACTGGTCCAGGCTGACAGTAAGCTGTTGCATGAATTTTTGTAGTCTATCTAAAGCCATGAAGCCAACGGTGATGTGATGGGTGGCATTGTCTTTTAAGAAAGCTTCTAAAGACTTCTCATTGGCCGTCTTTCTGACTGGGCATCGCATAGAAAACATCCTGTTCTCCAGATAACCCTGAAGGGTAGACACGTCGCTGTGCAACTGGCTTACGTGTCCCTTAGGAAGGCTGTGAAGAACTTTCTGGAAGATGGTTAGGGTGTCCACAATGGATCCCAGACCTTGGATGGGTCTGTCTGCAGGAACCTCAGGGTAAAGATCAGGATCGCTGATAAAGATCTTGGGAGAGAATTTGAGCTGTGAGAGAAGATGCAATTGGGCTATTAAGTAGTGTAAAATATGTACTGTAAGTACACTGAAAAATTGGTTGGGGTCAAATATTAAAATTTTCTATAGATTAAACCAGATGTGTTAAATGGGATGTTTCTTTTTTAAGATAAATCTTTGTTGTCCCAAGAGCACATATGTGAAGTTCTAGCTCATAGATAAGTAATTATAGTAGGCTATGTTAAAATTTTCACAGGATTTGGTCAATAAGTGGGCATAAGTGTAACATGCATGCAATTTCTACATTTCTAAGTTCCTTATATCTGCATATACATTATTTGAAAAGGGACATCTCTGAAAAACCAAATGCTAACTCTTTACCTTCTCGTTGTGTTCCCGGATTCTGGAGTTGATGGTCTCTGCCTGCAGTTTGACCATGTTTTTCAAGTTATCCGAAGGGATGGGAATACTGTAACCCAAACTGAGCATGCTCAAGGTGCAGGTGTAGAGGAGAGCAGGAAAATACATACTTTCTATGTTGAAGTTACTCTGTTGAAAAATCAAATAAATATTTGAATGACTTAATTTAGTTGTTTAAAAGGAATTCATGCAAAGTGAATTATGTGAAAATGTATGATTGTTAGAAAAAACAACAATGAAACCCTGCACTGCAAAAAATGATTTTCAAGAAAAAAAAAATCTTTGTATTTTTGTCTTGTTTTCAGTAAAAATATCTAAAAATACTTAAATTAAGATGCTTTTTCTTGATAAGCAAAATGACCCAAGAAAATAAGTCTAGTTTTTAGACCAATGTGATTTTGTGCATAAAACAAGGAAAAAAATCTGCCAATGGGGTAAACAAAATAATCTTAAACATTTTTTCTTAAACACTAAATTCAAGAAAAATTCGCTTACCCCATTGGCAGACTTTTTGCTTGTTTTATGCACAAAATCACTTAAATTTGATATTTTTTTGTTTTAAAACTAGTCTATTTTCTTTGATTATTTTGCTCATCAAGAAAATGTATCTTGACTTGAGAATTTTTAGATATTTGTGCTTAAAACAAGACAAAAATACTAACTAAGAAAGTCATTTTTTGCAGTGTACTTAATCCACGCTTAAGATTGTTTCTTTCTTTTTTAATCATAAACTCACTTCGTTTTGATAATTTTGTTTCAAAATCAAGACTTAATATCTTAGGACCATTTTGCTTCTCCAGTAAATCTCTCTTAAAATAAGTTTTTAGATATTTATACTGAAAAACATGACAGAATACATTTTTGAAGGCATATCTAAAAACTGCATTAAAGCTATCTGATCTCTTAAGCTTGATATACTTTATACGAACATCAATAAGCAGGAAAACAGAGAAACCATTTCAAATCACAATGAGCACCTCCAATAGTCCTTAGCATTGAAAGGCCTCTCTGGTCTGCAACATGATCTGTCTCAGTTTGGCTTTCAATATCTTATAAATACTGATTGCTTAACTCTTTTATATTTCCTATGTAGCATATAAAACCTTCCTATAAATAATTTGAAATTAAAATAACTTTAGATAAAACATGTGCAAGCTGATCTACAAAAGTGTGTGAGAGTTGCATTGATGTGAAGAGAGAGAAAGGGTCTTACCTTTGAGATGTGAAGACTGTGTCATGCCCAGGGTCCATGAGTGGTCAGGCTTATATAGCTGATAGCTGTTGACTCACGTATGAATCACCTCAGCCCTTCCTTGCCTGCCTGATTCTCCCAGTACAGAACAGCATGAGGGGGGACAGCACCCCCGCTTGTCCCGCAAACACAACTCAAACCCATCACACACACGCATGGGCTGCAAATATTGGGTGAGATCTGGTACAATTCATTTTGGATTGGTAATAAGGGGAGGTTAATGTGGGGGTTTGTCTCAGTGGAAACATGCCAAAAAAAAGTAATAGATGTTCACGTCCACTTATTGACCAAGTCCTGATGCAAATACTGTGAGTGTCAGGGCAAACTTTAGAGATAACAGTAGTACAAAGTGAGAGCTTATTACGTGAGAAAATCAGAGTGAGAAAGTTATTACGTCATTTAAAACTCTGGTAAATCTGATCAACAAGCAAAGACTGAAATCAAACTTTGATGCTCCTAATCTTAAAATGTGATTGTGCAACTTTGGGATATCACAGACAGGGTCATATGATTTCACAAATTTAAAGTTATTTTAGTTAAAAACATCATAAATATGTTAGAATAGCATGTAGTTTTTGGAAAGTATTGCACACTTTATATTCTGTTCTTGTTGTTGTGAGTCACGGGATGGCCCAGCAGTGGGCGGCCTGCAGACTTCTGTACCGACAAACTTCATGCCGTCTTCTGTAAGTTGTTTACAAAACCCCTGCATGGGTCACAGTCTTAATACCGATACTGATCAATCCTCATTAAATTCATTTACAAAGGCACAAGAAGTACAACTAGCAAGGGAGAACTTTAACAAACAACAAGCCATGTGTCTGAAGAAAAACAAACATTGTTTGTGTAATGAAATTAAGTTTTTGGGATAAAATAACATTTTTTGGTCTAAACCCATATAAATGTTTTTTTTTCTGCTTAACACACATATTTTGAGCAATGTTTATAACCAATAGTTTTGGAGCACCATTGACTACCATAGTATTATTTTCCTACTATGGAAGTCAATGGTGCTCCTGCTTCCTGGTTAATTACAAATATCCTCCTTTGTGTTCAGCAGAACAAATAACTTTCTAAATGCTTGAGGTTAAAGGATTAGTCCATTTTCTTAAAAAATCCAGATAATTTACATTCATTTCATCCGTCACAGGACCGGAGGAAGAAGAGAAGTTGTGGTTTAAAAGTGAATTTTTTTTCTTGCCAAAAATGACAATCGTTTCGCTAGATAAGACCCTTATGCCTCGTTTGGGATCGTTTAGAGTCCTTTGAAACTGCAATTTTAAACTGCATTAAAACTGTTAAGTGTTGGGGTCCATTAAAGTCCATTAAAATGAGAAAAATCCTGGAATGTTTTTCTCAAAAAACATAATTTCTTCTCAACTGAACAAAGAAAGACAGCAACAGTTTGGATGACATGGTAGTGAGTAAATTACCTTTTTTTTTTTTTTTTTAAGAAAATTGACTAATCCTTTAAGTGATGAAAATTTTTTTCATTTTTGGCTAAGCTTTTTCTTTATTTGTTGTAATAAATGCACGATAAAATATGGTAATGGCTATTTATTGGTAAATATTTCACATGTTGGGACACAAACAGCACTGGTTTTGTAGACTCAAAAAAAGTTGCTGGGTTATTTTCAACCCAGTGTTGGTTCAAAAACAGACAAGCCCAACCGTTGGGTACAATTAACCTAGAAAATGTATTTTTCTGTCGCTGGACTGATACCCTAAAAGGTACCTTTTTGTACCTTTATGGGTATAAAACACATTGAAATGTTGTACCTTATGGGGTACAATATTATACCCTAAGGACCAATTTTGTAAGCTTACCAGTAAAATTTTAGGGGTACCAAACACTTAACTGTACCTTTGAAGGTACAAAATAGATCCTTAAGGAACAGTATACTGTTATATATACAGTATACATTATAATGTACCCCAAAAGGTGTTTATATACCTGTAAAGGTACAAAACGGTACTTTAAGGTACCACCCCAGCGACAAAAAAGGTACAGTTTTGTACCTTTTTTTTCTGACAGTGTATTTAACCCATACAATGGGTTTAAACGACCCAGCATAGGTTAAATTACCACCCAATGGGGTTATTTTTTTTAAATAACCCAGCATTTTTTGAGTATAAAATGCTCCCCCATTACATAACAATAAACAGCTCAAATCTGATAATATACTAGTCTTGGGTTTCAAATCTTACGTTAAAATTTTGACTTCATTCCTTCAAACAAATGTCATTTCATTTCAACCCAGTGTTAGGTAAAAAAGGGACGAGCCAAGCCCATTGATTTGTAATTTAATTGTAACCTAAATATAAACATTTTAACCCAAATGGCTGAGCTCATCACTTTTATTACAGTGCATTGAAAATGCGCTGTACTGTTCTTACTGGGCTTTTTATTATTATTATTATTATGTTGGCTTTGAAAAAGCCAATATATTGTTATTGCTATTAAACTTATTATTATTATGTTGGCTTTGAAAAAGCCAATATATTGTTATTGCTATTAAACTTATTTTTATTATTATTATTCCGCTTTCTTCTGAGACTAAATTTCCGACACTAACTCGTCCTAGGGCTTTCAAGCTACATGCACCAAATTTTCCACAGACCTTCAGACTGCTCTGACTTAGTGTGCTATATCTTTTCTAACTGATGGGACCTTCCGAATTCCTAAACGGGGGGCTCGAACACCCCAAAATTTCCATTGACTTAACATTGAGACAAACTTTGACGGGTCATAGCTGTGAGTAAGAAACTTGTAGAAACTTGTGGCTTACCACATTTAAGGAGGCTGACAGGCTCTGTAAGAACATACATCACAATGGGGTGTAAGCTATACCCCTGGGGTGTAAGAGGCCCCCAAAATTTCCCATTGACTTATAATGGGGCAGGAAACATGCCCATATAAGGGAATGAAAGCGTCCCAGATGGAATATCTTTACTTTGGAGTGTTGTAGAGACATGGGGGTGGGCTCATTTTACTCAGTCATCCTATCAGTCTCTTAGGATCGCCCCAAAGCTATTTAGCCACGCCCCTAGCAACAATTTTGGGTACCCTAGCAACATCTCCCATAGACTACCATTATAAAAGCCCAGATGGATATCTTTACACCAGAGTGTCATAGAGACATGGGGGTGGGCTCATTTTACTCAGGCATCCAATCAGTCTTAATAGGATTCTTATTGAGGCATTAAGCCACGCCCCTAGCAACAAAATATGAACACCCTAGCAACATAATAAACAAAGCCTTATATCTCTTGGTCTGAACATCATAGAGACATGGGGGTTGGGTCTTTGGGTCATGTTAGCTTCATGCTAGCTCCATGCTAAGTCATACTAGCTTCATGCTAGTTTCATGCTAGCTTTATGCTAATTTCATAATAAATCTTGCTAACTTCATGCTAAATCATGCTAACTTCATGTTAAATCTTGTTAGCTGCACGATAAATAGTGCTAGCTTAATGCTAATCATGCTAGCATCATGCTAATCATGCTAGCTTCACGTTAAATCATGCTAGCTTCATGCTAATCATGCTATTCTCATGCTAACTTCATGTTAATCATGCAAGCCTCGTGCTAGCTTCATGCTAGCTTCATGCTAATCTTGCTAGTTTCATGCTAGCTTCATGCTAATCATGCTAACATCATGCTAGCTTCATGCTAATCATGCTAGCATCATGCTAGCTTCATGCTAATCATGCTAGAATCATGCTAGTTTCATGCTAATCATGCTAGCTTTATGCTAGTTTCATGTTAATCATGCTAACATCATGCTAGCTTCATGCTAATCATGCTAGCATCATGCTAGCTTCATGCTAATCATGCTAGAATCATGCTAGTTTCATGCTAATCATGCTAGCTTTATGCTAGCTTCATGCTAATCATGCTAGCATCATGCTAGCTTCATGCTAATCATGCTAGCATCATGCTAGCTTCATGCTTATCATGCTAGCATCATGCTAGCTTCATGCTAATCATGCTAGCATCATGCTAGCTTCATGCTAATCATGCTAGCATCATGCTAGCTTCATGCTAATCATGCTAGCATCATGCTAGCTTCATGCTAATCATGCTAACATCATGCTAGCTTCATGCTAATCATGCTAGCTACATGCTAATCATGCTAGCTTCATGCTAATCATGCTAGCATCATGCTAGCTTCATGCTTATCATGCTAGCATCATGCTAGCTTCATGCTAATCATGCTAGCATCATGCTAGCTTCATGCTAGCTTCATGCTAATCATGCTAGCATCATGCTAGCTTCATGCTAATCATGCTAACATCATGCTAGCTTCATGCTAATCATGCTAGCTACATGCTAATCATGCTAGCTTCATGCTAATCATGCTAGCATCATGCTAGCTTCATGCTTATCATGCTAGCATCATGCTAGCTTCATGCTAATCATGCTAGCATCATGCTAGCTTCATGCTAGCTACATGCTAATCATGCTAACATCATGCTAGCTACATGCTAATCATGCTAGCATCATGTTAGCTTCATGCTAATCATGCTAGCATCATGCTAGCTTCATGCTAGCTTCATGCTAATCATGCTAGCTTCATGCTAACATCATGGTAGCTTCATGCTAATCATGCTAGCATCATGCTAGCTTCATGCTAGCATCATGCTAACTTCATGCTAATCATGCTAACATCATGCTAGCTTCATGCTAATCATGCTAGCATCATGCTAGCTTCATGCTAATCATGTTAGCTTCATGCTAGCTTCATGCTAATCAGGCTAGCTTCATGCTAATCATGCTAGCATCATGCTAGCTTCATGCTAATCATGTTAGCTTCATGCTAGCTTCATGCTAATCATGTTAGCTTCATACTTAAACATACTAACTGCCAGATAGCCTACTAAACTTAACTTCTGTCAATCCGTTTTAAACGTTCAGGCTACGCTTTTTCAAGCCAACATAAAGTTTGTCTTCAAACTTTAATATCTAGTTATGTTGGCTTGACAAAGCCAACATACTGTTCTTCGATCTAAGCTTATTATGTTGGCTTGAGAAAGCCAACATACTGTTGTTGCACTTAAACTTATTATTATTATTATTATTATTATTATTATTCTTTTTCTTCTGAGACTAAAATTTCTAACTCTAACTCGTCCTAGAGCTTTCAAGCTACAGCCATCAAACTTTGGACAGACTTTCGGTCTGATCTGACGAGGTGTGCTATATCTTTTCTAACTGATGGGACCTTCCGAATTCCTAAACGGGGCGCTGAAACACCCCAAAATTTCCATTGACTTAACATTGAGACAAACTTTGACGGGTCAAAGCTGCGAGTGAGAAACTTGTAGAAACTTGTGGCTTACCACATTTAAGGAGGCTGACAGGCTGTGTAAGAACATACCTCACAATGGGGTGTAAGCTGTACCCCTGGGGTGTAAGAGGCCCCCTAATTTTCCCATTGACTTATAATGGGGCAGGAAATATGCCCATAAAAGGGAAAAAAAGCGTCCCAGATGGAATATCTTCACTTTAGAGTGTCTTAGAGACATGGGGGTGGGCTCATTTTACTCAAGCATCCAATCAGTCTCTTAGGATCACCCCAGAGATATTAAGCCACGCCCCTAGCAACAATTTTGGGTACCCTAGCAACATCTCCCATAGACTACCATTATAAAAAGCCCAGATGGATATCTTTGCACCAGAGTGTCATAGAGACATAGGGGTGGGCTCATTTTACTCAGGCATCCAATCAGTCTCTTAGGATTCTTATTGAGGTATTAAGCCACGCCCCTAGCAACAAAATATGAAGACCCTAGCAACATAATAAACAAAGCCTTATATCTCTGGATCTGAACATCGTAGAGACACAGGGTTTGGACCGTTTTACTTGTGGCTTGAAGTGTAATCATTATGGGATGCCAATTTTCTCCCTAGCAACCAAACTTAGTACCCTAGCAACGGAATAAACAAAGCCTTATATCTCCGCATCAGAACATTGTAGAGACACGGGGGTTGGACCGTTTAACTTGTGGCTTGAAGGGTGATCATTATGGGATGCCAATTTTCTCCCTAGCAACCAAACTTAGTACCCTAGCAACGCAATAAATGTTAGCTTCATGCTAGCTTCTTGTTAATCATGCTAGCTTCATGCTAGCTTCATGCTAATCATGCTAACATCATGCTAGCTTCATGCTAATCATGCTAACTTCATGCTAGCTTCATGCTAATCATGCTAACTTCATGCTAGCTTCATGCTAATCATGCTAACATCATGCTAGCTTAATGCTAATCATGCTAGCATCATGCTAGCTTCATGCTAATCATACTAGCATCATGCTAGCTTCATGCTAACTTCATGCTAATCATGCTAGCTTCATGCTAGCTTCATGCTAATCATGCTAGCATCATGCTAGCTTCATGCTAATCATGCTAGCATCATGCTAGCTTCATGCTAATCATGCTAGCATCATGCTAGCTTCATGCTAATCATGCTAGCATCATGCTAACTTCATGCTAATCATGCTAGCATCAAGCTAGCTTCATGCTAATCATGCTAACATCATGCTAGCTTCATGCTAATCATGCTAGCATCATGCTAGCTTCATGCAAATCATGCTAGCATCATGCTAGCTTCATGCTAATCATGCTAGCATGATGCTAGCTTCATGCTAATCATGCTAGCATCATGCTAGCTTCATGCTAATCATGCTAACATCATGCTAGCATCATACTAGCTTCATGCTAATCATGCTAGCTTCATGCTAATCATGCTACCATCATGCTAGCTTCATGCTAATCATGCTAGCATCATGCTAGCTTCATGCTTATCATGCTAGCTTCATGCTAATCATGCTAGCATCAAGCTAGCTTCATTCTAATCATGCTAGCATCATGCTAGCTTCATGCTAATCATGCTAACATCATGCTAGCTTCATGGTAAATCATGCTACCTTCATACTTAAACATACTAACAGCCAGATAGCCTACTAAACTAAACTTATGTCAAACCGTTTTAAACGTTCAGGCTACGCTTTCTCAAGCCAACATAAAGTTTGTCTTCAAACTTTACTATCTAGTTATTATTATTATTCTTCTGGTCCACACTTTTTCTAACTGTAACTCCTCCTAGAGCTTTCAAGCTACACCCACAAAATTTTACAAAACTTTTAAGACTGGTACGTAGATTTATGCTATATCTTTTCTAACTGATGGGACCTACCGAATTCCTAAACGGGGCGCTCAAACACCCCAAATTTTCCATTGACTTAACATTGCGACAAACTTTGACGGGTCATAGCTGCGAGCGAGAAATTTGTAGAAACTTCTGGGTTACCACATTTGAAGAGGCTGGCAGGCTCTGTAAGAACATGCCTCACATTGGGGTGTAAGTTTCACCCCTGGGGCGTAAGGGCCACCCAAATTTCCCCATTGACTTATAATGGGGCAGGGAACATGCCCATATAAGGGAATAAAAGCGTCCCAGATGGAATATCTTCACTTTAGAGTGTCGTAGAGACATGGGGGTGGGCTCATTTTACTCAGTCATCCAATCAGTCTCTTAGGATCACCCCAGAGCTATTAAGCCACGCCCCTAGCAACCATTTTGGGCACCCTAGCAACATATCCCATAGACTGCCATTATAAAAAGCCCAGATGGATATCTTTGCATCACAGTGTCACAGAGACATGGGGGTGGGCTTATTTTACTCAGACATCCAATCAGTCTCTTTGGATTCTTATTGAGGTATTAAGCCACGCCCCTAACAACCAAATATGAGCACCCTAGCAACATAATAAACAAAGCCTTATATCTCTGGATCCGAACATCATAGAGACATGGGGGTTGGGTCTTTTGGTCATGTTAGCCTTATGCTAGCTCCATGCTAAGTCATACTAGCTTCATGCTAGTTTCGTGCTAGCTTTATGCTAATTTCATAATAAATCTTGCTAACTTCATGCTAAATCATGTTAGCATCATGCTAGCTTCATGTTAATTCATGTTAGCATCGTTCTAGCTTCATGCTAATTCATATTAACATCGTGCTAGCTTCATGCTAATTCATGTTAGCTTCATGCTAGCTTCATGCTAATTCATGTTAGCATCGTGCTAGCTTCATGCTAATTCATGTTAACATCGTGCTAGCTTCATGTTAATTCATGTTAACATCGTGCTAGCTTCATGCTAATTCATGTTAGCATCGTGCTAGCTTCATGCTAATTCATGTTAGCTTTGTGCTAGCTTCATGCTAATTCATGTTAGCATCGTGCTAGCTTCATGCTAATTCATGTTAGCATCGTGCTAGCTTCATGCTAATTCATGTTAGCATCATGCTAGCTTCATGCTAATTCATGTTAGCATCATGCTAGCTTCATGCTAATTCATGTTAGCATCATGCTAGCTTCATGCTAATTCATGTTAGCATCATGCTAGCTTCATGCTAATTCATGTTAGCATCATGTTAGCTTCATGCTAATTCATGTTAGCATCATGCTAGCTTCATGCTAATTCATGTTAGCATCATGCTAGCTTCATGCTAATTCATGTTAGCATCATGTTAGCTTCATGCTAATTCATGTTAGCATCATGCTAGCTTCATGCTAATTCATGTTAGCATCATGCTAGCTTCATGCTAATTCATGTTAGCATCATGCTAGCTTCATGCTAATTCATGTTAGCATCATGCTAGCTTCATGCTTATTCATGTTAGCATCATGCTAGCTTCATGCTAATTCATGTTAGCTTCATGCTAATTCATGTTAGCATCATGCTAGCTTCATGTTAATTCATGTTAGCATCATGCTAGCTTCATGCTAATTCATGTTAGCATCATGCTAACTTAGTGCTAAACATGCTAACATGGTAACTTTTGGTATCATGTTTATGGAAAGTTATAATACTAAACTAAACTTGTTTTAAATTTCTCTCAATCTGTTTTAAACGTTCAGGCTAGGCTTTGTCAAGCCAACATAAAGTTTGTCTTCAAACTTTTCTATCTAGTTATTATTATTATTCTTTTTCTCCCCCCAAAATTTCGGCAACTAACTCGTCCTAGGGCTTTCAAGCTACATGCACCAAATTTTCCACAGACCTTCAGACTGGTCTGACTTAGTGTGCTATATCTTTTCTAACTGATGGGACCATCCGAATTCCTAAACGGGGGTCTCGAACACCCCAAAATTTCCATTGACTTAACATTGAGACAAACTTTGACGGGTCATAGCTGTGAGTGAGAAACTTGTAGAAACTTGTGGCTTACCACATTTAAGGTGGCTGACAGGCTCTGTAAGAACATACATCACAATGGGGTGTAAGCTATACCACTGGGGTGTAAGAGGCCCCCAAAATTTCCCATTGACTTATAATGGGGCAGGAAACATGCCCATATAAGGGAATAAAAGCGTCCCAGATGGAATATCTTTACTTTAGAGTGTCGTAGAGACATGGGGGTGGGCTCATTTTACTCAGTCATCCAATCAGTCTCTTAGGATCGCCCCAAAGCTATTTAGCCACGCCCCTAGCAACAATTTTGGGTACCCTAGCAACATCTCCCATAGACTACCATTATAAAAAGCCCAGATGGATATCTTTACACCAGAGTGTCATAGAGACATAGGGGTGGGCTCATTTTACTCAGGCATCCAATCAGTCTCTTAGGATTCCTACTGAGGTATTAAACCACGCCCCTAGCAACCAATTTGAGCACCCTAGCAACATAATAAACAAAGCCTTATATCTCTGGATCTGAACATCATAGAGACATGGGGGTTGGGTCTTTGGGTCATGTTAGCTTCATGCTAGCTCCATGCTAAGTCATACTAGCTTCATGCTAGTTTCATGCTAGCTTTATGCTAATTTCATAATAAATCTTGCTAACTTCATGCTAAATCATGCTAACTTCATGTTAAATCTTGTTAGCTGCACGCTAAATAGTGCTAGCTTAATGCTAATCATGCTAGCATCATGCTAATCATGACAGCTTCACGTTAAATCATGCTAGCTTCATGCTAATCATGCTATTCTCATGCTAACTTCATGTTAATCATGCAAGCCTCGTGCTAGCTTCATGCTAGCTTCATGCTAATCTTGCTAGTTTCATGCTAGCTTCATGCTAATCATGCTAGCATCATGCTAGCTTCATGCTAATCATGCTAGAATCATGCTAGTTTCATGCTAATCATGCTAGCTTTATGCTAGCTTCATGCTATTCATGCTAGCATCATGCTAGCTTCATGCTAATCATGCTAGCATCATGCTAGCTTCATGCTAATCATGCTAGCTACATGCTAACTTCATGCTAGCTTCATGCTAGCTACATGCTAATCATGCTAGCATCATGCTAGCTTCATGCTAATCATGCTAGCTTCATGCTAATCATGCTAGCATCATGCTAGCTTCATGCTAGCTACATGCTAATCATGCTAGCATCATGCTAGCTTCATGCTAATCATGCTAGCATCATGCTAGCTTCATGCTAATCATGCTAGCATCATGCTAGCTTCATGCTAATCATGCTAGCTTCATGCTAATCATGCTAGCATCATGCTAGCTTCATGCTAATCATGCTAGCATCATGCTAGCTTCATGCTAGCTTCATGCTAGCTACATGCTAATCATGCTAGCATCATGCTAGCTTCATGCTAATCATGCTAGCATCATGCTAGCTTCATGCTAATCATGCTAGCATCATGCTAGCTTCATGCTAATCATGCTAGCATCATGCTAGCTTCATGCTAATCATGCTAGCATCATGCTAATCATGCTAGCATCATGTTGGCTTCATGCTAGCTTCATGCTAATCATGCTAGCATCATGCTAGCTTCATGCTAGCTTCATGCTAGCTTCATGCTAATCATGCTAGCATCATGCTAGCTTCATGCTAATCATGCTAGCATCATGCTAGCTACATGCTAATCATGCTAGCTTCATGCTAATCATGCTAGCATCATGCTTAGCTACATGCTAATCATGCTAACATCATGCTAGCTACATGCTAATCATGCTAGCATCATGCTAGCTTCATGCTAATCATGCTATTATCATGCTAGCTTCATGCTAGCTTCATGCTAATCATGCTAGCTTCATGCTAGCATCATGTTAGCTTCATGCTAATCATGCTAGCATCATGTTAGCTTCATGCTAATCATGCTAGCATCATGCTAGCTTCATGCTAATCATGCTAGCATCATGCTAGCTTCATGCTAATCATGTTAGCTTCATACTTAAACATACTAACTGCCAGATAGCCTACTAAACTAAACTTCTGTCAATCTGTTTTAAACGTTCAGGCTACGCTTTTTCAAGCCAACATAAAGTTTGTCTTCAAACTTTAATATCTAGTTACAGTGCATTGAAAATGCGCTGTACTGTTCTTACTGGGCTTTTTATTATTATTATTATTATTATTATTATTATTCTTCCAACCAAATTTCCGCAATTAATACGGCTCGAACCGTTTAACTTAGAAACTTCATTCAAACTTTCAAACGTGCGGACTATTCGGGAATAGTGTGCTATGACTTTTATAAGCGATCGGGGGTACGGTCTTCGCCCCAGGGGCGAAAAAGCAGCCGAAAAATCCCATAGACTTAACATTGCGACAAATTTTGACGAGTCGTAGCTCAGACCTAGGATTTCACAGAAACTTGTGACTTGCCACATTTGAAGAGGCTGGCAGGCTCTGTAAGAACATACCTCACAATGGGGTGTAAGTTGTACCCCTGGGGTGTAAGAGGTCCCCAAATTTCCCCATAGACTTATAATGGGGCAGGAATCATGCCCATATAAGGAACTAAAAACGTCCCGGATGGGATATCTTTGCAGCGCAGTGTCATAGAGACATGGGGGTGGGCTCATTTTACTCAGGCATCCAATCAGTCCCTTAGGATCCTTATTGAGCTATCAAGCCACGCCCCTAGCAACCATTTTGGGCACCCTAGCAACATCTCCCATAGACTGCCATTATAAAATGCCCAGATGGATATCTTTGCAGCACAGTGTCACAGAGACATGGGGGTGGGCTCATTTTACTCAGGCATCCAATCAGTCTCTCACCATCCTTATTGAGGTATTAAGCCACGCCCATAGCAACCAAATATGAGCAGCCTAGCAACATAATAAACAAAGCCTCATATCTCTGGATCCGGACATCATAGAGACATGGGGGTTGGGTCTTTGGGTCATATTAGCCTAATGCTAGCTTCATGCTAAGTCATGCTAGCTTCGTGCTAGTTTCATGCTAGCTTTATGCTAATTTCATAATAAATCTTGCTTACTTAATGCTAAATCATGCTAGCTTCATGTTAAATTTTGTTAGCTTCATGCTAAATCATGCTAGCTTCATGCTAATCATGCTAGCATCATGCTAGCTTCATGTTAATCATGCTAGCATCATGTTAGCTTCATGCTAATCATGCTAGCTTCATGCTAATCATGCTAACATCATGCTAATCATGCTAACATCATGTTAGCTTCAATGCTAATCATGTTTGCTTCATGCTAATCATGCTAACTTCATGCTAATCATGCTAACATCATCCTAGCTTCATGCTAATCATGCTAGCTTCATGCTAATCATGCTAGCTTCATGCTAGCTTCATGCTAATCATGCTAGCTTCATGTTAGCTTCAATGCTAATCATGCTAGCTTCATGCTAATCATGCTAGCTTCATGCTAGCTTCAATGCTAATCATGTTAGCTTCATGCTAATCATGCTAGCATCATGCTAGCTTCATGCTAATCATGCTAGCATCATGCTAGCTTCATGCTAATCATGCTAGCATCATGCTAGCTTTATGCTAGCATCATGCTAGCTTCATGCTAATCATGCTAGCATCATGTTAGCTTCATGCTAATCATGCTAGCATCGTGCTAGCTTCATGTTAATCATGCTAGCATCGTGCTAGCTTCATGCTAATCATGCTAACATCGTGTTAGCTTCATGCTAATCATGCTAGCATCGTGCTAGCTTCATGCTAATCATGCTAGCATCGTGCTAGCTTCATGCTAATCATGCTAGCATCGTGCTAGCTTCATGCTAATCATGCTAGCATCGTGCTAGCTTCATGCTAATCATGCTAGCATCGTGCTAGCTTCATGCTAATCATGCTAGCATCGTGCTAACTTCATGCTAATCATGCTAGCATCGTGCTAGCTTCATGCTAATCATGCTAGCATCGTGTTAGCTTCATTCTAATCATGCTAACATCGTGCTAGCTTCATGCTAATCATGCTAGCATCGTGCTAGCTTCATGTTAATCATGTTAGCATCGTGCTAGCTTCATGCTAATCATGCTAACATCATGCTAGCTTCATGCTAGCTTCATGCTAATCATGCTAGCATCATGCTAGCTTCATGCTAATCATGCTAGCATCATGCTAGCTTCATGCTAATCATGCTAGCATCATGCTAGCTTCATGCTAATCATGCTAGCATCATGCTAGCTTCATGCTAATCATGCTAGCATCATGCTAGCTTCATGCTAATAATTCTAGCATCATGGTAGCTTCATGCTAATAATTCTAGCATCATGCTAGCTTCATGCTAACGTCATGCTAGCTTCATGCTAGCTTCATGCTAACGTCATGCTGAATCATGATAACTTTTTTAAATCATGCTAGCTTCACACTAAAACATGTCAATGGCCAGGTAAACTACTAGACTAAATTTCTTTTACATTTCTGTCAACAACTTTTTGCATTTTCATGCACTGGTAATTCCTTGGGAATTGCATATCTAGTTATTATTATTATTATTCTTCCAACCAAATTTCCGCAATTAATACGGCTCGAACCGTTTAACTTAGAAACTTCATTCAAACTCTCAAACGTGCGGACTATTCGGGAATAGTGTGCTATGACTTTTATAAGCAATCGGGGGTACGGTCTACGCCCCAGGGGCGAAAAAGCAGCCGAAAAATCCCATAGACTTAACATTGCGACAAACTTTGACGAGTCGTAGCTCAGACCTAGGATTTCACAGAAACTTGTGACTTGCCACATTTGAAGAGGCTGGCAGGCTCTGTAAGAACATAACTCACAATGGGGTGTAAGTTGTACCCCTGGGGTGTAAGAGGTCCCCAAATTTCCCCATAGACTTATAATGGGGCAGGAATCATGCCCATATAAGGAACTAAAAACGTCCCGAATGGAATATCTTTGCAGCGCAGTGTCATAGAGACATGGGGGTGGGCTCATTTTACTCAGGCATCCAATCAGTCCCTTAGGATCCTTATTGAGCTATCAAGCCACGCCCCTAGCAACCATTTTGGGCACCCTAGCAACATCTCCCATAGACTGCCATTATAAAATGCCCAAATGGATATCTTTGCAGCACAGTGTCACAGAGACATGGGGGTGGGCTCATTTTACTCAGGCATCCAATCAGTCTCTCACCATCCTTATTGAGGTATTAAGCCACGCCCCTAGCAACCAAATATGAGCAGCCTAGCAACATAATAAACAAAGCCTTATATCTCTGGATCCGGACATCATAGAGACATGGGGGTCGGGTCTTTGGGTCATATTAGCTTCATGCTAGCTTCATGCTAAGTCATGCTAGCTTCGTGCTAGTTTCATGCTAGTTTTATGCTAATTTTATAATAAATCTTGCTAACTTAATGTTAAATCATGCTAGCTTCATGTTAAATCTTGTTAGCTTCATGCTAATCATGCTAGCATCATCTTAATCATGCTAGCATAATGCTAATAATGCTAGGATCATGTTAATTTCATGCTAAATTCATGCTAACTTCATGGTAATCATGTTAGCATCATGCTAGCTTCATGCAAATGATGCTAGCTTCATGCTAATCATACTAACATCATGTTAGCTTTATGCTAATCATGATAACATCATGCTAGCTTCATGCTAATCATACTAGCATCGTGCTAGCTTCATGCTAATCATGTTAGCATCATGCTAGCTTCATGCTAATCATGCTAGCATCATGCTAGCTTCATGCTAATCATGCTAGCTTCATGCTAATCATGCTAGCAT
Organism: Paramisgurnus dabryanus; assembly: GCF_030506205.2. Lineage (NCBI taxonomy): Eukaryota > Metazoa > Chordata > Actinopteri > Cypriniformes > Cobitidae > Paramisgurnus > Paramisgurnus dabryanus. Next base: position 37,420,383 of record NC_133345.1, on the reverse strand, counting down.
CATGCTAGCTTCATACTAATCATGCTAGCATCATGCTAGCATCATGCTAGCTTCATGCTAGCTTCATGCTAGCTTCATGCTACTCATGCTAGCATCATGCTAACGTCATGCTAATCATGCTAGCTTCATGCTAGCTTCATGGTAATCATGCTAACATCATGCTAGCTTCATGCTAATCATGCTAGCATCATGCTAGCTTCATGCTAGTCATGCTAGCTTCATGCTAGTCATGCTAGCTTCATGCTAGCTTCATGGTAATCATGCTAGCATCATGTTAGCTTCATGCTAATCATGCTAGCTTCGTGTTTATCATGATAACATTATGCTAGCTTCATGCTAATCATGCTAGCATCGTGCTAGCTTCATGCTAATCATGCTAGCATCGTGCTAGCTTCATGCTAATCATGCTAGCATCGTGCTAGCTTCATGCTTATCATGCTAGCATCGTGCTAGCTTCATGCTAATCATGCTAGCATCGTGCTAGCTTCATGCTAATCATGCTAACATCGTGCTAGCTTCATGCTAATCATGCTAGCATCGTGCTAGCTTCATGCTAATCATGCTAGCATCGTGCTAGCTTCATGCTAATCATGCTAGCATTGTGCTAGCTTCATGCTAGCATCATGCTAATCATGCTAGCATCATGCTAATCATGTTAGCATCATGCTAGCTTCATGCTAATCATGCTAACATCATGCTAACTTCATGTTAATCATGTTAGCATCATGCTAGCTTTATGCTAATCATGCTAACATCATGCTAGCTTCATGCTAATCATGCTAGCATCATGCTAGCTTCATGCTAATCATGCTAGCTTCATGCTAATCATGCTAACATCATGTTAGCTTCATGCTAGTCATGCTAGCATCATGCTAGCTTCATGCTAGTCATGCTAGCTTCATGCTAATCATGCTAGCATCATGCTAACGTCATGCTGAATCATGCTAATCATGCTAGCATCATATTTCATCATGATCACTTTTTTAAATCATGCTAGCTTCACACTTAAACATGTCAACAGCCAGGTAAACTACTAGACTAAATTTCTTTTACATTTCTGTCAATCAGCTTTTTGCATTTTCATGCACTGGTAATTCCTTGGGAATTGCATATCTAGTTTACATTTCTATTCATGCATTTGGCAGATACTTTTATCCAAAGCAGTGCATTCAAGCTATACATTTTAAATAATATGTGTTCCCCTGGAAATCGAAGATAAAACCTTTTGTGCCGCTAACACAATGCTCTAACAATTGAGCTACAAACAAAATATGTCACATGGTTGATTCCAAAATGCAAATTACACACAACCGGAAACATGGATATAATGTAAACAATCTTAAAGATCAAAGATTAATCCGAGTTAATCACTGAGACCTTACCCAGAGTCGGACAATTAGTGATTCATCCTTAAGTAGCAGTACTAACACTATTGCTAAAACACTTTATTAACAGATAAACAATATCCCAGAAATCTAGCAACCAGAATGTCTCGAGACTTTAGGGAGGATCTTTTTTTGACCACCAGAACATCTTAGAAACCACATAGCAACACCTTAGCAACCGCACATTCAACATCCACATGTAAACCATTGAGTTTTATCCTTCGCAAGCACCACTTTTGCTGCATTTTGTTCATATTAATGTAAAGCTGCTTATTAATGTAAAGCAGTTTTGAAACAATTAACAATTGTGAAAAGCGCTATATAAATTGAATTGAATATAAAATGTAAAAACTTTTCCTGCTGTAGCTCAGTTGGTTGAGCATTGCATTGGCAAGCAATGCAAAGGTCATGGAGTTTGATTTCCAGGTATCACAAACTGATAAAAAGTTTGGGTAAAAGCCATTTGGGTAAAAGCATTGGATAAATGCATGTAAATATAAATAAAATATTTGTTCTGAAATAAAGATAATTTTGTATATACAGTAAGTTTATAAAATGCTGTAACATCAAGAGAACATGACCAATGGGAAATGACTGACTTGACTCCAGCAAATCACACGCGCCCAGCAAAGCAAAAAATCCCGCTGTCCACGTCAGTGAAAACATATGCAGCTCCGTGCGTATTTACACGACACTTTCTCTTCCACTGAGAAATAGAGTTGTCCAGATCTGCTGCCACATCTGCTATTTGTTTAAAAAGCACACAATTCTGACACCGATGTGCACAGACCGCCTGAATCGCAGCCAAAGTTACGGGAATCCAGCGAACAGGAGGAAATGTTTCTATTCCTGTAGCATGTGCTGTTTCGGGGGTGTGTGTGTTTCTGTTCCTGGAGTTTTCTCTAGGTCTCCTGAGAGCTACTCAGGAATGTTGGTATGTATTTGTGAGCCATTCAGACTTTACACGCAGAATTATTTTGTTTTACTGTTTCACAAACACACGTACACTGTGACTCGGCAGATAATGTACGAAGTCATTGTTACAGAATGACATAGAAGAACCATTTTTTGATGTATGGTTACATAAATAACCTTTAAAATACACAGGATCTTACCTGGTTCTTTTTAGTGGGAAACGGTTCTTCAGACTATAAAAATGTAAAGGAGAGATGTTTTTTAATAACCTTTGACTTAAAGGTGCCAAAGAATGCATGATACAATATGCTAAATTGTTCTCTGATATCTAAATAGAAGGTATATGACTTTATTCAATGAATGAAATGGGCCATTATTACCTTATTTGGAAGGGTCATGAATAATAATATTGAGCTCTGTTCTGATTGGCTGTTTCACAGCGAGGCTCATGTCAGTAGCTCACATTAGTAAACAGCCCTTATATGTTTGAGCCTGTATCAGATTTTGAGGAACAATCAGGAAATGGATGTTTTTGAGTGTTAAGTTTGTGTTTTTTTTTTGTATGGACTTAACTGCAAGACGTAAATGTAATGTCAATAGTAGAACTTCAGTCTAAACGCTAGCATATTGCATTAAAGGAAAACACAACCGTTTTCAATATTTTACTATGTTCTTACCTCAACTTAGACGAATGAATACATACCTATCTTATTTAAATGCGTGCACTTTTAATCTTTGTACAGCGCGTTGTGAATGTGTTAGCATTTAGCCTAGCCCCATTCATTCCTATGGCTCCAAACAGGGATGAATTTAAAAGCCACCAAACACTTCCATGTTTTCCCTATTTAAAGGGAAATGAGTAGTTACACGAGTAAGTATGGTGGCACAAAAGAAAACTTTTGTTTGGACCCAAAGGAATGAATTGGGCTAGGCTAAATTCTAACACATTCAAAAAGCACTGTACAAAGATTAAAAGTGCACACAAAATGCTGGGTGAAATGCAGTGTTTGAATTATGTCAAAGATTATGGGGGTCCCCTAGCTAAGCCCCCCCCCCCCGTCATTATAGGGTCGCTGTGATTTCACAAATTAAGATGTGATCCTTAGTCAACGTTACCCCAAATTACGCTTAACTCAAAGCCCAGCCATTTTTATCCCTCAAATTAGTGTGAAATAATAATTTGAGAATAATTTTTAAAAGCCCATAACCCTATAGCCTTTATAGCTGCAATGTTTATAGGAGGTCCGGGACCACCCCAGCCCCCCCCCCCATTTCAAACACTGGTCAATTGGATTAATGTGGACACTTCCTAGGTTAATCCAAACCCAACGTTTGGGTTTGTGTCCATAATTTATTTAAGTATGCGTTGAAACAGCCCAGCAGTTTATTTCAAAGTGCAGCAAGATTTTAGTCGACCGACTTTCTTAGACAGACCATGCTAGTTTTGCTGAGCCAGCAAAAAAGTTCAGACTGGTTTAAGCTGGCATTTAAAACAAACTGCAATAACTGGCTGAGCCTGGTACAGCTAAATAAACAAAACACACATAAAAAAATTCCCTTTGATCAACACACATAATTGATTGTGACATGACAACCGGCAATAAAATCACAGCCGGCTGACAATTTGGGTCCCGTTAGTGTTGATTCTGGAAAAGGATAACAAGTTTGAAGTTTGACCAAGTACTTCTCAGAACTGGTCACACGACATGCATAATGTAGTGTTACAAGAAAGAGAGAGAGAGGGAGAGAGACAGAGAAAGATGGAAAAATATGACTGAAGAAAAACAACGCTACCCACGAGATTAATATTAAGAGAAGAGAGTCAGCAGTGATTTCTGCCATCTGCGTCACTGCCGAGCTCTACTTCGTCATTTTACATCACACTGAGGACAGGAAATGATGCGCTTTCCTCAAAGATTCGCTCGACCATGATCAGACTAACAGCATAGCATGAAACTAATAGCTTTTAAATAAAACAATAATACTGTAATCTACAAAATATGCCAAGATGACGATGATGGATTTACATAATCTTGCTTTTACAGTAAGCGAGTGTATTTTAAATAATTTACTCATGCATAATAAATGCCGCAGGGATCAAACTAAGATAAAGTTTTTAGTTAAAAAGTACAAGAGTCACGTATTATAAATCAACCTAAGCTGAGCTCAAACATCAAGTTTTGCTTGTCATTCCCGATCATTTCCCACTACACCGCATCAACCAAAGTTTGGAAAACTTTTTACATCAGGTTTAAAGAACCTTTTTTTTTTGTCTCTCATGTGATGTTTGTGACAAAATGAGCCAAACAATGAGCAACTGGGTATTACTGAAGTGAAGTTTAATAGTCAGTGCTATTAAGATAACATCACCAAAACAGCAGGTTCCAGAAATCACTTGATCCAACTGAAACATGTGAGATTTTGGAAGTCTGGGTCATAAAAACATCATTATCCAATTTTACGTGCGGCAGCTCGGTCACAAGTGTTGTCAGTTTACTGAACACATGCATTGGGTTTACAATTTTAATGCTCACATAACTTCACTCAGTCATTTCTGATGTGGTTGACCAAGTGAATTTAAACCCCTTTTTAACAAGAAGAAACACTAGATATTAAATGCATGCCATGTTTCAGTATTTAATTGTTTGGATTGGGTTACTGGAAATTCTTTATTTAAGCCATTGTGAAATATTGACCGTAATAGACTCCCAAAAACATTTGCATCTATTTAACTTTAAACTTGGCTAGGGATTTACAACAAATGTAACTTATTAACCTAATATAAAGGATGACACAATGTGGAACTTCCACAAATAAATTCCTAAAAACAACAACACTTAAATTACTTTCAGTTACACTGCTGTATATATTATCAATGCAATATTTACCACTTCCAAAAAAGTTAACTTAATTTGTTAAAAGTTAACCCAAAACATTTTGCTTTGAAGAGACACAAAAATATCACTGGGCAATTGCTAGACATCTTTAAGTTTCGGTCATGGGCAACCCACAGGGTACAGGTGACCCACAGGGCTGTGTACTCTGTCCACCTCTCTTCTCTTTACACACCAATGAATGCATTCAAAAGACACATCTCTCAAGCTTTTAAAGTTTGCAGATGATACCACAGTGTCTAAAAAGTGATGCATCTGCATACAGAAGAGAAGTTGCACAGCTGGCTTAAGCTAAATCTGATAAAAACTGCGGAGATGATAGCGTACTTCAGGAGAAACTCAAAAACACTTCTGGACCATCTCGCAAGACCAGGGGCCTCATTTATAAAATGCTGCGTAGAAATCATCCTACATTTGATCTTACGATCATTTATCAACAATGCCTACGTGTGATTCATAAACCAAACGTATGCGCAGAAAACACACATACAATTTTCTTAAAGATGTGAAATTGATAATTCACAAATGATCTTGAACTTGTGCACAGCTGAGCAGTTTCAGATCTCCGCCTTTAAACGATGCCTAATTAATGTCATAGACATATAAAAGAGCGCTTGTCAATGTTTAAACCCAATTTCAAGCACCAAGAAGGCTTATATTTCCAAAAACCTGCAGCAATCGGACAAGCAAAAATGCGTAGTTTTCCACGCCAAAGACAGTTTTTATAAATATGGACTTTGCCGTGGACTTTTGTATATGCACACTTTCCGATCAAATCTGTGCATACGCACGTTTTATAAATTAGGCCCCTGAAGTGGAAGACCCACACTGGTAAAAGCAAAGGTTTCTCCTACTTTCTCCACCAACTGAGGAAGTTCAACCTGACACAGTAGCTGGTGACACTGGTGACTATCGAGTCAGTCCTGTGTACTTCTACAGTGGTTTGGAGACATGAGACTGCAGTGGACTATTAAGACAGCAGAGAAGATCATTGGTGCCCGGCGTTCAGGACTTATACATCTCCAGAATAAGAAATCGGGCAGGTAACATCATCAAAAGCCCTCTCACCCAGGCCACAACCTGTTTGCACTTCTTTCTCGTGCAGATGCTATAGATCCCTATGCACTAACAGGTATATTACTTTATTTCTATTGTAAGGTTGTATTTGTTAACATTCAAAAATACATTAGCTATCATTAACTATGATTTTTTTTTTTTAGCAATTATTAATCTTTGTTAATGTTAGTTAACATCAATACAATTGCTCATGTTAATTCATTGTGCATTTAGTTACCACACTGCAAAAAATGATTTTCCAGAAAAAAATTCTTAGTATTTTTGTCTTGTTTTCAGTAAAAATATCTAAAATGTTTTTAAATTAAGATGCTTTTTCTTGATGAGCAAAATGACCCAAGCAAATAAGTCTAATGTCAAAAAATGTCAAATTTAAGTGATTTTGTGCATAAAACAAGCAAAAAAATCTGCCAATGGGGTAAGCAAAAAAATCTTGAAAATCTTTTTTTTACACTAAATTAATGAAAAATTCAAGAAAAATTTGCTTACCCCATTGGCAGATTTTTTTGCTTGTTTTATGCACAAAATCACTTACATTTTATATTTTTGGTCTAAAAACTACACTTTCTTGGGTCGTTTTGCTCATCAAGAAAAAGCATCTTAATTAAGAATTTTAATATTTTTGATATTTTTACTGAAAACAAGACAAAAATACTAAGAATTTTTTTTCTTGAAAATCATTTTTTGCAGTGCACTTTTGACTTAAAAAATGTATTAGTTATTGCAGAAATTAACAAAAACTAAGATAATTAATAGATAATTAATAATTCTATATTAATATATTTATTGTTTATTGTTAGTTTATGCTAAATAATGCCTCAATGCAACATGATCTCAAGGAAAGTCGTGTTATATTCACAAAAAATTTGATTCATTTATTCATATCCATGACATTCATCTTTTTTGTGCCTTGAGCATGAATGTCTTTGGCATGTCACTTGCACAAATTTCTATAAATACTTTTTCGTGTCCGTGGCACGATTTTCTTTTTCGTGCCATTATGTGTCATTATGTCTGCCCCAACTGCTCCATTTATGTATTGTTTTCTCATTTTTTTCTGTTTTTAAATCATTGTTGCTTGGGGTTAGATTTGGGGTTTGGGTTAGGATATACTTTATATGTATTGGTTTCTACATGTTTTTTTCCGCTTTTAAAACTATTCTCACCTGGACCCCAAGCAACAATGGTAAGAAAATATGAAAAAAAAAACCTATGAGAAAACAAATACATGTAAGTGACACGACAAAGACATTTGTACTCAAGGCATGAATAAAAGCTGAATTTCGTGCCATGGACACAAATAAATTCATCAAATTTTTTGTGACTATAACACAAATTTGCGTGAGATCAGTCTGCCTTAACTACACTCTCAGAAGAGAAGGTCCTTGAAGGTACAAAAGTCACTGGGGCGGTTTTGTACCTAAAAAGGTACATACTGGTACCCATACATAAGGACCTTTTTAAAAGGTATTGTCTCAGTGACAACTTTTGTACCTTAAGAGTGTAATCATGTATACAAATACAACCTTATTGTAAAGCATTACCAATTTTCGTGTGCTACAGTAAGTATACCATATGTGTGTGTTCTTGTGATCCTGAAAACCTCAACAAATTCCTTGCGTGTGTACTTTTGGAGAATAAAGCTAAATCACATTTCTGCTCTTGTAATATAGTTGAAAAATTTATGATAACACTTTTTATTTAAATTTTATAATCCACAAAAGTAGTTCTGCTGATTATGCCTACTTAATCACCCTAAAAAATAACATAATCGGAAATCACACAAATCCATTTTTTTTCCAATATTTATGTTATTTATTGATGATTTCTTTCCAAAGTGACTAACGTTAAAATACATATGGCTGCTGCAACATACCAGGACAAACAACTTAAAATACACAACACCTGATAAGTATTCCTACAGAATTTAAAAAAATTAAATTTACAATGTAATACATGCACGCACGCACACACACAACATTGTGTTTCACAATGCTGCAAGACTAGGTAATTACAAAATATGAGTCAAGTTATAATTATTGTGATTCTTTACAGATTTAGAACAGCAGCACCACCATGTGGCTATTTTGTATCACAACATTCAAGCTGCAAACCAATAAAGGCATTATTTGACGTTAAAATACAGAAATATTAAAGCATTATGTAGTTTATCTATGCTAAAAATGTGCATGCATTTTTTTTATTGTTTTGGCATTTTTTTTAAATAATCATGTATCAGATGCTCATGTAAATTTGAACATGAACCAAGAAAAAAGATAAAGTCAAAGACTTAACTAACAATTTATTCCTTATAAATTTTTCCTGTTTCCCACTAGTGGTTATTATTATATTCAGTAGTCTGGGCAGAAAACATTCAAATTGTCTGTATACAAATTTAACACAAAATGGTAAAATGTTCAGTGTGTAATCCTTAATTGTGATGGAGATTTTAAAATGAAGAAGAACAGTTTTAATATTATCATTAATTTATTTAAAAAGTTTTTATGCCAATGGCAAACATGCAGGTAAGTGTCAGAAATATCATACGGGTAACATCATGAGAGACAGAGGAGATATAAATTACCACCATTAGCTGTTAGGAACCTCCACAGATACTTTTTGGGGTAAGGGCTTCCTGGTTAGTTACTTATGGTACAGCAAGCCCAGACCGCAAAAAGAGCCGTAAAGGACAAGAAAGAGAGAAGCACAGAAGTGCACAGAAATTTACAGTGGATCTTCAGTTTATCTGAAATACACAAAGCAGAACTGCAGTCAGTACAGCCTTTTAACTTACTGTAAATTACAGTAACATTCATCTTTATTAATATTTTTTACAACTCATACACTCTGTAAAACAATTAATTCATTAATTAATTAATTCATAATTTTTATTCAATTCACAACACAAATAGAAATTTTTAACTATGGTCATGCAATCAACTTCTTACAATGTGCTTGTTAGTTTAACAGGTATATCCAAAATAATACACTATAAAAATGTTTTTTATTATTTTTGCTCCCACTTTTTTTAAGTCAGTTTTACTTGAAAATTGCATAAAATTCTTACTTAAAAAAATGGATGCAAAAATTATGCACTATATTTTTAAGTAAATCCAGCCTTTATTTTTTTCAGTGTAAGTTGGTCTGTGTCTCATATAGCAGATAAACCTAAAATTTTGGGAACCAGGCCTTGTAGGGTGTTGCTTTTGCCGTGTAATTTAAAGGGGAAACTCTTTATACAACATTAGTAAAAAGAGGTTAGTAGTTTGTTTATCAGGAAGATTATTTCATACCAAAATAGGCCAAATGTAAAAAATCGAAAGTGAAAATATTTTACCGTATTTTGTGAATATGAAAGACAGTGCAGATAATATTACAGACAAGATATCTCAAACTACAGATGTAGATATCTACAGTATATTTATATACCATTGCTGTCTTACCACAATGTATGGAAAGAGAAGTGATTTATCAGCTGTCATCTTTTCATAGACCTGCGATTATATGCTAAAGGGAACTTTCTCATTTTCAAAACAATGAGAAACTGTAATGTTGCTTTAAAAAAAGTCTTTATGCAATATAGGCATCACGATTTATTATTTTACGCGTTTTAATAAAAAAGTTTACAATTTACGAAACCATTATTTCTGCTATCCTGCTTTAAAATACATGTTTCCCATTTGCAAAATTTTTATTGCAGTTATCATAAGTTCTGGAAATCAACCAATTAGTCAAACTTTTCTCGGCTACCTAAAAAATTAGAAGCAGGTGTGCTAAAGCAGGATTGGATCTAAAGTATGCAGAAGAGGGTTGATCTCCAGGAACAGGATTGGTGACCACTGCACTAGATCTGGCTCGTACTGAGAGTAGAGCTATGGCCCACTAACACATAAAAGATATACGCAGGTGTCATTAAACAAATCCATATGCAAAACCATCACAAGCATTTTTAAATATCTATGTTTAATATTTATAAATAAAGATGAAACAGACTGTTATTTTATTTAAAGTACTGGTGAGTGATTAACTAACAGGTGTGTGTGTATCTGTTCTGAATGACTGGTAGATCGATCAGGTCTTAATAGTTATCAAAAACTTTGATCTGTGGATGAGATTACTGATAAAGAAAAGCATTCAATGCATTTTTTTTATTTATGACTATAGCATTTTAATATGTATTTTAAAATTAAATTGTATACAGTCTTCTTGCTCTATACTCGTTTTATTTAAGATTACCTGTTACAACAACACTCCTTAAACATAAATGCACTTATGTATCCAAGTATCCATTATGTTAAACACTACACTATAGTTTATGTATATCCACTAGGCCTATAGCGCAGAGACATAGTAATGAATATGAAAATCCAATGATTGTATTAAACTTTAAAATGCGTGTAATAATAAATAGTGAGATTTGATGTAGAAAATATAACAATTGTTTTTCCAAGCATTGGACTCGTAGTCCATGATAAAAACCTGATGTAATGATCTTAGTATGTTCACCTACATGTAGTCTATTAATGCTTGGTATGTCAGTCAGCTAGTTTGTATATGTTGTCTATAAAAATAAAAACAGTGACATCTAAATTCATTGGCAGTAAGTGTCAGGAACTTAAAACGATGGTTTTTATTGTAATGTAAATGTTATGTTGTAGTCTATGTGTATGTGTGTGTGTGTATGTATGTAAGTGTGTTTATGGCTGGAGTGTCAGTGAACTATCCGCGGCACTGAACCCGTCGGTAACGCCCTACACAACCAAAGGGGGAAATAATTTACACCCCCTGTAGTCCAACAGCCACATCAGAATGACAGTAATAAAAACTATTACATGCTTTTAACACCTATAAAGCAAAGCATCCCATCTGCTCAAATCTGTGCATAATTTTCCAAGCAAATGGTCACGACCCTGAACAAGCTGCTTAATGTCTCCGTTTGTTGCTTTATCAGGGTCAGATGTTTACTACACTTCATCATACTTGCAGTAAAAAGGTGCAAACCATAGTAAAACAGACAGAAAATATTAAACATGCATTGATTTCCAAAATAAGTAAACGAGGCATCGGTGTTGCATGCTAAAATCTTAAACTAGGCATCCGAGTTTTTTTTTAATCAGTAGCCTATACATACATGTTTGTAGGTTTGTATAGGCTACGTGGCCGTGTTCTCATCATTCGCATCACGTGCACTTCCAGTCCAGTTTGAGCAACTAACTCATATTCTGTATGTATTACAATGAGTTTTCAATAAAGTACCAAACTACTAATTGTCATAAAAGCGCAAAACTGTCCCCATTCATCAAACCCCCACAATCGACCTTAATCGTGCCTTAAAATAATTCAAAATGGTGAGATACAGGTACATTTACCTTCACATAGATTGCTTCTGGTTGTTTTTTGGGGAAAAAAAACAAATGATGTTCATCAAGCTCACTGAAGCTTTGCCATCTTCAGATGAAAGTAAATCTCAAGCCATGCGCCTCACCACACATCTCTGAGCTTTCAGGTGGAGAAGATGCCTAACCTTCCTCCCATAGACACCATTGCTCCTCATCACAGTCCAGCAGAAGAGGAAAAAGCACTCGCACACGCGCGCAATCCTCGTGTGCGTGCATTACTACAGACACTGTGACGCGTCCTCTCGCTTTTACGCATTATGATGTCGGCGATGCTAAATGTATCAAATAAATTCGCAATGTTTCACAAGATGCCGCAAAATGTAACGGAAGCGCTCAATTCCTCCAGTCAGCTATTGACCTGCATTGACGTCATTGCGTCATTAGGTTTCCCCTGGAAACACTGGCGTCCTAAAAATAGCAGCGCATTAATTCAGCGCGCGAGAGGTTGCTGGCGCGCGCGACTATTTGTATCAATCCATAATCCCTTTATGCGAGTTTTTCGGCTTGTATGCGTTTCAAGGGCGCACTGGCCCGCGACTCGTAGCTATTTTAAGCAACGAGACCACAGATGAGTCTCGGTCGGGATTCCGCACCATCAGGGTTTGAGATGATGATTATGGCACATAGAAAGCTCGTGCGACAATTATGACATGCCTCTACATTCAGTCTGTTTAATGCAATATAACCTATATACCAGCAGAAATGCGCTTTCATTCATGCATTTGATATAATAAAGATTTTTATAGAACATAGCACCGCCCATGACAACCTGTAATTCTAAAGATGTCAAAGTAAGTTGCAAAGTCTTTTACATACACTCAGGGCCGGCCCTGGGCATAGGCGGAATAGGCAAATGCTAAGGGCGCCGCCGACCCCTTGGGGCGTCCGTGCGCCCAAATTATTATTTTTTTAATATATGTATATAAACATTTAACTATAAATATTTATATATTTTATTATATAAATATTTTGCACAAGAAAACAGCAGTTAATAATGAATTATTAGTAGCATAGTATCTCGGAAGATCGTGCTTGTTAAATAGCTCTGTGGCTACTGCACTGAAGCAGCAGTTTAAAATATAAACCCAGAATTCAGCGAACGTCAAGAACAAGAAAACGGAAACAACAATCAGACAGAGACGCGGAATTTACATAATGTTACACAGACCATGTTTAAATTTCAATGTTTCTGCACAGAAATACCAACTTGTTCACTTTGTTTGGTATTAATAAGCTGCGCATTGGAGTGCTGGCCGCGGTGCTGAAGACGCGCTCGGACGGAGTACTGGTGGCAGCACAGATATTTACGTGCAACCTATTGGAAACTATTATTCGTTATTATATAATTAATATTCGTTATTTTACTTTATTACTTCCTCTTAAGAAGAGTTCTGCAATTTTATTTCAATATTTCTCTTTATATAAATACTATTTTGTACTTAAATCTATAATTTCATTATTTTACTAACCCAACTAACTCATCTGAAAAAAAATATATCTCTTTACAAAAAAACTTTTTTTCTTCTATTTAAAAGCTGTAATTTCGTTATTTTACTAACCCAACTAATGACTCCTCCACTTTCCAATAGATTGCACGTAGATATCTGTGTATATGTGCCATCACGCGTCTTCAGCACCGCGGGGAGCAGCCAGCACTCCAATGTGCAGCTTATTAATACCAGACAAAGTTGGTATTTCTGTCCAGAAACATTGAAATTTATACATAGTCCGTGTAACGTATAAATCCCGCGTCTTGGCCTTATTGTTTTTTTCTTGTTCTTGACGTTCGCTGAATTCTGGGTTTATATTTTAAACTGCCGCTCCAGTGCAATAGCCACAAAGCTATTTAACAATGAGCACAATCTCCCGAGACACTACAACATGCTACTAATAATTCATTAATAAGAGCTGTTTTCTTGTACACAATTAAATATTTTAAGTTAAATGTACAGTGTTAAAACATGTAAAAAAGACAAGATTTTAACAATGTCAAGATCAAATGCCTGAGTAACAGGGTATTGTGTGTATGTGTTTGTGTGTTTGTGTGTGTTTCCAAAATATTTTCAAAATAAAGAAAAACAAGACAAAGCTGTGCAATTGTTTCTGTGTAAGTTATGAACAAAATGATTGGAACACAATTGTGATTCTAAAGGGCACCAGGTGAAATCTTGCCTAGGGCAGCAAATTGGCCAGGGCCGGCCCTGCATACACTGAAGCAAAGGGGAGGGAGTTTGTTCGTTCGTTTGTTTGTATTAAACTTTTTGGTTAACGCAAAATTATACCTTCATTGTTACGAGAACGCAACACAGATCGTTAGAAAGAACTATGACGTATAACGTGCTTGACGTCATTCATTCTAACTATTCACGAACATCTTTTGCATTTTATATCTTTGCATTTGGCAGACACTTTTATGCTATTCAAAGCACTGGATCAAACCTACACGAACCTTTGCATTGCAATGCGCTACCCAATGGGCCAATAAATGCCACCATAATGACTTAAGCAAGCTCATTTTCTATAACAACTTACAAAGGCAAAAATAATTCCGCATTTCCTGTAACCCAGATAGTTTTATTTTTGAGCTGAAAGATCTTATCTTACTTAAATTGTGTTGGAGAAGATCTCTTACCTACACGTGACTGTCAAACTGGAAGAGTGAGGATGACAACTTAACTTTTGCTGCCATCTGCTGGCTTTCTAAAGAAACCACATAAAGATATGTGCGTTCTTAATTTTTTACATATGCCAGCTATAGATTGACTTGTTGGTGATTAATAAAGTTTGAAAGCATTTTATTGGAAATACTGTATAAATGGGACAAACTAACAAAACCATTATCTCAATGTTTGAGCTTCAAGGGTCCACTGCAGGAAGAATCGGCAATAAAAGAGGAGAATAACTCAATTTATTCAAATTAGGCAGACTGTATAAAATATTTTTTTTACTTTAATTGTCTGCCTTTAGATATTATATGAGTCCAAATTCTAGAGAAGTGGCCCTGGATGAAAATTATAGGCTTTTAAAACATTTTGTGGCCTGCTTTAACTGCAGTCACTGATACTGTGTGCAATATTTACAATCTTGTAACAATGAATAAAGTCCCATTTACATGCTTTCAAATTAGGAACTTGACACTTATTGTGGCCCATAGCAGCCAAAGCAGAAAAATATGGTTTGATGAACTATTAAAGGTATCCGAGTGTCCAGATATTGGCAGCACTGCATGCCAGCAATGAACGTGTATTGAATTTAATTCAGAGAGTTATTGCCAGCTGTATGGAGACCTGGGCCAAGGTTTAACATAGAAGAGAAATGTTTGAAGTCAAAACCAGTGTTTAGATGTGCTATGACAGATACAGGTAACAGAGATGAAAGTTATGGGCTTTATTTTGCTTCTGAAACACGAAAACTTGGCAATAATTGAAATGTGGTTAACAAATTCATGTCCTTGTACCTACCAGATGTTTTAAAGAACATCCAAAAAATCCTCATTATACTCATCAAACGTGCTTGAAACAGTAAATGCTTAGGCCATGTTTCATATTTATATATGCCGAAATGTTTATTCAAACCTAATAACTCAAGATGATGTTTGTTTCTTTTCGCAAGAATAGGAAAGGAAATCAATCACAACTTGTTGCACATTATGCATATCAGATGAAAGAAAGTGACACTTTGAATACTTTTCAAGGGTCTTTGACAAAGATACCAGGTGCCTCATTCATAAATTCGCACAAGAAAACAAATATACATCATGTGCTGTCACAGAAACTGGCAGACTACACCTTCTCCTTCACAGTAAATCAGCTATGCGTCAGGCCGAGCTGAGATTTTCTAATATGCTAATTAATCTTTAGGATTTACTACTTCATGTTGTTTGAGAAAACTGACAGTTTTTTGTAATATCGATTTTTTTGTAACCTGCTTGAGAGGAGCTGTATGCCCTCTAATGGTATTACCAATTAAAGTAATTTTTAACAAGCTTAAAGTTGAACAAACTTTTCACTTTTTACAGTGTATTAGCAGTTAAATGTTTCACACTGTTTTACATTCTCCTTGTTTCTTAAAGGAAAAAAAAACACAAAAGGAGATAGAATGCTGTTAAAAACGTGGTTCAACTTAAAAAAGTAAGTTATCTGGTTGCATTAAAATTTTAATTTAAATCTAGAGCTCTCACAATTAAATAGTCATCTCATCGAGATTGTTTGACCGAGTCATCACGATGATTTCAGATCACCGCAATGATTGCATATCTCTTTAAAAACACAAGGGGGAGCTGCAGCGTCTGTATAAACAAGACAATATCTAATGGCGCTCCTTGACTAACGTGTAAGGTGATGCATTGCAAAGCCATTTATTACAATGGAAAAACAGCATTTAAAGAAATGCAGCTACACTTTGATAAGCAGTATGAATTGCCAGGTAAAACAAGCAATTCTAAATTTAGCAAGGTGAATGATGCTATTCTTAAGGATTTGTAAGGAATTGATTTTTTTGCAACCATTACAGACATGTGGTCCAGTATAATATGACCTTAGTAGGACTGGCTACTATTTAAGGCCTGTTCTGATACTGTATAGTCAGTTTTTAATTGCATTTTCTTTGAATATATATTAATTAAATAATTACTTTTAATATGTGTAATGTGTATTAATATTTACTGCAGGTGAACCTTGCAAAATATTTTATTTAAATAATCAATGTGTAAAAATTATTTCATGAGCAAACGAAAAAAATCTATGAGAATTAAACATCAAAGCCTTAAAATAGGCAATTAATAGTCATAATCGTCACAATTTATTAGTCAATTAACCGCCAGCCAAATTTCATAATCGTGACGGCCCTAGTTAAATCAACTTAAAAAATATTAGTTAAGACATTATTTTTACACATCTTTTAATATTTTTAAGTTGAATTAACTTAAAATTTTTAGGCAGTTGGGAAAATCATATTAAGTTGAACCAACAAATAATTTTTGAAAAGTAAATGTTGTTTTCTTGTTGATTTTTACTTTTATTGTATGGAAAAATGAAAGAGTCAATATTCTTGAAAATTTCCTCTGATGTTTCACAATAAAAAGTCATATGAGTTTGGAATGACATAAAGAGGGCTGCAAATGACAACAGAATTTCATTTTTAGTAAGTAACCCTTCATACATGCACTAAAAATATGTTAAAATGCTTTGCTGCCCCAAATCTTTATGCTGAATCAACTCATTATTTATCTTGACTAAAAGATGAGTTGTTATAACCTATAAAATTAAGTTGACATATTTCATGTATAATTTATAAGATAACAATTTCTCCCTTGTCAAGATAAATAATAGTAAGTTAAAATTACTTAATTACATAAATCTGAGTTGATAAACAAAACAAAAAAAAAAACTTAAGGCAGCAAAGATTGTTTTACAGTGTGGCACCAGATTGACACATTTACAAAAGTGCATTCAGGGATATTGGTCAATGACATGACGTTAATTATTTTGTGTCCGTATGGTTCAATTCAATTTAATTTCAAAATCAATTTGCATATTACTTGCATACATTCTTTTTTTGAGGACCAAGCCTAAAATTTCTGGTTTTATTTCATTTTGAAAGAATATTTGGGGGATAATTGCAAAAATGTCAATATGGTGTAACCGGTCTGTGTCAATTGATGTAACTAGTATTTTTTAAAAATAAAATATAAATATATTTATAAAAAATGTGGAATAAAATATAATCATTTAGTTTAGTGTAATATGATTTTTTTTCATACATTTGTACATCATTTGTCAAAGATTATTTAGAAAACAGAGCTGTTTTCAGCATGTGTCCGGACAAATATTACAAAAATGCATACAAATTTACATTTAGAAATAACTAATAAAATTATATTTTAAAATATTTTTTTATGATTACGCTTACATGCCATCAAGGTGGATAAAATATTTAATATTTCTCATTTTTAAGTGCAATTGGCAGTTACAGCATTTGACATTTTCAGATCCATTCAGTCTTAACTTTCATAAAAATGGTGCAAATGTAATTTTTTATTGCATAAAATTAACATAAATAGGCTACACAATGTGCATTGAAATAAACCTGGTGCGTGCTTTTAAAACAAGTTTTTAAAAAAGATTTTTGAAAATCTCATCTTGCCAAACTGTTTTTGTCACTAACCTATACAGGTTTTGAATCCATGACTCAAAAATGTGCAGCATTTCAACAAATCAACATACATTTTTGTGTCACTTTAACTTAACTTTAATTGTAAGTTAAACACTTTTAACTTGATTTATGTCAACTTTTCACAACTTTTTTTTACAGTGCACTAATGCATATCGCCATGCAATACCATTCTGTCTATTGCAATAATGATGACCAGGGGCGTCATGCACCAATTTTTTTTAAGGGGGCACAGTGTGCAAAGCTCACAGAAATTTGCGCATACACAGACATCAAACGAATTATATTATAGAGCTTTCAGTCTTTTCCATGGCACTTACATTTCTAACATTCTAAAACGCCTCTGCCATAGTGCAAAAACCTCCAAAATAAAAGTGTTGACTAACTTTCATATCAAATAGTATTCAATCGGATTAATGACATAATGGCATCATATTTACATCTGAAACGGCATGTGTTCTATTTACGTTTTGTTTAATGACTTGTTTAATTCTGTCATTAATGAATTTTGCACAGCAACTGCATTATCCTATGAAATTAATGTAATTTACATCCATAAAGTATATAAACAACGAAAATGCCATAAGCTATAGCCACGTGATTGATTTTAACGTTCAATAATGATTTTAAAAAATATGTTTAGATACAATTATTAGAGGAACGGATTTTTGCATTAAATTTTACCTTATATGTGAACATGTGTGATTCCGCGCCCCCGTGAACTCTGGCGAACTTTGGCGTTGTGCCAAGAAGATGAATCTAGAAATCTCTACTAATCAGTGGCGGCGTTTCACGAAAAACTATGGTATGGCAAAAATTCTTCGTACAAGAAGGCCATTCTCAAATAACTAATCTATAAAACCACATATGTGTACATACTCCACCAACCTGTACAAAAGCAAAGCATACTACGACTGCACGGATGTACACTACTGACAACAATACGGAAGCAATACAAATGAAACAATAGAACAATAGAACAATAGAAATCATGATTATTTAAAATGCTTTTCAAATAATTCTTAACTAAGTACAACTCCAGCAACAGATAAACTAAAACAAGATAATATCAAAACAAAACATACTGTGACATCCCTTCACAAATCTTGTCACGACAACCGCCAAAACCACTTATAAACACACAATAAAGACTTTTAAATGATGTGATAGAGCACACATAGTTATCCAACACTAAACAAAATTCTTAGTAAAACAGGGCTAAATGCAAAAACAAGTCTTACCTTTTATCGTCGTGCAGTTTTTATTCCACAAGTGGCCATATTCAAAAATGCGCGCAAATAATTAATACAATTCACTTCGGCTGCGTTACAATCCCCTAGTGGAAGAGAATATATTTATTTATCCACAGAGCAAATCATATTACTTCTGGAATAATGTATGCAATATGCAAAGCGCGAGTGTGGGGGAGAACCATGAGTCTGTTGTTAAAACAAAAAAAGGATTTTACTTGCGAAAATAAAGATTATAAAAGCAGCGGTCATCATGAGACCTCCTGCAGAGCGAACAAGCTGCGCTGCATGCAAGAACGACAGGCTGATGACGTCAAAGTACCGCGAGGCTGACTCGAGGAATCATCGGAAGAGTTTCCGTGTGTCTCAATTCGTTCCCTAGCTCCCGAGGTCGTGAATCAGTATATCGTGTACACAGGTTCGGGCACTGGTAAGGACCCTAGCTCACTTCACATTGGGACAATGTTCACTTATTTTTCTGTCACGTGGCTGCTTAAGCGCGTTGTGATTATTCACAGCTGTTACTCATCAACAACCGGCAAAACCAACATCTCTCTGACTTAATTTTAAAAAACAGTACATTGTGGAAAATGCTGTCATTATTCTCTTACATATCTGTGCATAAAATTGGAGGCATACATTTTAAATGTAATAAATATATTTACAATTTTAAATAAATATTATTATTTTAAATATTGAGTAGATTGTGGTCCCTTACTGTGTAGCAATGTGTGTTTATATTTACAACTAAAACAAACGTTTGTCTTTATAAAAGTTCTGTTACATTTCATAAAGTTTATTGAGTTGGATCACGTGATGTTCGGGTGGCGAGCGTCAGAAAAGGTCACGTGATTTCCGGTTAGGGAACATAGGGAACATCGATGCTCACTGGTTTTTGCGTTGCATTGTGGGAATTAACGAACGTTCCAGTGCACTGAACGGATTTTGCGATTGAGACAGCCCTTAAAATGGCCGACTCCCTGATCAGTGCCCTGACTACTGAACAAGGGAGCTGATTGAGACACACAGTTTGATTTCAAACCGCTGTCACGGCACGTTGATGTCATCCGCTTGTCGGTCCCAGTGCTATAGCATGAAGTCGAACACACGTGTAAATGATACTTATAAGTGATGTACCAATGTTTAGATATGTTCTACTGAAAATATTTTAAATGATCTTTAATGAGCATCATTATAGCCTGTTGATTTCTGGTGTTTTGTCTGAATGCTAGGGTATGACAACTGCTATACGCAAACGCCGCCCCTGCTAATAAGGTCGAGCAGCAACAGCTAAGCTCGTGAGCGCGCTCAGATGCTGATGTCTGCGGCTGCGCCGACTGCCGCCAGAATAAAGTAATGTACACGATCAATACACTATCAAAACTCTGAAAAGTGACACGGATGCAGCAGAAAATTGATAATTTGGGCATTTTAAACAGATTAAAAGATTAATGGACACTTTTTTTGATTTTTGAGGTTGCTTGCAAAATCCATTTGGTTCAAAAATCCGAGGGGGCACGTGCCCCCTCAGTTTCAATAGGCATGACGCCTCTGATGATGACCACAATAAAAAATGATCAAGAAGAAATCTGCCAAAGCTACCATTCATACACACTTATTCCAATCACCATAAGACATAAACATTACTAATATATAGTGTTTATAATTGGCATACTATAATAGATCTTAGAGTTTTTTTCTATTTGGGTGTGCAATACCCAGATCATATACTGTAGTACAGACATCCCACTCTTAACAGCTCCATGATGAGCCACAAACTACTGTCTATGTCAATGTCAATAGTATCCCTTCCGCTGTAGCTGTTTAACACAAAGTGCTGAATCTGTATGATAGCATCCTACTGCACTTCATTAGGTGTAAGACAGACTCTAATGGGCACCTAATGGAGAATCTGCACTCTAATGGCCTCTGTCCACCTGCACCGAGCTCTTTCAAGGGACGCTTCATAAATCTGCTGTTTAGCCAAGCAGAGAGATCCTTCCCCTCTTGTGGCCTGGAGGACCCATCACCAAAGCACCTAATCATAATATGTCCACCTCTATGCTCCTCAGAAATATGAGGACCATTTGCAAAATCAAAACGGGCTCTGCGGAGCAGGACGACATCTTAACGACCCTGGAAATAAAACAGCAAAGTTTACTGTAGTAAAGTTTGAGGTTTAAAGACGCAAACCAAGAGAGCTATTTTAAAGCAATTATTAATTGTGACCCAGTCTGAGAAAACACAACTAAATGCATTTTTGTGATTTACACGGCAAAAAAAGATTTTCAAGAAAAAAATGTCTTTATATTTTTGTCTTGTTTTCAGTAAAAATATCTAAAAATTCTAAAATTAAGATGCTTTTTCTCGATAAGCAAAACAAGAAAATAAGTCTAGTTTTTAGACCAAAAATATTAAATGTAAGTGATTTTGTGCATAAAACATGCAAAAAAATCTTCCAATGGGGTAAGCAAAAAAATCTTGAATATTTTTCTAAAACATTAAATTCAAGATTTTTTTATATTTTTGGTCTAAAAGTAGCCTTACAGTATTTTCTTTGGTCGTTTTGCTCATCAAGAAAATGCATTTTAATTTAAGAATTTAGATATTTTTACTGAAAACAAGACAATTAAGAAAGTTTTTTCTTGAAAATTATTTTTTGCAGTGTACTGTTTTTTTCATACAATTTTGTGTAATTATAACTTTAATATCTTAAAGTGGAAATTTCACAAGACTTTTAAAAGATGTAAAATACATTTTGGTGTCCCCAGTGCACCGACGAATTGGGAACTCGCTTAGAGAGACCAATCTGCTCGAATACTACTAAAACGCCAATGAACTTGGCATTGAGATATTTGCATAATGCTGGCGCCGCCCCGCCAGGTGCGTATATAAGCAGCAGGTGCAAATAGGGAAATTAGCTTTTTATCGCTTCGAAAGCCGGCAGTATCTGCTACTGAGAAGCTACTTTACTCTGTTGGGATTCGATTGCTGAAGTTGGTTGGACTGGCAGTACCACAGCGGACGCTTCGCTTATTCCACGGCTCTACATCTGTTTGTTTTGAGTTTAGTGTGTGCGTTGCCCTTCCCTGTGCGCATCATCAACTGAGCATCTGAGTGAATTTCCCTAAAAGAGTGATACGAGAGAGCTTTGTGCCTTGTTAAAGGCAGCCACTCTCTCGTATATCCGGAGATCAGCGTCCTTTTCAGGATGGCTTTTCGTCCGTGCGATCTTGGGTGCGGCAAATACATGGGTCCGAAGGACGGTCACGAGCGTTGTCTTTCGTGTTTGGGTATCGAGCACGCAGAGGCAGCGTTTGCTGGGGGTAAGTGTTCTCACTGCGAGAACATGTCCCTTGTGGATTTGCAGAGGCGGTTGTCTTTCCTCAGGGAAAAGCGCAACCCTCGTCATGCGAGTGCTGAGTGCCGCCACGGTGCGGCCGTTAAGCTCTCAAAAGACGATCTCCGCATCACTGTGCTGAGCCGGTCGGGGGATTCGTCCTCATGCTCTCAGCCTCCTCATCCACAGCCGGTTGATGTGCCAATGGAGACTTCAGCGTCATGTTCTACGATGTCTCTAGAATCCACTGCGCCTCCCTCCGGGTCCACCGATGCCGCAGCATCCGAGGGTGGGCCTCCTCCCCCTGATGTGGACCGACAATGACGTGACAATGGCGTTGCTGCAGGTTCATCAAGCGAAGGCCTTGAGGGATCTGCACGAGGGAGGACACGACTCACCTGTCCTTTCGGAGCTCCGGGCTGCCACTGATCTGGCTCTTCGCGCTACGAGGGTGACAGCGCAGGCGATTGGTCGTGCCATGTCCATGATGGTGGTCCAGGAATGCCACTTATGGCTTTGTCTGGCGGACATGTCGGATGCGGAGAAGAACAAGTTCTTGGACGCTCCAGTGTCCCAGGCTGGCCTCTTCGGTGAGTCGGTGGAGTCTTTTGCCCAGCAGTTCTCCGCCGCCCAGAAGCAGACGGAGGCGATCGCTCAGATCATGCCCCGGCGCAAGCGACCTGCATCTCGCCCTCCAGCGCCGGCTGCCCCGTCTGCTCCTCGCCGAGGGCGCCCTGTGGCGGCTGCCTCCACCCCCCCCCCCCGATAGAACATCTTCCAGGCCACGGAGGGGGAACGGGATCACTCTTCGGGAGACAGTGATGGCATCGCTCCCTCCACCGGTAAAGGGCCGGGTGGAGAATCCTTGGTTTCGTTTTGTTTCTGTTCCGCCGGCTTCTCAGCCGGCACCCACAAAACCACAAAAAGAGTGCATTCCTATTCCTTTTCCAGGTCTCCAGAGGATCGAGAGAGATGTGAGCGGGCATTCACATGCTCTTCCTCCCTCTCTATCGCCAGCGGGTGTCCTGAGGAGTCCGAGCTCTCCGCTGAGGAGATTGGACCACCAGCACCCTCATCGGAGTCTGCGCTCTCCGCTGAGGAGACCAGACGACCGTCACCCTCAGCGGGCTCAGGTCAGTGTCACACACACACTTACTGTAGATACTTATGCTGTCACAGCAGACGTACCGGCAGTACCACCTGTCTCGCTTCGCCGCCCCACCGCGGGTACACCGGTAGTGCCGTTAAATCCCCTCGTACGGTCCCTGGGGGCTTGGCTTCAGCTTCCCAACCCGTCTCGTTGGGTTTTACGCACTGCCCGCCTCGGTTACGAAATACAATTCAACCGGCACACACCCAAATTCTCGGGCATTTCGTTTCACCACGGTGAAAGCGTCCGATGCACATGTACTGCGTGCAGAGGTCGGAGTCCTGCTGGCGAAGGACGCGATTGAGCCGGTCCCTCCAACCGAGATGAGGTCGGGTTTCTACAGCCCGTATTTCATAGTACCCAAAAAAGGCGGTGGGCTACGACCGATCTTTGATTTGCGCGTTCTGAACAAATCTCTGCAGAGGAGGTCTTTCAGGATGATAACACCGAAGAACATTTTCAATTCAATTCGCCCCCAAGATTGGTTTGCGGCAATAGACCTGAAAGACGCGTACTTCCATGTGTCCATTCTCCCTCGTCACAGACCGTTTCTCCGGTTTGCATTTGAGGGCCGGGCATACCAGTACAAAGTTTTACCGTTCGGGCTGTCTCTCTCTCCCCGTGTGTTCACGAAAGTAGTGGAGGCGGCGTTAAAACCCCTCAGAGAGAGCGGTGTTCGCATATTGGCTTACCTCGACGATTGGCTTATAATAGCGCATTCTCTGCGGACGCTTTGCGAGCACAGAGATTTAACGCTTCGGCATCTCGCCCGTTTGGGTCTTCGGGTCAACTGGGAAAAGAGCAAACTCTGCCCCACGCAGAGGATCTCTTTTCTCGGTATGGAACTGGACTCGATCGATTTATCGGCGCGTTTGACAGAAGAGCGCGTCCAGTCAATTCTGACTTGCCTCGGTTCATTTCGAGGGAAGAATGCGGTCCCACTGAAACAATTTCAGACGCTCCTGGGGAATATGGCAGCAGCAGCGGCCGTGACACCGCTCGGACTGCTCCATATGAGACCGCTTCAGCGTTGGCTTCACGATCGAGTCCCGAGGAGAGCGTGGCGCGCCGGCATCCATCGTGTAGCTATTACACCTGCGTGTCGCCTAACATTCCCCCCGTGGTCGGACCGCGCGTTTCTCAGGGCCGGTGTGTCCATGAGACAGATCTCTCGGCATGCTGTTGTACACACAGATGCGTCCGACACGGGCATATCAATTGCCGAGAGTTGTGGGCAGTATATCTGGGACTTGTACGCTTCGCTACGGAGCTGCGAGGGAAGGATGTACTAGTACGCACCGACAACAATGCAACCGTTGCGTATATCAACCGTCAAGGTGGTTTGCGCTCCCATCACCTGTCGCATCTCGCTCGTCATCTCCTCCTTTGGAGTCAGAAGCATCTGAGGTCCCTTCGTGCCATTCACATTCCGGGCTCGCTCAATACAGAGGCGGACGCGCTTTCTCGAGCTGCGCGCCCTGGCGAATGGCGACTCCACCCCCAGACGGTCCAGCTAATTTGGAAGAAGTTCGGTCGTGCGCAGATAGATCTGTTTGCGTCGCCGGACGATACCCACTGTCGCCTATTTTATTCACTAACCGAGGGCAGCCTCGGCGTGGACACATTGGCACACAGCTGGCCTCGGGGATGCGCAAATACGCATTCCCCCCAGTGAGCTTAATCGCACAGTTGCCTACGCGTTTAAATGGAACCTTTTCGTCACCTGGTGCTCTTCGCAACGCGAGGACCCCAGAGAATGCCCTATTAACATCGTGCTTTTATATCTTCCACATAGGTTAGACGGTAGGCTGTCATCCTCCACCATTAACCCTCTGGGGTCTAAAGGGTTTTTAGGGCCCTTGGGAAGTTTTGACATGCACTGACATTTGTGCTTTTTTCAGTTGCTTAAAAACATATTAATGGCAAAAGTCTCATAACACTGTGTTCATCACAAACTGGGCTACAATATCATATAATCAACATGTATGTACATGTTTGTATTTTTGAGAGAAAAATGTTTATGCGTGGTTTTTGAAAAAGCAAAATTTTTAAGTCACTGATATAACTCCACAAAACTCATTCTAAACATGTTTTCCCAAGACTTTCCAAACTGGATCTAGTAGTCTAGAGTTTTTTCCTCAAAATGATGTGAAAATCATATGGCCTACTCAATCACATAAAGCAAGATATTGATTTACAATTTCTAAGACACTTTTGCTTGGGAAAGGCTGTATGCATGGAGGCGGGAAAGCTCCTGAATAATCAGTGATTGACAGCTGAGAGACAAAAGAGTTGAATAATGAGCCACTAATGAGCCTTGTGTGGATGTTCAACAGGAATAACTTTCTCTGTAGTAAAACCATGATAAGGTTTACTTTTCAATATAATGTAAATACACACACACACACACACATTATATATATTTATATATATTTCTATTGAAATATTTTCTATTAATTTCACAAGTATAAGTTACCTTTTAAAAACCATAGTAGCTTAATCATGGTAAAGATACTGTTTGGCCATCTTAACATGAACACACTTCAACCCAGGGTTAGTGTTTGGTTGGCCAGCGAGAGGTTTACTTTTGTGCAGTAAAAAGCTCAAAAGAACAACTGCCTATCGTTGTCTGGACTCTTATTTGTGTATTTGTAATCATTATAGTAGAAACACAACAAGGGACACGCGTGGTAAACGTATCAATGTTTGTTTACAACCGCCGCCATTACCTCACGTGTTGATCATGAAAGCAGTGAATGTGTGCACACGCGAGTGATCCTGTGTTTAATAAACTTGCTGTGCGGAGATATGCGCTTAGACGCAACTAAATAAGGATTGTACTGTTTGGAATCGCGCATTATATAAGAATACCAAAAAGCGCGTCGAGTTTCCTGACTCGCGTGTTTGTGTATGTGTGTTCCAATCGCGTGAACTGTTTGTCGGAAGAACAAAGAAAACACTCGCGTCTGGAGATACTGACACACATACGCAAGTAAATAAGGATTTATGTCATGTTTGGTGCAATCGGATGGAACAACAAGGAATGGAGAGACTGGATTGTGGATTGCATATCCATTGACTGCAGGAGGCACGAGTCATGCATATGGATGTTTCTGCTCATTCACTTCAATGGCGCGGGGGTGTGGCGATCCGATCTCATTACAGATAATGAGGTAACTGGCGAAATACGGTACTTCTCCTCCTTCTCATACAGTTTACACCGAATGACAATATCTGTTTTCAATTTCACTTATATCATTTAAAAGGAGACATTCCAAGCATTATGTAGACATTTATCTTTTGTTTCTACACCAAGTATTCGTTAAGTTACAGTTTATTTTTCTGACGCGTTTCTGAAAGGACTTCACTGAGGGAGAGAGAACAGAACGTGCATCATGTTTATTTTCTTAATTTTGCGAAAAGCACAACATTTTGTTTTTATTAAGAGTGGACAGAAAAAAACTAGACACTTTAACGTTTGAAATGATGTATAAATCATATCTGTATGTCAAAAATCAACAGAGTAATTTAAGTCTCTTTGCGGAGTGATTGAAAAATAAAGAGTTTGCGGCGCCCGCGCCACCGTCGACCCCAGAGTGTTAAAGTTGATATCGCTGCTATTTCTGCTCATCACTCACTTATCAACGGCAGATCAGTTGGCCAGCATGATTTGGTTATTAGATTTTTAAGAGGCGCTCGCAGGCTAAACCCCTCGCGCCCTCCTTCTATTCCTCCCTGGGACCTGTCCATGGTGCTGAAAGCCCTTCAGGCCCCCCCGTTCGAGCCTTTGCAGTCTGCGAGTCTGAAGCTTTTATCAATGAAAGCTCTGACCCTGCTAGCATTGGCCTCAGTGAAGAGAGTAGGGGATTTACATGCATTCTCTGTTGACGATTCGTGCCTTCAGTTTGGTCCTGCTGCCTCGAGCGTAACATTGAGGCCCAGACCAGGCTATGTGCCCAAAGTTCCCACCACTCCCTTCAGAGATCAGGTGGTGAGCTTGCAAGCGCTGCCCCCGGAGGAGGCAGACCCAACCATGGCTTTGTTGTGCCCCGTACGCGCACTGCGATTCTACGTGGACCGCACGCAAAGCCTCAGGACCTCAGACCAGCTCTTTGTTTGTTATGGTGGCCAGCAGAAAGGGAAGGCTGTCACCAAGCAGAGGTTGTCTCATTGGATAGTTGATACTATCGCCCTGGCTTATAATCTTCAGGGTATTCCTTGCCCCTTTAATTTGAGAGCGCACTCCACACTGAGTGTTGCCTCATCTTGGGCTCTCGCTCGTGGTTCCTCGCTAACAGACATCTGCAGAGCTGCTGGTTGGGCGACACCTAATACGTTCATTAGATTCTACAGTGTTCGTACCGAGCCTGTATCCTCTCGTGTTATTTCCTCACCAGGGGGAGCACGGAGAGCAGTCTCGCAGGTCGGCTTGCAGCCTCCAACTGATGCTTCATAACTGTGTCAGTATGGAAGGCCTTCAGAGCAAAAATGCGTAATGGTTTGAATTGTTCTTCCTCCGCTGCCTTGGCAGCCTTTGTTGCGGAGCATTGGCTGTCAGCCTTCACTAGCTGTATCCTCGCGAACCTACGTGTTGGCTCGGGCTCCACATTGTGTCCCACCGGGTTCCTTTGTGAGTATTTTCCGTGGGGTTAATCCTACCAGCCCACGTTTCCCTTAGCAGAGCACTGCTTTGCTTACACAGCCACGGCTGTCTTTATTCAACTACGGTTGACTTTCGCCCACCATTAGCCCTTAAGAGGGGCGGTGGCTTCCGCAGCGTTCCTATCCCGCTCAGGTAGGGCGCTTCCCAGTCGCTGGCACTTCTGTGGGGTTAAAGGAACATCTAGTGCCCGGCCTTTCTGCCCTATCCTATTTCTCCATTCCCTAAGGGGATTTGGAGGGTTTTTCTGCAGACACTGGAAGAGGTCAGCCCCTAGTGGCGTTTTGGTAGGGATTCCCAATTCGTCGGTCACGACTGCTGTTACGGCCGGTCACACTTTCCGGCTTTCTCAGCGAAAAAGAAGCTAATTTCCCTATTTGCACCTGCTGCTTATATACGCACCTGGCGGGGCGGCGCCAGCATTATGCAAATATCTCAATGCCAAGTTCATTGGCGTTTTAGTAGTATTCGAGCAGATTGGTCTCTCTAAGCGAGTTCCCAATTCGTCGGTCACGACGTGACGTCTCCGTTCCCTCCTTCAGGGAACGAGGGTTACATCCGTAACCGAGACGTTCTAGCTCAAAATACCATATAGATAATTTATTATATGTTAAAATTGCCACCTTCACTGCAAAAAAATAATTTTCAAGAAAAAAAATCTTAGTATTTTTGTCTTGTTCTCAGAAATATATATATATATATATATATATATATATATATATATATATATAAAATTTAAATTAAGATGCTTTTTCTTGATGAGCAAAACGACCCAAGAAAATAAGTCTAGTTTTTAGAAAAAACATATCAAATTTAAGTGATTTTGTGCATAAAACAAGCAAAACATCTGCCAATGGGGTAAGCAAAAAAATCTTGAAAATTTTCTTAAACACTAAATTCAAGAAAAATTTGCTAACCCCATTGGCAGATTTCTTTGCTTGTTTTATGCACAAAATCACTTAAATTTGATATTTTTTGTCTAAAAACTAGACTTATTTTCTTGGGTCATTTTGGTCATCAAGAAAAAGCATCTTAATTTAAGATTTTCTTTATATTTTTACTGGAAAACAAGACAAAAATTCTAAGAATTTTTTTTCTTGAAAATCTTTTTTTGCAGTGTAGGTTTGATTCCTACCGAGCCCCTAAGTTGACATTGGAGTAAAAAAAAATCTAAAGTTTAGTTTCATGTGCTCACGTGAAACTTTCATGTGCAGAATTTTTTTTAAAAGTTTAGTTTCACGTGCTCGCGTGAAACTATTGCGTGCTCGCGTGAAACTATCGCGGGCGCACACGAAACTAAACTTTAAAAAAAAATTCTGCACATAAAGGTTTTGCCTGAGCACATGAAAGTTTCACGTGAGCACATGAAACTAAACTTAAAAAAAATTCTATTGTATTCTATTTTTGCTCCATGTCCCCTTAGGGGCTCCGTAGATTAAAAACTGTGAGTTTGAAATCACATGCAAAAATGTACATTTATAATGAGGACATGAATTGCATACTATTAAGCTTTTTCTTAAAGCAGTTGGTCGACACATATGCTCTGTTAAGAAACTCTCCATATGTTTCATAAACACTAGATGCTTATAAGTTGGTCCGTATTATCACAAGGCCGGAAATAATGCAATATCCGCAGTGAGACTCAATCTGTTTTATTGCCCATTCATTGGAGTGGCCTAATTTTCTCAGGTTAGCTAATAAGCAACATGCCTGATCTGTTTCTTTTCCAAACAGGCATAATTACACCGTAGCGTAAAGTGGTGCTTCAATCTCAATTAACAACTGGCCGCATACAGTACAATAAGGAAGGGAAGGAAAATTGAACTCCCAAAGCGAACCGGCTGTGAACCAGAAATGTTGATTCAGTAGAAACTAACAGAAGTCGATTAACAGTTTTCTTTAATCAGCGAAAATGAAGGGAAAATACAAGTACGGGTGTTTTCTATGTTTATGAGTGTCAATATAAAGCCAGTAACTGCAATATTTTTCTAGTTTTCTTCACCAGCCATTAGATTGTGTATAGGCGCCTAGCAAATTAACATTAAAAAAGCACAACATGCATTATAATAATTAGTGTTCAGTTCAAAGAACCCTACCATTGATAAGACATGAAGAAGGGGTTTCTCATCCAAAATTGGGTCAAATCTATGGCTGTGTAAGCAGTGGAATACTAACTTACTGAAAACTGCATAGTGTACACTATACTATTTAGTATCTCTTATTCATATTCATTCTGCCTTATTAACACAGTCAATTAGATTCCTCATGCTAAACAGGCAAGTTTTGAAAAGTTTCATATGTAACAATCTTGCTTTATTTCTTTTATGTGCAATTTCAGTGCAGGAAGTACAGTGGAAGTTCTTACATGGGCATTTTAACCGGAATACCGCACGCACAGCTTTGCGTGTGTGTTTGTTCAACGCTGATTTCTTTGAAATGGGGCGGTCCCAACTGGGTCATGATGAGTCGCAGGCCGTAAGTACATGGAACATGATATTTACTAAGGATTTTGGGAAAAAAATCGATATTTTAAGAGTTTGGTTCCAAAACGCTATAAACCCCACTTAATACCGCCAAATTCAGTATTTTATCAGGTCAGTATTAAAAAGTCCATTTTATGCAAAATCCGATATCTGCCATGTTATTCTGTCATCTTTTCTCCCTTTTTTCCAAACCGCGACAAATGCCACTCTTCTTTCTCAGCAGAATGCAATAAATCCACTTAACCAATCACAACGCACCATTCCACGCATTGTAAACAATTATGGCAGCGGCGCTTTAAATACACATGGAATCCTAGTTTTACTCATCTACTTTGTACTTCGTGATAAACAAAAAAAACAAAAACAAATTAATATTTTGATGGCATTGCTAAACCTGTGGTGGTTTTCTGTGGCGGGGAAGAAACATAAGCCATCAAAATCTAATAATTTACGTGAGAGGCACTCGGGCGAAGGAAAAATGCCGGCTGTTGCTTGTTCTCCCGACAGCATCAAGCTTCTTCTAACACATTGATCCCAGGGAATCTTATGAAAAACTTTCCATTATTTTACTCAAAGTAAACGAAAATCGAGCAGGACCAAAACATTTTACAGCTGATCGTTGTCAAAAAAGTTCAGCGACGACGTCCAAAGGATGACAGCAGCAATGACAGTGTTCTTAATATGACAAAGTAAGTGTTTTGATTAATGCCATTAATGTTTTTTTTTAAATCAGTGTATACCACTAGTCAACTAAATGAATATAACATGACAAAGACACAT
The DNA here is from genome assembly GCF_030506205.2 of Paramisgurnus dabryanus. Classification (NCBI taxonomy): domain Eukaryota; kingdom Metazoa; phylum Chordata; class Actinopteri; order Cypriniformes; family Cobitidae; genus Paramisgurnus; species Paramisgurnus dabryanus. The sequence goes on along the minus strand of NC_133345.1, from coordinate 37,388,882 downwards.
GTATATATTGATTTAATAGATTTATAGCATTTTGAAAAATAAAAAACTTGTCATGGATTTATTGCATTTTGTGGAAATAATTATCAGTTTTTATAATAAATCTTTAAAAATCAAATTATGAATTTGAAATTTTTGTCACTTTCTTGCAAACACATTTTTTACTGAAATTAGTAAAAATGGATTTATTGCGTTTTGGAACCAAACTCTTCATTTTGACCCGTACAATGAATTGTTGGCTATTACAAATATACCTGTGCGACTTATGACAGATTTTTTGGTCACATATTAGAAATATCATGTCGAGTTTAGTGCATTGTGGGATACAGTATTTTGTGCGGTGTGCTCGCTTACACTTTGCCAAATGCAAAAAGTAGGTCATTAATTTATGCCCACTGCATACAGAAAATCTACATACCGCACAGTGTGCATACTATACAGTTAAGCAATATTAATAGTAGTACAGCAGAATGTCATTCTTACAATCCACAACAAAGAGGAATGAAGGGAAATTCAATACACAGCAGTCATAGACTATTACCTTTTATAACCCTTTTAGCAACTGTTTTTCCTCTTCTTTAAAGCGAAATTCAATAATGTTAAACGTTTCCCAAGTGTATTTGTGTTTGTTTTTCTCTGCTTGCTGTGTTTCTAAAATTACACACATGCACATAGCTATAGTATATACAGGTATGCTAAATTACCCATGTTTGTGTACACATACAGTATGACTTCAGACTGAGAGGGTGCTGGGAGGATTGCTTAGCATGCCATTGGGATTCACGCAGCCTGTTTTTATGGGATTGTGCAGTGTGAAACTGTCAGCAGAATCATTTCAATGCTAATTTCCCCCACCTACAATTTCAGATCACTCGGAGCAAACGCCCTGTCAGAGGAGCACGGGGAAGCTGCATTTTTGCTGTTGCATCAAAATCACAGAGAGAAACCTGACAAACACGTCATTTGAAATCATACAGCCCTTGTCTAAATCTATTCCTTTGTTTTCCCTCACTTTAGCTCCCTTTTCACTTACAATACACACAAATTTACTAGTTTGACCTTGGGGGTATTTATACTTGCCTACCGCATTCATTTTATTAATGTGATCTTATGGATTTTAACGTAAAGTTTGATTGCACCACACGTACATTTACTTACGTTTAATATCGATGTATTGACATGATAAATACGATAATTCTTACTGTACAGTATAAACAGCTTTACAGATGTACAGATTTGTTAATTATTCCTATATTGTAAAAAATCTGTAGAAATTACAATGTTATTGCAGCTGGGTTGCCGGTAAATTACCGTAGATTTAAATTTATGTTATTTACTGGCAAGATTTTGTTCAAAGTTGAATACATTTTAAATATTAACAAGTCTTTATCTTTACAGAATAAAACTATACAATAACAGCCTCATGCAAAGCATTCTGGGAAACAGAAATCGTCATCAAACGTTTTCTGTTTTTTGCTTCAGATTTTGTTTCCCAGAATGTTTTGCTTGATGCTGTTTTTCTAGTTTTATTCTGTAAATACAAAGACTTGTAAATGTTTAATGTTCATTTAACTTTGAACAAAATGTTGCTAGTAATAACATAAATTTAAATCTACGGTAAGTTACTGGCAACCCAGCTGCAAATTTCTACAGAATTTTTTTACAGTGATAAATATGAAAATCGCGGCATTTCTTTATCATATTAATGACATGTTTTTAGGCATATTTTTGGACATTTTTAAGACAGATTACTCATTTACTTCATGAATTGTTCATAACTTTCAGATTATTATATAATATTAAACAACACTACACTTTAAAACCTTAAAACAAACATTTCTGCAACCATTTTGTAATATTAAGTTTGTTTATCATGTCACACAAAAGGTGTTGCAGTCTTCTCCAATGCAACAACAACTACACCAAAACACAAGATAAATTCACATTTTTTTAAATTTTATTAATTTGGTGTAATTCACATCTTTAAAATTCATACGATTGTGAGGACCAACGTCAAAAACTCGAATTCGTTATGAATTTGAATTCAAATATTGCGCTTCAAGAAGCTTTACGACTCATTGCTTTACGGCAGTGATATCAAACGCTCATTTGCTCTTGCGTGCCACACCACAGATTTGCGACATTGCCGTCTTTCAGTTGACGTACTTTTGAAAATTGAAATGCACGCCTTGACAGAGAAAAGCCGGATTAACGTTATCGTGGATTAATAACTTCAATACTTCTTTGTACTTCATATACTGCTTTTATTTGATACAAATTTTTAAATAAATTAAATAAATTATTGTGATTACACTTTTTATTACACATTTTTTAAAATGTTTTTGGTTAGGTTTGGGGTAGGACTGTATTTCTGTCTATTATGTTGCAGAATGTAAAAAGAATGCATTACATATTTACATTTTTTGTATAAAAAGGGTTTGGGTTTAGGATTAGGTTTTGGGTAGGGTTAGGGTGGTAACATTATCAATAAAATAGTTAAAGAGAAATTATACAGCAATCTTTATGGTATAAAATATTTTTTTTACTTTTTGCCCCCTTCCCCATTTCCCTCATTTAAGAAATCAATGATATTTTTCATGCTTTAAAATCGTCTGCCCACTCACATAGACATTTAACTGTGCACAAAGGTCCCAGGACCGGGACATAGACATTCACTCCTGTCCCAAGGTTAGACATAAGCGTGCAAAAGATAAACATTTTTATTCAAAATATTAAATCTACAAAAATATTGAATCAACGTAGGCCAGTGGACTGAAACAATATATGTTTGCAAGTATTGGTAGTGTGCGGGATCTCATCCTTTCATATTTTTAATATTTGAAATAAGTGTGTGTGCAACCTTTGGGAAGTCAAAATAAACAGATGTACCCTTAGAGAAGAAAGTGTGTAAGAGATAAGAACAAAAAAATGCTTTTTTAAAGAGAAAAAGTCAGATAAGCCCTACTGGCCTGTGAAAAAAAAGTGTAAGAAGAGAGATGCAGACTTCTGGAAGAGAGATGAGATTTTGGCAGATTTTGATGGATAACTCCAATACACACTAACATCCAGGGATCAAATGCGTGTTTGATAAAAAAAGAAACCGCAAAGGTATAAAAAAGAGGGAGAGTAAAAAAGAGACAAATGTTTTTGGAGGAGAATAATAGATGCGTGTTCTCTTGATCAAACTTATTTTCATTTTATGCTTAATGCTATATAAATGTAAACTCACAAAACATATTCAAATGTGTTAATACTGATATAACTGATAGCACATCAACAGTAAAAATTCTAGGTCTCACTGTTAATACATAGTATTAATACATCATTTTCAAAAGCACAAAACATACTTTTTTTGCCTGTTAAATATGCTAAAGCATATAATGTAGACGTATTTGCAACATTTAATTGTAGAATTATCACGTTTTTACAACTACAAAACAACCACCAAAAATGTAATCAGATAGCAACAACCTGGCAACCACTCGCAACAGTTTGGCCATTCCCATACGCATGCATCAGTTTGTAAGTGCATTGTCATTTGTGACCACAAAACCAGTTATCAGTGTCAGAGGTTTTTATTGAAATTTACATCTGAAAGCTGAATAAATAAGCTGTCAATTGATGCATGGTTTGTTAGGATATATATATATATATATATATATATATATATATATACACTTTGGATAGAAGCATCTGTTAAATTCATACATTTAAGTGTATAATCTGTTGATAATTAATATGGTAAAATGTTTTATGAATATGGTAATACAAAATAAACCTTAACATTTTATTAAAATTTCCTTTTTATCTTCAAGTCAATAAGTGAATTTGTGCATGCAGTGGAGGTACAATATGTGAGTGAACATTGGGTGTGTGTATGTGTAATGACTCCTCACTAGAGTACAACTGGCTGATATAACTCACTTACTCTGAACAGACAGACATGATTTACTGACCATAGACACATGCTGAGTCATAATTCTGAACATACCCACGAGAGAGAGAGAGAGAGAGAGAGAGAGAGAGAGAGAGAGAGAGAGAGAGAGAGAGAGAGAGAGAGAGACAGAGAATGTTGCATGCTCTGTCCTGTGAGGGGCAGCAGAGATATAGAGGCTCATACAATCATTGCTCTCATTAATAGTCACCCAGTCAAAAGCACTGCACTATGAGGGACCACATGGCTAGAAAATCATACTTCACTTATGAATACATATATAAAACCATGCATACATACATATAAACACTCACATTTACATGTATATTGTTGAATGTTTAAGCAAATACCAATGAAATACCTGTTCATAATGTGAAACTCATACCAATACAACTTAGGGGCTGTTGGTACACTTGGTATTAAGATGTGTTTTCATCGATCGGATCACAAGTGGAGGAGAGAGACACATTACGTTTACACCTGGTATTTAAATCCGTCTTTTTTGTCCACTTTCGACCGCATCTGTCCTGAATATTGTGAGGGGACGGTCCGTGAGACGGTGGGCGAGTCTCTCTGCTGTCATTCAAACGCGAGCGGGAGTAATTATGAGTTTATATGGATGCAAACTAATATTATGTCGGAGTCCACTGCTTGTTTAGCAAGTAAACATGCTGCACAGAGATTTGTACGTGTGTATGTTGGAGCTTTCTCTGAATTTTCAGCGCAATTGATGAAGTAGGATCGAGCAACTTTCACGCTTTCAAAACGAAACTACGGAGAACACCCGCAGTAGTTTTATCAATGAAAGACTAAAAAATAACGCTGTTCACCGTATGTTCACGCCAGAAGTCAAAAAAGGACGTAAAATTTGTGTTTAATACCTCAGATTAGATAAATGGGCGGAGAGAAGGCGGTCGCGTGTGGCTGTTCGCACACATTCAACCACATTGCGTTCCGCAACTCCAAAGCGATTCCGATCGAAAGTGGTTTCGACTACCTCTGGATGTGGTTGAAAGTGGTCGAAAGTGGACGCGTTCAAAACGTTTTGAACACCGTTTACACCTGGCATTAACGTCGTCCACTTGTGATCCGATCGACGAAAACGCATGTTAATGCCAAGTGTAAACAGCCTCTTAAGTTAGTAATGAATACATATACACTAGTGAATAACTTGCATATTAACACTCGCATATACATATAAATCAAACCTGATGCACGCATACATATATAAACACTTGCACATTCATATAAACTCTGTCCATGCATATACACCCATTAAACATTTGCATATACATATATGCTTGATGCAGGCATACACTTAAAAACACTCGCACATACATATAAACTTGATTAACGCATACACATAAAAACACTCGCACATACATATAAACTTGATGAACGCATACACATAACAACACTCGCACATACATATAAACTTGATGCACGCATACACTTAAAAACACTCGCACATATATATAAACTTGATGCACGCATACACTTAAAAACACTCGCACATACATATAAACTTCATTCACGCATACACAAAAACACTTGCACATATAAACTTTCAATTTCAAAGGAAGTAATTTCAGTATGAACAGAAGGCATTTCAATATAAAAGGAAGTCTTGATGGAGGGGAGGAGCTAAGGTGACGCAGCCATGAAGCAAGCGGGGCACCGCTAATATTTGATATAACGTATAGTAATTAACAAAAAACTAATTTATATGAATGTGCAAGTGTTTATATATGTATATGTGAGTTTTTATAGGTGTATGTGTGCATCAAGTTTACATGTATATGCAGGTTATTCACAAGAGTATATGTATGCATTACTAACTTAAAATGTATTGGTATAAATTTCACATTAGTATGCACACATATTTAATAGATATTTGCTTAAACATCCAGTAGTATGTATATGCGAGTGTTTATATGTGTGTATGCATGCTTTCATATATGTATTCATAAGTGAAGTATGATTTTCTAGCTGTGTGGCCCCTCATACAGCACATAAACAAACATAAAGCAACTAAACAACAATGGCAAAACACATCCAGGTCAAAAAAGGTCATAGCAACTATCTTAAACGTCAAGCAAACATCAGCAGTTCATTTTTGTTAAATCCCATTTATTAAATACTATGAAGCCCATTTTCACTCTCGTGTTTAAATATCCAGCTAGTATGAATGTTAATGGAATAATGTAAAGAGATAACTTTAAATTCTCATCGCCGTGCCCCTTCAGGCATTTCATCAAAGAACTTCGGCAAAAGCCCCTCACTTCCATCCCGAGCTATAAGAGACGGATCACCCGGGAAAACGTGTGTAACCATTCAGTAACTCAAGCTGATTAATAGCCAGCTTGGTGTTAGCCTGGGGAATTTCAAACAGCTTCATATCAAAGGAACTTTTTTATTGCTGGATAAGGTAAAAATAGAGGTGTATTGCGCTTCCATTTGCCACAAGAGAAAAGAGTCCACTTTGAACGTAGTATTGAAGAAATAATACCGGGTATCAGCACAAAGTGAAGATCAGCCATTTCATAGGGTGTTAAATAATAGATGTGCATTGTGAAAGCAGATTTTATTACATTACAAAGGTTTTCGGTAACATGAATGGCAACCTGTTGTTCTGTCTGTTATAGCTGAACAATAAAATTAAACTCTTTGCAAGTACAATCTGTGTCCTTTAAATCCTGACTAATTAAAACTATACTTTAAAACCATGTACATGTTGATCCCAGTGTCTGCACCAAGGTCCATAGACTGATTTATGAGCCATCAGCGGATGCAGACAGTGGATGCATTTATATAAATATTTCCCTTACCTTAATTCCCTTAATTAATGATATGGGAAAATGTGGCTAGCCGTGGCCATATATTAGAACTGACTGGTTGGTTTTTGACAGTCGTGTTGCCCAGGCGTTTATGGGCCAGTTCACTTTCAGCTGCAGGTGACTCATCTTGCACGTTATTAATGACTGACCCAGAGGAATCAACCATCGGATGCGACACGAGAGGGGGGATCAAACCATTCAGTTATGCTAGTTAAGGGGAGGACAAGCAATCCGTTGAAACTGAAGGGAGAGTAGAGGAAGTCAGGTATGAATGTTGCAAAGTGGCACTTGAAATATTTGAAGAGTTTGGTTCCAAAACGCAATAAATCCATTTGGATTAACTTGGGTAAAAATGTGTTTTCTATAGAGTGAAAAGATCTATATTGATTTTCAAAGATTTATTATAAAAACTGATTTTTTTCAGCTAAATGCAATAAATCAATGACAAGTTTTTTTTCAAAATGCTATAAATCTATTAAATTAATAAATAAATGTGCATTCATCTTTGCCATGTTATATTCATTAAGTTGACTAGTGGTATACACTGATTAAAAAAAAAACATTAATGGCATTAATCAAAACACTTACTTTGTCATATTAAGAACACTGTCATTGCTGCTGTCATCCTTGGTACATTGTCGCTGAACTTTTTTGACGGCGATCAGCTATAAAATGCTTTGGTCCTGCTCGATTTTTGTTGACTTTGAGTAAAATAATGGAAAGTTTTTCATAAGATCCCCTGTGGCCAATGTGTTAGCATGACAGAATTTTGATGCTGTCGTGTGAGAACAAGCAACAGCCGGCATTTATCCTTTGCCCGAGTGCCTCTCACGTAAATTATTTAATTATACATTTCTTCCCCACCACAGAAACCACCACAGGTTTATCATTGCCATCAAAATTACTATTTTGTTTTTGTTTGTTTGTTGATCACAAAGTAAAAATTAAATGAGAAAAACTAGGACTCTGTGTGTATTCAAAGCGCCATTGTTGTTTACAATGCTTGGTATGGTGTGCTGTGATTTGTTAAGTGGATTTATTGCGTTCAGCAGAAAAGGAGGAATGGCGTTTATCGCATTTGGGGAAAAATTGAGAAAAGATGACAGAATAACAAGGCGGATATCAGATTTTGTGTAAAATGAAGAATTAACTTTTTAATACGGACCAGATACATACGGAGCCCCTAAGGGGACATGGAGCAAAAATTAAATAAAGTTTAGTTTTGGGTGCTCATGTGAAACTATCGTGTGCGCATGTGAAACTATCGTGTGCGCACGTGAAACTATCGTGTGTGCACGTGAAACTATCGTGTGCGCATGTGAAATTTTCTCTTTCACGTGCGCATTCGAAAGTTTCACGTAAGTACGCGAAAGTTTCACGTAAGTACGCAAAAGTTTCACGTTAGCAAGCGAAAGTTTCATTTGAGCACACGAAAGTTTCATGTAAGCACGCCAAAGTTTCACATGAGCACGCGAAACTTAACTTTAAAAAAAATTCTGCACATGAAGGTTTCGCTTGAGCACATGAAACTAAACTTTAATTTTTTTACTCCAATTTCACCTTAGGGGCTTGGTAGATACAATAGTGATTTTGGCAGTAACTAAAAAAATTTTTTTTTTTTTTTTTTATAAAAAATGAACGGATGGAAGCGTCAATAAGAGCATGGTTGTGTGTAAGCTATGCAACAAGGAATTCACATATCACCCGCAGTACATCGAGCCTCAAGTATCATCTCAATGCAAAACATATAGCAGCTAGCGAGAACGTTAGCCTGACTCCGGGTACAACGACTTGGTTGAACAAAAATAAACAATATTTTGTTGCTTAAGCTTCGGTATTCAGTCATTATTCATGGTATACTAAAAATCCATGTGAAAAAATTACTTCTCAATGTTCTCAGGTCAAATATTTATATGTGATTAATTTCGATTAATTAATTACAAAGCCTCTAATTAATTAGATTAATTTTTTTAATCGAGTTCCGGCCCTACTTAAAATATAAGTACCTCTTTAAAATTTTGTAAAATTACACTGAAAAAATCTCTGGTTGCACATGATTGAATTAAGTTTTCTTAAAATGATTTTTCTTTAAAAATATGTTGGATCTATGTAATTTAATTATGTAAACTAATTCAACATGATTACATCAAGTTTTCTTAAAATGACATTAATTTTATGTTAATTTCATTTTAAGAAAATACAATTTAATCATATGCAACCGATGTCCAGAAGGTTTTTTCTACTCTTTATAATTATTAGAAGTTTACAGTATCAACATTGTACACTTTCAGAAAACAAGGTATAAAATTGTACCTTTTCTGTTCCTGGGGTGGTACCCCGAGGATCCCTTTTGTACCTTTGGTATACTTAACAATAATATTAAACAATGTTGTACCTTTTTGTGTACATTACCTTAAGGATCTATTGTGTACCTCTAAATTTACAGTTAAGAGTTTTGAACACCTAAAATTAAATTTTTGCTACAAAAACTAATAGACCAACCATGAATTATAATCTAATTCATATTTATCAGAATAATAGAATCATAATCTTATTTATATTTATCAGAATATAAAAAGATAACACACAAGAAAATGAAGGAATTATTCAAACATATTATCTCAAGCAAGGTGGGCAGGAGCTGTAACATTAGGACACCATAATTAAAAGCATTTTTTTCTCTCAGAGGGAATGCTATTGCTCTCCACCCCTCCACCCACCAGTTGAGCTAAATCAGGTTTTCGTCTGCTGTGAATCTAATAAAACATCATCACGGGGAGCGATGCAGCGGCCATGTTCAGGTAGGGTCTCCGCAGGGATGTGGGACAGAGTTTAGCAGCTTGTTAGGGACAAGGGGGAGTCGAGGTGGTTGACAGCACAGTGGGAAACAAACACAGGGAGGCTGTGCTAAATAGTGACTGTCCCGCTGAGCTGTTTTCCCATCATACACCAGCATATCCTACCCTGATCGTCTCTCAGGAGAAGAGAAAATGAGAGTTGGAATTAAGGATAGATGGAGAGAGAATTTCCCAAGGTGGAGTATTAATTGTAAAGCTGGCAGATGGTATCATGGTGTCGCTGATGGATGCTCAGGGATTTGTCTGGCCCTGTCAAATTCTTAGTTTCAGGATGCCTGAGATTCTCTGCTCCTCTCTCTATAGATACTGTATATATATTAAGTGTGATGTTTTTGCAGGGATTGTGATGTGGGTGGTTGCTAAGGTATTACTATGTGGTTGCTAAGGTGTTTCTGAGAGGTTTTAATAATGTTGCAAGGAGACTAAGGGGTTCTGGGTGTGCTGATAGGAATAAAAATGCCCAGCCCATTTCAATGCAAGTGGTTTTCGCTTACAAAAATGAATGGTTTTATAAATGTAACAAATACACACAAAAACATGGTTACTACAGTAAAACCAAAACCAAGACTATTGGTTTTCCATTAGAAACATTTACCATGGTTCTACTATAGGAAAAGTGTAGTAGCAAAGGTTTTACAAATAATAACCATTACACCAAAAAAAAAAAAAACATGGTTACTATAGTAAAACCGTAACCAATTAAGTCTATTGATTATCCCTTAAGAAAACATTTTCCCATGATTTTACAATAGTAAAAGAGATTTTTCGAGATTTTTTTACAATGGTAAAAGTGAAGTTACCATTTTTAATGTTAAAGGCGGAGTCCATGATGTTTGAAAGCCAATGTTGATATTTGAAATCACCGTAACAAACACCCCCCTACCCCAATAGAATCTGGACCTTCTGTTGATAGACCCGCCCCACACATACGCAACCCGGCATTTGATTTGATTTGATTGGCTATAAGTGTGTTTTGGTAGTCGGCCCGTCTCCTTTTCCAAACCGTTTTTCAAACATCGTGGACTCCGCCTTTAAACAATACACAAAAAAAACAAAAAAAACAAAAAACATGGTTACTACACTTTTACTATGGTAAAACCAACAAACCAAGTCTATTGGTTTCCCCTTGCAATCATTTACCATGGATTTACAAATGGTAACCAATACACCAAACATGGTTTCTGCTGTTTTACTATAGTAAAACCTAACCCAAGTCTATTGGTTTTCCTTTACAATCATTTACCTCAATCACATTTACTATAGTAAAAGTGCAGTAACCATGGTTTTACAAATGATAACCAATACATTAAAACATGGTTTATACACGTTTACTATAGTAAAACCATTGGTTTCCATACAATAATTTACCATGGGTTTACTATAGTAAAAGTTTAGTAACCATGGTTTTACAAATGATAACCAATATACCAAAAACATGGTTACTATAGTAAAACCAAAACCAAGTCAGTATTGGTTTTCCCTTAGAAACATTTACCATGGTTTTACTATTGTAAAAGTGTAGTAACCAGGGGTTTACTTATGGTAACCAATACACCAAAAACATGGTTTCTACATTAAAACCAAAAACAAGTCTACTGGTTTTCCCTTAAAGACATTTACCATGGTTTTACAATGGTAAAAGTGTAGTAACCATTGTTTTACAAATAGTTAACAATACACCAAAAAACATGGTTCCTACCCTTTACTATAGTAAAACCAAAAACCAAGTCTATTGGTCTTTCCTTGCAATCATTTACCATGGGTTTACAATAGTAAAAGTGTAATAACTATGGTTTTACCAATGATAACCAATACATCACAACATGGTTACTACTCATTTACTATGGTAAAACCAAAACCATGACTATTTGCTTCTTCTATACAAAAAAAAACTAAGCATAATTTTACTATGGAAAAAAGTGTAGTTACCATGGTTTTACAAATGGTAACCAATACACCAAAACATGGTTTCTACATTTTTACTATAGTAAAACCAAAAACAAAGTATATTGGGTTTCCCATACAAAATGTAACCATAAATTGTACTATGGTAAAAGTGTAGTAACAATGGTTTTACAAATGGTAACCAATACACCAAAACATGGTTTCTACACTTTTCCTATAGTAAAACCAAAACCAAGACTATTTGTTTTTCCTTAAAAAAAATTCACCATGGTTTTACTATAGTAAAAGTGTAGTAACCATACTACAGAGAAACCATGTTTTAATAATAGTTAGCATAAACCATTGTTGTTTTGTGGAAAACATGGTCAACTGCATAAGTCGGATTGCTTTAAAAGTATTTGCACACCTTGATGCACAATAGGTAAATTCATATTCACTGCACAAAGTCTTGGAAAAGTCAAATGGTGAAGTTTAATACTTTAGCTTAGAGGTTTGTTGAAATCTCCAACCCCAGATATGAGCTATAGAAGTAGTTGTGCTTGCCATACTTAAAATGACGATTAATCACCTTGAGTCGCATAACAAAAATCAATGTTGCTTTTTCATACTGCAGAAATAGAAATCCTTTATTTCATTCAATAAATCCTCAAGGTCATCCAATGTGTATCTAGCAAAGTTTTTTTAATGTGGTGGTTAAAAAATAAAAAGACAATGTTGCACCTTGTTGTTTTGATTAAAATGTCAGCCTTTTATGAATTGCTAACATCACCGGTTCCCTTGAGGTGTGTGACTGGGCTGTAATATATTTTGTGCGTATACGTGTGTGTGGTTATGTTACATAACTGAGTGTGATGGAGAGGAATATTAGCATCACTTTTTCTTACCATTTCCTCATCTCACAGATTGCGAAGCATAAGCGGATTATGTCACTCTCGCGTCATACGAGGCCACATGAAGTCAATATAAATACAGCTAATATTAAGCATCTAAAAAAATCTAATTTGTCTGCAGCCCCATAGGACTCCAAAGCCTTAAGCACAGCAGGAGCAGAAATGCCCTTCATATATCATCTCATATTTTAGGTGTCACTTATATACACTGCTCTTTTCAAATATTAGCATTCATGTTGCCATTTTAATCCAAGTGCACCTCAAATTACAGCAAAACCCAGAGTGAACTTATTTCTATTCAAAACCCAACATATACACGTTTGAAAGTTTGAACAGGCATCATGTAATGCATTCTTAAATTCATCTTAACAAACCCTAACTCCAAAAAAAGGACACATTCCCTCTCGAGTCGAGTACGACCTCTGAACGACGTTATTATAAGAGCGCACTCAACAAAGCTCTCCGAACTCTTCCCCAGGACACGGTTCGTGATCTCCATCACATCAAAGAGTGTCAACCACAACCAGCACAAGCTTTTAAGACATCATTCTGCTTTTCTTACCACCCGCAGAGGCTATGTTTGTATATGTAGTAGCAAGAAGAAAAAGACACTGAGGAAAGAAAGCTTGTCCCATTTGCATTTTGCTTTTTCGAATTCAAAAAGGCAAAGAAGCCCTTTATGCTGGGTACACACCAAAAGGGCGGATTTTGGGCCGATTCCCTCCCTTCTGACAATCCTAGCTATGTCCCAATTATCTTGATGGTTCTACAGATTATCTCATCAGATTTTCCCTTGGTGTGAGGTGTGTTAAGAGTGTCCAAACCTGATTGGAAGAACGTCTGAGCCACCCCGATCGCAAATCGTAAATATTATACATCAAAATCCTGATGTGTGGGGTGAACCCCGAGGACAAACGCGTGCACGCTCTTGAGATTATCACGTGAATTGAAACAATATCCAATCAGAAAGCGAGATGATGGAAGACAGAAGCAGTCATGGCGCCACACAAAGTGAAGCTGATGCAAAGTGAACATGTTCCCACTGTCTTCACGACGTCACCCAAATCCTTTTCTTTTTTCTTTGAATTTTTTGTGAAAATCATTTCAAACACTATCATTGAATTTTTTTTCCTGCATATCGTCCGCCATGCTTATTAAGTCTTATAAATGCTGAAGGAATTATTCAAACATTGTATTATTAAGTCTTAAAATCTGTTCCTGTGTGGTGTGCTGTCTTTGACACATCATGGCACACCACACACTATAGGAGCATGGTCTGTCACATTCAAAAAATCTTATAAGATGTAAAAAAATCTTTTGGTGTGTACCCACAGCATTAGAATTTGCATTTCAAGGAAATCACTATTCAAGCAACACAGGCATATATGTAGCAGAGTGCATGTGTTTGTTTATGCTGGGTACACACCAAAAGATTTTTTACATCTTTTAAGATTTTCAAAAGTGACAGACCACAAACCTGAGGATAAAAAATCCTAGATTTAACCGTTTTGCTCCTATAGTGTGTGGTGTGCCATGATGTGTTAAAGACAGCACACCACACACAAACAGATATTCAACCAGACTCTCGACTGTGAACGCAGGAAATCTCGCGAGACTTGAGAATAAGCATGGCGGACGATATGCAGGAAGAAATTTCAATGATAGTGTTTAGGATGATTTTCACTGAAAATTCAAGGAAATAAAAGAAAAGGGTTTGGATGAAGTTGTGAAGACAGTGGTACATGCACTGCAAAAAATTATTTTTAAGAAAAAAAATCTTAGTATTTTTGTCTTGTTTTCAGTAAAAATATCTAAAAATTCTTAAATTAAGATGCTTTTTCTTGAAGGGCAAAACGACCCAAGAAAATAAGTCTAGTTTGTAGACCAAAAATATCAAATTTAAGTGATTTTGTGCATCAAACAAGCAAAAAAAAAAATCTGCCAATGGGGTAAGCAAATTTTTCCTGAATTTTTCTTGAATTTAGTGTTTAGGAAAAATGTTCACGATTTTTTTGCTTGTTTTATGCACAAAATCACTTAAATTTGATATTTTTGGTGTAAAAACTAGACTTATTTTCTTGGGTCGTTTTGCTCATCAAAAAAAAGCATCTTAATTTAAGAATTTTTAGATATTTTTACCGAAAACAAGACAAAAATACTAAGAATTTTTTTTCTTGAAAATAATTTTTTGCAGTGTGGTCCACTTTGCATCAAATTTGCCATGACTGCTTCCGTCTTCCATCATCTCGCTTGCTGATTGGATATTGTTTAGTTTCACGTGATAATCTCAAGAGCGTGCACACATTTGTCCTCAGGGTTCTCCCACACATCAGGATTTCTGATCGCTTCCGATTCGCGATCGGTGCGGCTCCGACGTTCTTCCAATCAAGTTCGGACACTCTTAACACACCTCACACCAAGGGAAAATCTGATGAGATAATCTTTAGAACCATTAAGATAATCCGGACATAGCTAGGATTGCCGGAAGGGGCCCAATATCAGCCCTTTTGATGTGTACCCAGCATTATTTAATAGCCGATCTATCCATATTTGAAGTCCAGCGATGCACTGCTGCTTATCCGTTTCAATGCAGCTGACTTGAGAGAAGTCAGCAGCCCTGCAGCGTTTCCTGCATCAGTGCTTGGTGCAGTCTGTTAAATCACTTTAGGGTGTTTTTCTGTCTCTAGAGAGAATGAATAAACAGCTTTAGGTCACCTTTATTATGAAACACTTCCAACGCACTTATATTCAGCGCTTATAAAATCTAGCTACGTGTTTCTTTGAGTGAAGGTGATTTATTTTATTTTATGTTTTAGATCTTTGAAGCGGACAGGTCTGTAGGTTAGCATCATGAATGAGATATTTTAGTTAGAAATCTTTCATGCTTCATTGTTTCATTGCAGATCGATTTGATGTAATAGGAAAATTTAACTGTCTCACCTTGTACAGTTGTAAGCAGTAAAATCTGTCATGTAATTCAGCGTGCTCTGTAATGAAATGACATCGGGCGCATAGCTCCCAGTGTTTTATGTTCCATAAGCCTTTAAAAATCAATAAAAGTGTATGTGCATGAGTGCGTGTTTTGAAACGTAAAGATAAGGACAGAAATGTACCCGCCTTTTCACACACAATACATAATTCAGAAAAATATTGTCTAGTAACAAAACTGCAATGAAAATGCATGGCATGACTCAGTGGAACAGGTACAATTTACAGTTTGCCTTCAAATCAATTGTAAAAAATATACAGAAAGTATTCTCAATAGAGGTGTTAGGTTTCTGGAATGTAGAAGAGAATTAAAAATTTTAAATAAGTTCCCTCTGGTATTTCAAATGGGTTTTTAGAATAATGGTTTTGATTTATAAATAAAACGAGACCGTAATATTGCATCCTATTGTTTTCAATGGCATTTGGATAATGGTGTTATACGATCTTCCAAACAGCAGGAGGGGTCTGTGAATGCTGGACTCAGGGTTCAGGACTGTAGCTGCAGGCTACGAGACACAATAAAGCTTCATAATATTGCACGCTTCGGACTCAGCCTGTAAGTTAACTTCTGTTAGCATTGCATTGTGACCGAATCTTTTAAACATGGCAAGGAGCGTCACATTTTTTCGGCTGACTTCAGGGTATTCAGGCCAATTACAACGTACACATTAGCTGGCCAATCAGGGACACAGCGCTTTTCAGATCGATAAGCTTTGTACAAAATCAGTGTTTTAAGGAAGCAGGATATCTGGAGCTACAAAAATGTATGGTATGTGAAAATTTTGTTTTTTAACCATAAACCATGCAAATACCAAATACATAAAATAACATTGTTTTAAGCAATGAAATAGGTGCACTTTAACATCATAAATATGATTGGATGTAAAACATTTGTCTTTAAAAGCAATAGTTGACTTACTATTATTTGATTTCTCTTGTTACCATTGTGCCGGTAAGAGATGAATGGGTATTGTTCGAAAAGAAACCTGCCAACAAAATAACACAAAGGCCTACAATATCCACAATGTAATTCCATCAATTTTTTGATTGTATCTTTATCGAATGTCTTTGGTCTTAACCGTATTTTGGTCTTGGCCCCTCAAAGTCTTAGTTTTGTTTTGGTCGAGACCCTCTGGTCTTGGTTTTGGTGGTCTCAAATATAGCACTGCCCCTAACAGTCTACTAATAATCTTATAAAAGGTTTGTTGACATGTAGTTGCAAAATAATGAAAGTTAGTTGACATACAGTACTGTGCAAAAGTCTTAGGCCACCATTACCAGCTTTATTTTTTTAGCAAAATTGTAATGTCCATCCATATTTATGTTTTACTCTTTTTTTAAGATACAAACAGAAAATAGAGGAAATATGTACACAAAATTAAAAACAAAACAATTTTCAGAACTAAATGTCTTCTTCAGGCATCAGTTAATATTTAGTGTGACCTCTCTTGGCACAAAACACATCTTGAGTTTTTTTTGAGCAGACTAAAGTCCAGAAGTTATTTGATTAGAATTAGAAATTAGGATTTAATTTCATTTATGTTTAAGAGATCCTGCAGTTCCCTTTCAGTCGGTCACTACGACGTCACGTCGTGACCGACGAATTGGGAACTCGCTTAGAGAGACCAATCTGCTTCGTATACTACTAAAACGCCAATGAACTTGGCATTGAGATATTTGCATAATGCTGGCGCCGCCCCGCCAGGTGCCTTTATAAGCAGCAGGTGCAAATAGGGAAATTAGCTTTTTCGCTTCGAAAGCCGGCTTTATCTGCTACTGAGAAGCTACTTTACTCTGTTGGGATTTGATTGCTGAAGTTGGTTGAACTAGCAGTATCACAGCGGACGCTTCGCTTATTCCACGGCTCTACATCTGTTTATTGTTTTGAGTTTAGTGTGTGCGTTGCCTTCCTGTGCGCTCATCAACTAAGCATCTGAGTGAATTTCCCTAAAAGAGTGATACGAGAGAGCTTTGTGCCTTGTTAAAGGCAGCCACTCTCTCGTATATGCGGAGATCAGCGTCCTTTTCAGGATAGCTTTTCGCCCGTGCGATCTTGGATGCGAGAAGTATAAGGGTTCCAGTGACGGTCACGAGCGCTGTCTTCGTGCTCAGGCATCGAGCACTCCGGGGCTGCGTTCGTGGAGAATTTCTGTTCTCTCTGTGAGAGCATAACCCTCTTGGATTGCGGAGACGACTGTCGTTTCTACGGGAACGCTGTCCGCGCCTTTGCAGTGCTGACGCCGCCATGGTGCGGCTGTCAAGCGCTTGCAGGGCGCCCTTCGCGTCACTACGCTGAGTAGGACGGAGGATGCGTCCTCCACCTACCGGCCTTCTCATCCTCAGCCGGTTGAGGCTCCGGTGGAGACTGCAGAGTCGTGTTCTACGATGTCTGCCGAATCCATTGGACCTCCTTCTGGTCCCGTCACTTCTGCAGCATCAGAGGGGTGTCCATTTTTCCTCCGAGGCAGAGTCGTTCCGGAGATGGCGGCCGTGCCCGCTCGAGCGGCGGAGACAGTAGAGTTGGAAAGGTTAACCCCTCTCCGCCCGAACCGTCCCGCCCACAGGATTGGTACTTCGGAGCTGCTCGGGCCTCTCGGTCCTCTCCTCCTGTGCCTTTCTTTCCCGACGGCACGAAGAGCTGACGTGATTTGCGGCCATCCGGCCGTTCAGCTTTCACCCCTCACCTCCCTCACCAACGGAGCCGCTAAGGGCGGGGACCCCTTCAGTGGAGCGGGATGCGCTCCTGGAGGGCCCACCCAACCCTTCCCTCCCGTGTTTGTAGACAGTCGTCCGGTTACGGACGCTGCCCATCAGGCATGCCGGAGAGGCGGCTTCGGCCCTGCACGCAATAACGTTGCTACAGGCTCACCAAGGATTTACGAGGGAGACCGCGACCTTCAGTCGTGCGATGTCCACCACAGTGGTTCAAGATCGCCACCTTTGGCTGTGTCTGGCTGACATGACGGACGCAGACAAGAACAACTTGAATGCTCCTGTCTCACAGACCGGCCTCTTCGGCGAGCCAGGGGAGTCGTACAGCTCCGCTGCGCAGACTGAGGCGATCTCCTAGGTCATGCCCCGGCGGAAGAGAGCTGACCTTGGTCCACCACGCCGGCTCCTCAGTCTGCCTCTCGCCGTCGGCGTCCTGCGGCGACCACCTCCGTTCCCCTCCTCGGACCCCATCTCGGCAGCGCAGGGGAACCGGTCGTCAGCAGCTCGCCCCGCCCGCTTAGCCGCTTCCCGTGAAATTCGGGAGTTTAAGTGGCCAGTGAAGGGCGACCCGGATTGGCAGAGGATCACTCTTCAGGAGATGGAGCTCCTTCCCCCGATAGAGGGTCGGGTGGAAAATCCTTGGTTTGCATATGTTCCACCGGCTGTTCGGCCGGTACCCACTTAACCACACATAAGAGTGCATTCCTCTTCCCTCTCTAGGTCTCCGGAGGATCGAGAGAGCCGTGAGCGGGTACACACCAGCTCCCCTACCTCTCCTCTATCGCCAGCGGGTGACCTGAGGAGTCCGAGCTCTCCGCTGAGGAGACCGGACCACCAGCACCCTCATCGGAGTCTGCGCTCTCCGTAGAGGAGACCAGATGACCGTTACCCTCAGCGGGCTCAGGTCAGTGTCACACACACATACTGTAGATGTTTATGCTGTCACAGCAGACGCACCGGCAGTCCCACCTGTCTCGCTTCGCTGCCTCACCGCGGGTACTTCGGTAGTGTCGTTAATTCTCCTCGTACGGTGCCTGGGTGCTTGGCTTCAGTGCCCAGCCCGTTTCGTTGGGTTTTACGCACGATCCGCCTCGGTTACGATTCCGGCACACCCCAAAATTCGGGCTTTCGTTTCACTGTTGTGAAAGCGTCCAATGCACATGTACTGCGTGCAAAAGTCGATATCCTGTTGGCGAAGGATGTTCGAGCCGGTCCCTCTTACAGAGATGATGATGATAGGGTTTTTCCAGCCTTTATCTCATAGTACCCAAAATACGCGGCGGGTTACGATCGATTTGATTTACCCACCGGCTCTACGAAGGTGTTCTTTTTGGATGATAACGCCGAGGCTCGTATTTCAATATTCAGATCGGTTTGCAGCCTTAGACCTGTAAGACATGTACTTTATGTGTCAATCTGCCCTCGCTTTAGACCGTTTTTCGCTCTGCTTCGTGGGGTGGGCATATTAATACTAAGTACACTGTTCGAGCTGTCTCTCTCTCTCCGTGTCTCCATGTGCTAGTCAGGGCATTAAAATGTCAGAGAGAGAGCGTTGTTCGCATTCTGCTTTTTTCTACATCGACTTATAATAGCCCGTTCTTGGCAGACGTGCGCGAACACAGAGAGTTAATGCTTCGGCATCTCGCTCGTTTAAGTCTTCAGGTCGACTGGGAAAGAGCAACTTTGCCCCGTGCAGAGGATCCTTTTTCTCAGTATGGAAATAAGACTCGATTGACTAATTGGCGTGTTTAACAAGAGCGCGCAACCAGTCAGTTCTGACTTGCCTCGGTTTAATTCGAGGGAAGTACGCGGTCCCTCTGAAACAATTTCAGAAGCTCCTGGACATATGACAGCATGCTGCGGCTGTGACGCCGCCCGAGCTGCTTCATATGAGACCGCTTCAGCATTGGCTTACGATCGAGTCTCGAGGAGAGCGTGGCACACCGACATACACCGTGTAAACATTGCACCTGCGTGTCATTTAAATTTTTCCCTGTGGTAGACCCGGCATTTCTGCTAGAAGATATGCCCCTGAGGGGTCTCCTGGCATTCTGTATATTGCAATGCCCTCAGCACGGGATGATCAGCCACGTATGACGGGCTTGCAGTCTCAGGGGTGTGCATAGCACCCCAACTGCCGCAAGCGGTGCGCTGTATATCTGGGACTTGTACGCTCCGCTATGGAGATGCGAGGGAAGGATGTATTAGCCGACACCATTAACATTGTGACTGTTGCGTTATTTACCGTTAAGGCGGTTTTGCGCTCTCGTCACCTGTCGCATCTCGCTCGTCATCTCCTCCTTTGGAGTCAGAAGCATCTGAGGTCCCTTCGTGCCATTTACATCCCGGGTTCGCTCAATACAGCGGCAGACGCGCTTCCCGAGCTGCGCCCCCGGCGAATGGCGACTCCACCTCCAGACGGTCCAGCTAATTTGGAAGAAGTTCGGTTGTGCGTAGATAGATCTGTTTTGCGTCGCCGGACGATACTCACTGTCGCCTATTTTATTCACTAACCGAGGGCAGCCTCGGCGTGGATGCGTTGGCACACAGCTGGCCGCGGGGGGGTGCGTAAATACGCATTCCTTCCAGTGAGCTTTATTGCGCAGACACTGTGCAAAGTCAGGCAGGACGAGGAGAGCCTTTTATTAGTCGCCCCGTATCGGACTACCAGAAATTGGTTTTCAGAGTTAATGCTCCTCGCGACAGCCCCTCCCTGACGATTTTCCCCTGAGGAAAGACTTTCTTTCTCAAGGAAGGGGCACATTATGGCACCCGCGCCCCGACCTGTGGGATTTCCATGTATGGTCGTTGAGCGCGCGCAAGGTTTAGGTGATTTATCGCAAGCGGTATCTAACACCATCGACGCGGTTCGAGCACCGTCCACAAGACGGGCTTACGCGCTTAAAGAAACCTTTTTCGTCACCGGTGCTCTTCGCAACGCGAGGACCCCAGAGAATGCCCATTAACATTGTGCTTTTATATCTTTAAACATAGGTTAGATGGTTAGGCTGTCCCTCCGCCATTAAAGTTGATATCGCCGCTATTTCTGCTCATCACTCTCTTATCAACGGCAGATCAGTTGGCCAGCATGATTTAATTATTACATTTTAAAGAGGCGCTCGCAGGCTAAACCCCTCGCGCCCTCCCTCTTTCCTCCTGAGACCTGTCCATGGTGCTGAAGCCTTCAGGTCCTCCCTTTTGAGCCCTTTGCAGTCTACGAGTCTGATGTTTTTATCAATGAAAACTCTGACCCTGATAGCATTGCCCTCCATGAAGAGAGTAGGGGATTTACATGCATTCTCTGTTGACGATTCGTGCTTTTAGTTTGGTCCTGCTGTCTCACTGAGACCCAGACCAGGCTACGTGCCCAAAGTTCCCACCACTCCCTTCAGAGATAAGGTGGTGAGCTTGCAAGCGCTGCCCCCGGAGGACGCAGACCCAACCATGGCTTTGTTGTGCCCCGTACGCGCACTGCGACTCTACGTGGATCGCACGCAAAGCCTCAGGACCTCAGACCAGCTCTTTGTTTGTTATGGTGGCCAGCAGAAAGGGAAAGCTGTCACTAAGCAGAGGATGTCTCATTGGATAGTTGATACTATCGCCCTGGCTTATAATCTTCAGGGTATTCCTTGCCCCTTTAATTTGAGAGCGCACTCCACACGGAGTGTTGCCTCATCTTGGGCTTTAGCTCGTGGTTCCTCGCTAACAGACATCTGTAGAGCTGCTGGTTGGGCGACACCTAATACGTTCACTAGATTTTACAGTGTTCGTATCGAGCCTGTATCCTCTCGTGTTCTTTCCTCACCAGGGGGAGCACGGAGAGCAGTCTCGCAGGTCGGCTTGCAGCCTCCAACTGATGCTTCATAACTGTGTCAGTATGGAAGGCCTTCAGAACAAAAATGCGTAATGGTTTGAATTGTTCTTCCTCCGCTGCCTTGGCAGCCTTTGTTGCGGAGCATTGGCTGTCAGCCTTTCACTAGCTGTATCCTCGCGAACCTACGTGTCTGGCTCGGGCTCCACATTGTGTCCCACCGGGTTCCTTTGTGAGTATTTTTCCGTGGGGTTAATCCTACCAGCCCACGTTTCCCTTAGCAGAGCACTGCTTTGCTTACACAGCCACGGCTGTTTTTATTCCTCAACTACGGTTGACTTCGCCCACCATTAGCCCTTAAGACGGGCGGTGGCTTCCGCAGCGTTCCTATCCCGCTCAGGTAGGGCGCTTCCCAGTCGCTGGCACTTCTGTGGGGTTAAAGGAACATCTAGTGCCCGGCCTTCTGCCTTAAAACCTATCTCCTCCTCCTTAAGTGGAACCGGAGGGCTTTACGCAGACACTGGAAGAGGTCAGCCCCTAGTGGCGTTTTGGTAGGGATTCCCAATTCGTCGGTCATGACGTGACGTCGTAGTGACCGACTGAAAGGGAACGTCTCGGTTACGGATGTAACCCTCGTTCCCTGAAGGAGGGAACGGAGACGTCACGTCCCGTCGCCACAGGGCTGCTCCCTGCTGTTTATCGACCGGTCACTTTCTCCCGGCTTTCTCAGCGAAAAGAAGCTAATTTCCCTATTTGCACCTGCTGCTTATAAAGGCACCTGGCGGGGCGGCGCCAGCATTATGCAAATATCTCAATGCCAAGTTCATTGGCGTTTTAGTAGTATACGAAGCAGATTGGTCTCTCTAAGCGAGTTCCCAATTCGTCGGTCACGACGTGACGTCTCCGTTCCCTCCTTCAGGGAACGAGGGTTACATCCGTAACCGAGACGTTCCCTGCTATTGCTCAAAGGGAGTTTATCCTAAATACTTGACACTTCAGCTTATACTTTTATACTGTTTTAATACTACATACACATTTCCTGTATTTTCTGGTTGTATTCTATTAAAGAGACTTATATATGATCACTATACCATTGCAAAAACAACACATCTAATGGTAGCATGCTGGCCTAAGTCTTTTGCACAGTACTGTATATAGTTGCAAAGTTATATATGGTTAGGTAAAATGTCTAAAAAGGACTATCAAAATAGGGTGCAACCCTTAATTTGACTTTTTATTATAAGTAAAAAAATGTTACTCTTAAACCTCATTAGGAAATCAAGAAGGATTCCAAGGCAAATTAATCTGCATGCAAATTCGAAAACATGATTATCCAAATATATATAAAAAAGAAATCAATTCTCCTGCCTATTATGCAAGCAAAGGGACTTTGTTTGCTTCAGGATATCAGTAAACTTTTACACACGGCGCATCAGACTGTGTGCAAGGAGTTGTCAAACAACAGCATCCAGATATAGTGAGCTAGCAGTATGTACTTTCCAATTCTAATCTCCTTTGTGCCAGGTTATTTTCTTATGCAAATGTACTATCATAGACTTTTTCAATATGGACAGTCAGCCCCTGTACTAAAGCTGAATATCGCAAGTCGTGCCAGAGAGATAAAAATGGAGTTTAGACATCCGTACAGAAAATCAATCAAAAACTCCAGCATCAAGACACCGATCATACCGATATTCATTTCCACCTCCTGTCACGCTGGTCGCCTCTTCTATGGAATAGCACAAAAGAAGCAAATAAAAATGAATGATTGAGAATGATGGTGCCGGTAAGTAAACCGTATATTACTCTTATTTCAGGAGTGTCTAGCTGCTCGCTGCTCGTTGACCCTTTTAAGAGGTTATGCAATGGTGATGCATTTGATCAGGCTGGTCACATTAAAAGTTTGGGATTTGTTCTTATCACAAAGTATCTTAACAAGAAATATTTCTAAACTACCCAGTGATAGTCTCACCCCATTTCGTCAATATTTGACGACACTTGACCATTCGTCATATGTTGACGTGAAGGGTATACCTTTCGCGTCATTTTTTGACGAACTGGGGACTTCAATACTATTACGTCCGTTGCATTCTCTTTCCTATTTTATTACCATTTGCGCGTCGGTTTAGGGTTAAATTTACATAATGACATCCCTACCCAAACCTAACTCTAACCCCAACGCCAGGTGACAACTGTTTCTAACCCCAACGCCAGGTGACAACTGTTTAATTTCGCGTACACTGTTTAATTTCGCGTACACTGTTTAATTTTGCGTAATCTAACCCTAAACCGACGCGCAAATGGTAATAAAATAGGAAAGAGAATGCAACGGACGTAATAGTATTGAAGTCCCCAGTTCGTCAAAAAATGACGCGAAAGGTATACCCTTCACGTCAACATATGACGAATGGTCAAGTGTCGTCAAATATTGACGAAATGGGGTGAGACTGTGTTACAGATTCATTGTAAGCCAGCATGGAGTGGTTAAAGAAAAAGCGATCACCATGGCAAATGCTGACTGAGAGCCATACAGAATTTGGCCTCGACTTCCAGCTTGTGAACGGCAGGCTCATCAGCACTACACAAGCTTGCTTCTATCAACAGTCAATTTGTTTTGACAATGTGCAGAGAGAACATACACTTCAGCTAAACACTTTGATGTTTTAGACACGCGGCTGCATCCATTGATCGCCTGCCCTGTTGGATCCTTTGGATCAACTTGCATCATTTCATTTCCCGATTAAAGGGAGCGAGCGAGCGATATTGTCTAACAAAGACGACTTCCGAGCAGTGAGCCGATTTTGGTACAAACTTTATGATTTAACAGTAAAAATGGCTTGAATTGTTTAAAATTAATGAGCCACATTCTTCATTCAAACATCTCGGCTGGACATATTCTGCGTTTATAATTTCAATAAAGAAATGTATTCATGCTTAATGTTTCTTCAAGTTTTTCTTGACCTCCAGCGTCAATACACTGTCAGAAAAAATGGTCATAAAATGGTCCCTAGCTGTCACTGGGTCGATATCCTTTCGAGTTCCTAAAGAGTTCACATTAGTACCTCAGAGTACATATTAGTACCTCAAATGTATATATTGCTACCAAATGTATACATATCTGTCCCTGAATGGTACATATTAGGACCTTTTTAAGGTTACCCAATGACATCTTGGACCTTTTATGACAACCTTTTATCCAAAAATTCTTAAATTGAGCAACAGTACATTTACTTGATAAGCAAATTGTGCAAAAATATGTGATAAGCAAAAAAGTGTTGTTCTGAAACACAAGAAAGTCAAGTGAGTTTATGTTTAAAAGTAAAAATATCTGCCAAAAATTAACTTGTTAATGCTAAACTTTATTGAATAAAAATGAAACTTAAAATAAGTTAATTTTCCTTACCTCACTTGCAGATATATTTTTCCTGTTTTAGAATAAACCAAAGTCTCTTTAGGGAGGTCGTGCCACTAGGCAGCCATGTTTGCAATGCATCTGGGCAGTGTTTCAATCATGCAAGACTACAGTCCTATTTACTGTACATGAATGGGAATATCTTTTAAATCATGTGCTATTAAACAACATATTTCTGACCAACAATTAAATCTGACATCAACTGTACCACTAGTTTCTTAACTCTTTCCCCGCCATTGATGAGTTAACTCGTCAATTAACAGAAAATCCATCCCTGCCAATGACGATTTTTTCTGGAAATGCGTATATCCGCTACTATTCACCAGGTGGCAGTCTTACCCAACTTATAAAACCTGGAAGCAACCCCTTAGGGGAAACATTAAGAAATCCATGTATGTTTTGATCATTGCTCTGAATCTGATCTCTATCAAAAATCATTCACAATTATCTTTTTGCACAAGATTTTGTAGTTTTGAAGAAACCTACCCATATTTGAGAGGTGATAAAAGAGAACAAATGAAGGTAGGATGAAAATTTTTTTTTTTAAGCAGAGGGTCTGTTCTTTACCGAGCCCCTAAGGTGACATTGGAGTAAAAAAAATCTAAAGTTTAGTTTCATGTGCTCACGTGAAACCTTCATGTGCTCACGCGAAACTTTCATGTGCTCACGCGAAACCTTCACGTGCAGAATTTAAAAAAAAAAGTTTAGTTTTGCGTGCTCATGTGAAACTTTCGCATGCACAAATGAAAGCAAAAGTTTCACATGCGCATGCAATAGTTTCACGTGCGCTTGCGATAATTTCACGTGCGCGCGCGAAACTAAACTTTATTAAATTTTTTCTCAATGCCCCCTTAGGGGCTCCGTAGTTCTTTAATTTGATTTATTGTATGTTTATGTATTTTAAGAAGAACATTTTCTGGAAGGCATTAAACTTTTGTGAGAATCATAAAAAATGATGACAACAAAAAAGCTGTCGGGGAAAGAGTTAGGTTGTTATTAAGGTTGTATCAGAACCCCTTCCCCAGAAAATCAAAAATTGGTTCTTTTAACTGGAAGGCAGGACTTCTGTCACCAGATGAGCCATACTGAGCATCACATTCATAGTAATAGAAGTGTTTAATCTTGTAACTTGTTATATCTTACTTTGCATAAACCCACTTGATTATTTTGAGAAAACAAGACTTAGTGCCAGATTTATGAAACAAAATAAGCATGAGAGTGCAATTTCAGTAAAGCACTGATGGGGGTGGAAATACTGGAGAACAAGACAAAAATACTAAGTAAGATAATCATGTTTTTGCATTGTGGTTTATTTGTGGCGAGTTTGTAACCTTATCTCACAAAATGAAAAGGCAAACAAATTAAAGTCAAACTTTATGCATTACACTTAATGAAGCGCAGCTGAATGTCACGATTCAGCTTAATTACTTTCTGTGTACGTCATTAACAATAATTCAAAGACTTTGCATCAGCTTGCATAATAGTCATGTATTTGGCAAAGATTTGTCGTTTAGATTAGTCCCATTGGACCTTTAGTGGTTCATGACTTTTAACAAGTTAAGCTACATCAAATTTCTGGACATGTGTTCACTATTAAGATAAGCTTTAACACAATCGTATCTGATAACCATCTTAGTCACACTCAATTAAATCATTCATGGACAAGAGCATTAGAATAACACACTAACGCATGCTATTAACTAACCCGCTCATGCTGTTTCTAAAACGGTTTATTGTCGCAAGTAAGAAAAAGAACAAGAAATACGAAAGTGAGGACTTGGGCTAATCCTCTGTTCGGCAGACGTATTTAAAGCAGCGTTGTCAGCTCATATTTATTCATGTCATTGTGTTGTACAATTACACTGACAAATGCTTGACTGATTTTCTGCCGCACTTTCATTAAAATAAACCTCCTAAAGAGAGGACGGAGATAAAGTAGTAGAATAAATCGTCGCTCTCTATCTCAGTCTGTACTCATAAATATTGTAATTATCCACTGCCAGAAAGTGTGAGAGAAATGGTAGATTACCTAAATTGATAACTTTCAGCACAGCATGGTGCTTTTGTGTGTTGAAACAAAGTTTATGTTTGTCAACATGCACGGTTTGGATGGCAAATACTATGGTACTTTAATATATACTAGAGTTATTTTCAGTGATATTTACACAGTACTCCAAGTACATGGTTCCTGAAATAAACATGGTTTTACTTTGGTACATATTCATGTCATATAATTTGAGAACATTCACAATGTGTTTTAATATTTTTTTTAGAATCAGGATAAAGTATATATGACATTTTATCAGAGTCCCACCATATTGCATTTTTGTTGATCTAAGTGCATGGTCTAAATGGGCATGTCCGAATTCACTTTTGCTAATTTAATTGGAAAAATGGTTTGTGCGCCTAGACCACAGTCTAAAAGGGTTGTTCCTATTCTCGTAATGAGTAATGGGTGTGTTTTGGGAGTAACGTGCAATAAACCAATAAGAGTCTCATCTCCCATCACCTTTAAAAACCAGTTGCACCCGCGCCATGCTGATTCTTTATTTAGATGGTGGAAAAACTAAAGCAGAAGAAGAAGACCACCAGTTTAAGATTGATGTTAAAAAAATTGCGTTGTTTTTATTTGTATTGAAATTGTTATTTTCCTCTGATTCTCTGAAAAAGTCGTTTTCTTTCAGTCATGGAATAAAATTAGCAGGCTTTGAATTGTTGTAAATGTATGGATAACCTACATGATCAGTGTAATCTCAAAGAGTAATTTACAAATATGCAAGAAAAGGTTTGGGTTACACTTTATTTTAAGGCGTCACTGTTACATTGTTATTATATATTTAAGTACTAAGTAATAATCATCAACAACATGTACTTACTGTAGGGTTGGGGTTAGGATTAGGGTTTGGTTTAGGATTAGTTGCATGTAATTATGCATAATTAACTGTTATTACTATAATAATTACATGTAACATGTGTAACAAAGACACCGTAAAATAAAGTGTTACCAAGGTTTGTACTCTAAAAATACAGGAGATAAAGAATTTTCAGCACTCGGACAGAGCCGTGAGTGAAAAGCATTACTTAAAAAAGGTTCTCATCTCATCATATCCAGAGGTACAAAGTCATCATATACAATAAATCTGTGGGGTAGCATTTAAAAAAAAAAAAACTGCAATATTTGCATTTGTTTAAAGCAAAACATTCAATTCGTATTTGAGAAATAGCAGAGCATGCTACACTGGTCTTCTTTGTAACAAACACTGGTGCTCTTTGGACGTTAAGAGGAAATAATATACTAAATGTACAAAATCCAAGGCACTCAAGTGAGAAAAATATTAAAAAGCCTTTAATTCACTGGGCTACATACAAAATTTAAAAGGTAGATCTACCCGTTTCGGCTTACGCCTTCATCAGGAAAACATTCAATTACTTTACAGGCTACAGGTGAAGCTGCTCTTTACGACTTCTAATAATAATCTTTTACATTTTAATCCTTTAATTTTTGTATTTAAACATGTTTGTGTGCTGTCCTTGTGTGTAATAAGCAAATGCGCACTATCGTCTTGTTTATAGGCGCATATTACTTTAAAATGCTCTCTTTAATTAACAAAAACAATATTTCGCCATTGACTTTAGACTAGGTTTTCAGTTGGTCAATGGCGTAGTCTATATTAGTTTAGACAAAATTATAATTGGCTCTTGTCTGGGAGGAGGTCCCCACCCCCAAACTCCACTTATGTCTTGAAGGTTATTTGTTGGGACTATAATTTAATAAAGAACCTTTAATATTCATTAAATATTTATGTTGCACAAAAGATTCTTTGTAGTTTAACCCTCATAAACCCTGATTTTCCTGTTTACACTGAGGATCCTTGGGGGTCAAAATGACCCCAGAAATTGATAGATTGATTACAAAATATATATATATATATTTAAATAATACAAATAATATATAATGTGTTGGTTTTTGTTTTCCATCTATACATTAATGCTGTGTTTTGGGAGATATGAAGTACTTTTGTAACTGTTTACCACTAAATTCCTCAAATACACCATTAGCTTGCATGTAAAATATCACATATTTATGAAAAATTCAGATAAATTATGATTTAAATGTTTGATTTAAATTGTTTTTAGATTTTAAAAATTTTCTGATTAATTCTGGATGCATTGATTTTTTTTGCATTTCCCATTCATTTTCAATTCGGGTCATATTGACTCCTAAGAACCTCTTTTGTAAAAAAAATTACACATCTTCAGAACAACCAAATTGCTATAAGAATATTGACAGATAATGTAGAAAAGTAACAAAATCTTATTCCACTGAGATAAATTGAACCATTTTTTTAACTAAAGAAAAGTAGCTTGGGGGTCATTTTGACCCCAAGGTACTGGGTTACAACAGTTCCTAAGACTATAGAAAAGGTATAAATAAATTGTTCTATTGATTCAGAGGTTATTTGGGAAACCAAAAATGCCCTTTATAAGAGTATAGCATAAAATCATCACCCATGAAAAGCCATTCCCATATCCACCAGACACATAGACCTAAAAACTTTTTGGAATTTTTATAATTCATTATAAATTCCTCTTTAAAGGTGCAGTGTGTAAATTTTAGTGGCATCTAGTGTTGAGGTTGCGAATTGCAACCAACGGCTCAGTCAACTGCTCACCTCTTGCTTCTGAAACACATAAAAGAAGCTACGGTAGCCGCCACCGGTCAAACAGGTCATTGTTGGAGAAAACTTAGTAAAAAAGTTTGTCAGTTAAGGGCTTCTGTAGAAACATGGCTG
Organism: Paramisgurnus dabryanus; assembly: GCF_030506205.2. Classification (NCBI taxonomy): domain Eukaryota; kingdom Metazoa; phylum Chordata; class Actinopteri; order Cypriniformes; family Cobitidae; genus Paramisgurnus; species Paramisgurnus dabryanus. The sequence goes on along the minus strand of NC_133345.1, from coordinate 37,358,745 downwards.
CACAAAATGGCGACTTCCATGTAAGGGGACCCTCTGTGTATGTAGATAAAATGTCTCATTCTAAGGCAATAAACACATAACGGTTCATTATGAAAGGTCTTTATACACCCCTGATAATTTAGTTTTGTATATTATTTTGCATTTCTGTCAAGAGATCCTTCAAAAAATTACACACTGCACCTTTAAGGGGTTAAAAATGTAAGGTTAATATATACAAATGTTGTCAAAAACAGACCATGTTATGGAAGCAGAAAGAGGTGTTGGTCTGAATCACTTTATTTCAATAACCAATAAACTTCATTAGTCATTAAGGGGTGGTTTCCCGGACAGGGATTAGCTTAAACCAGGACTAGGCCTTAGTTTAATTATGAAATATAACTAGTTTTAACAAACATGCCTACTTAAAACATCACTTGTGTGCATTTTGAAGCAAAACAAATGGCACTGATGCATTTTAAGATACGTCAGTGCAAGTAATTATTAGTTTGAACAGCACTTACATTTTTTTTAACCTAGGACTAGTCTAATCCCTGTCCGGGAAACCGCCCCAAAATGTATTATATTCAGACTTTACAAAGCAGTCTCCCAGACTAGTCTCAGACTAAAGTATGTTAAGGGTGCCTTGCACTGTCATATCTTAAACTCTATCAGTCCCATAGTTTTGTCTCAAGATGCAAACCAGTAATGTTTTGTAAGGTATGTTTGTAAAATACGACTTAAACATCCAAATATAACTAAGACCCAGTCCTAGCTAAATCTAAACTAGGAAACCATTCCCTACAACCTTCGTTGGAAGGAGTCATTGACTTTTTGCTATAAATAAAACGGATAAATCCGAGAAACGTAATCATTCAATGGCCTCAATTCATCACTGCCAACGTAGACTGATCGCTAATTCAACAAAACAAGGCGTCATTACCACATTGAATAAAAAACAATCATTTTCCAAGCTTCATCTTGTTCTGCAAGCTAAGTGTTTTGGTCATTCACAAGATGAATGCGTGTGGTGAAAATGGAAATGTGCTCAAATACCCGCAGAGTTTTGTCGATGCGGTTTTGACAGATGATTTGTTAATCTGACTCATGACTGCACACGAATTGTTTGCTTGTACTATTGCAGATTTTGTTGTATTGGAAAGATAGTTAATGGAAACTTTTATTATTAAATTTGGAAAAGAGATCCTTTCAGTACTGCTAGCTTATATCTGTAATCTGTATGTTTGTCTTTGCATGCATTTTGACGGTTGTATCCAAAGTAATTTGAAGTGCATTCAAGCTATGCCAAATTGCTGGTCAGGTTGTGTGTTTCCTGAACCCGTGACCGTGGAAATGTTAGGGCCATGCTCTACAAATCGTATTACATGTGTGGCATACATGTGCACAAGAGCAATCTTCTCTATCTCCTCAGATCTACCAGGTCAAATCCACAAGCACGGCCTGTTTCAATACTGTTTATCTTTCTGTGATTTAGATATAGCTCCTCGTCGTGTTTAAACACAGGGTCACATTTTCTTCTGAGTGTGCACTCAGGGTACTTCTGTGCCGGCTGTGTGGGGATAGCACAGATACTGACCAAATTAATATAAGGCCTGAAATACTGCAGACAAAGCACAGATGCCTTATCATGGGGCGGTCAAGAGGGCAAAAGGAATTCTCATCACCTGAGCATAATGCTTTATGGATTTTCTTCCTTTATCAGGAGGCATTGGAGCTGCTAAACATCAGAAAGATAGATTGAAATTCTCTTTTGGGAGACGAAACGGCAACATCAAAGCCTGCCGCGCACCACCTTAAAGCTCAGGAGGGTAACTGCTAACCAACACACGGAATACAGAATCTTCCTCACCTATGAAATATTTACAATCCTGATCTGGATTTAAATATATAAGAGCCATGAAATTCATTTATAGTGGAGATATGCCATTCTCAGACGTTATTGAAAACTTATTGATAAATAAGAGCTTGTTTGTTTCAACGGGAAAAACACACAAGACCCAAAATTATAACCCTCATATTCTTGCTGCAAGGTTACTGCTGTGCTCTCAGTAGGAGACTAAGTACATGACCGATCCGAGTGCAAAACTAACATACATAACATATTATTTGAAAATTACCTGTTATTAACCCGCGTGTTTTTGTGCAACGTTGATGTAGGATGAAAGGGAACACCAACAATATCCGTTTACAACATGAGGAAGGTTTTTATTTTTAGATAATGGCGGCACTGATTATAGAACAAAACACAAGAATGTTTGAATATCAACATGAGAGTATAATAAATATCATTAAAACACAAAGGAGAGGACAGAAATGTTTAACTTTTTGTGTTCCTAAAGCTCAGTTGGTAGAGCATTGCAATTGCAGTGCAAAATATCACAGGTTTGATTAAGGTTATGCAAATAGTGATAAAATGTATAAAATGTAGATACATTACATTTGCCAAATGCATAAATGTAAATAATTGTATACAGTGAAAGTCAACTAAGGACAGATTCTCGTAAAATTGTGTAGGAAAGATACAAATATGATCAAATGGGACAATTGTTCAAATGCATTAAGAGTATAGATTTGTAAAACTAGCGTAGATTGTATAGGAAAAAGAATCAGGATTTGGGTAAATGTGATGGGGATAATGGTCCCTAGCTGTCACACCTTTGCACCTATAAAGAGTTCCTATTAGTACCTCAGAGGTACATATTGAAACCAAATGTATACATATCTGTAGCTAAATCCTCTTTAAAAGGTATTGCCCCTGTGACCATATTTTCTAACAGCATGCGGTTATTCTTTCTTATGGAAACATATGAAGAGTTTGGTTCCAAAACGCGATAAACACCATTTTAAATAAACCCCCAAATCAAAAAAAGCTGAGACACTGTAGAAATTGTGAGTAAAAAAGGAATGTAATAATTTACTAATCTCATAAACTTATATTTTATTTACAATATAATATAAATATAACATATCAAATGTTGAAAGTGAGATATTTTGAAATGTCATGCCAAATATTGACTCATTTTGGATTTCATGAGAGCTACACATTCCAAAAAAAGTTGGGACTGGTAGCAATAAGAGGTCATAAAAATTTAAATGTATATATAAGGAACAGCTTAAGGACTAATTTGCAACTTATTAGGTCAATTGGCAACATGATTGGGTATAAAAAGAGCCTCTCAGAGTGGCAGTGTCTGTCAGAGGTCAAGATGGACAGAGAATCACCAATTCCCCCAATGCTGCGGCGAAAAATAGTTTTCTGAATTTCTCAGAGAAAAATTGCAAAGAGTTTGAAGTTATCATCATCTACAGTGCATAATATCATTCAAAGATTCAGAGAATCTGGAACAATCTCTGTGCGTAAGGGTCAAGGCTGGAAAACCATACTGGATGCCGTGATCTTCGGGCCCTTATACGGCACTGCATTACATACAGGAATGCTACTGTAATGGAAATCATAACATGGGCTCTGGAATACTTCCAGAAAACATTATTGGTGAACACAATCCACCGTGTCATTCGCCGTTGCCAGCTAAAACTCTATAGGTCAAACAAGAAGCCATATCTAAACATGACCCAGAAACGCAGGCGTTTTCTCTGGGCCAAGGCTCATTTAAAATGGACACTGTCAAAGTGGAAAACTGTTCTGTGGTCAGACGAATCAAAATTTGAAGGTTTTTTTTGAAAACTGGGATGCCATTTCATCCGGACTAAAGAGGACAATGACAACCCAAGTTGTTATTAGCGCTCAGTTCAGAAACCTGCATCTCTGATGGTTTGGGGTTGCATGAGTGCATGTTGCATGGGAAGCTTACACATCTGGAAAGGCATCATCAATGCTTTTCCAGATGTGTAAGCCGTCTCTTTCAGGGAAGACCTTGCATTTTCCAACATGACAATGCCAGACCACATACTGCATCAATTACAACATCGTGGCTGTGTAGAAGAAGGATCTAAGTACTGAAATGGCCAGCCTGCAGTCCAGATCTGTCACCCACAGAAAACATTTGGTGCATCATAAAGAGGAAGATGCGACAAAGAAGACCTAAGACAGATGAGGAACTAGAAGCCTGCCAAAAATGGGACAACATTCCTATTCCTAAACATTGGTCCTCCTCCAGCTGTTCCTTATATGTACATTTAACTTTTCCAGCCTCTTATTGCTACCTGTCCCAACTTTTTTTGGAATGTGTAGCTCTCATGAAATCCAAAATGAGCCAATTAATTGGCATGACATTTCAAAATGTCTCACTTTCAACATTTGATATGTTATCTATATTCTATTGTGAATAAAATAAGTTTATGAGATTTGTAAATTATTCCATTCCTTTTTTACTCACAATTTCTACAGTGTCCAACTTTTTCTGATTTGGTGTTGTAGTTCCCAACAAAATCTGTATTGTATCAGGTCAGCATTAAAAAAGAAATTCTTAATTGTACGCAAAATCCGATATCCGCCGTGTTATTTTATCATCTTTTCTCCCTTTTTTCCCAAAACCCGATAAACGCCAGTCTTCCTTCTCTGCAGAATGCAATAAATCCGCTCAACAAATCACAGCGCACCATTCCAAGCACTGTAAACAATAATGGTGACGCGTTGAATTCACACAGAATCCTAGTTTTCTTACTTTGTACTCCGTGATCAACAAACAAACAAAAACAAAATACTACTTTTAATGGCATTGATAAACTGTGGTGGTTTTCTGTGGCGGGGAAGAAACGTAAGCCACTCGGGCGACGGAAAAATGCCAGCTGTTGCTTATTCTCACACGACTGCATGAAGTTTCTGTCATGCTAACACATTGAGGATCCAGTGGATCTTATGAAAAACTTTCCATTATTTTACTCAAAGTCAACGAAAATTGAGCAGGACCAAAAAATTTTACAGCTGATCGCTGTCAAAAAAGTTCAGCGACGACGTCCCAAGGATGACAGCAGCAATGATATTAATATGACAAAATAAGTGTTTTAAATAATTCCATTAATGTTCATTTTTTAATCAGTGTATACCACTAGTCAACTAACTAAATACAACATGGCAAAATGAATGCACATTTATATATTGATTCAATAGATTCATAGCATTTTGAAAAAAAAAACTTGGCATGGATTTATTGCATTTTGCGAAGAAAAAAAAATTAGTTTTTATAATAAATCTTTGAAAATCAAATTATGGATTTGATTTTTGTATGTTATGATAACCTAAAGATGCCATGTGAAAGTTTGTAACAGGAAATAGTGGTTTTCAACTTATCACTTTCTTGGTATAGAAAACACATTTTTACCCAAATTAGTCAAAATGGATTTTGGAACCAAACTCTTCATATAAATAATTCCAAGTTATGACATCATTTTAATTTTGGTGTGAAGTATTTAATCAAAAGCTTCTTAATCTTTCTCATCACCCTCATTTTGCAGAATGTTTATACGTGTCTACAACAATCAGATCATCTCTTGTGCATCATTGCCGAACACCTGTCTCTTTAAAGCTGATCAGCTCCCGTCTTCCAGCTTGTGTGTGCATGTGTACTCTAAATAAAGTGGGCTATGTCACAGCATCAGGTCTATGTTCCTGTTAGACATGCTTGACTGCTGTTTGGGAACGCGGTTCTCTCGCGGGATCGGTTCAGCATCTGCACGTGTCTCCATTGACCTTCTGCCACGCCGGGAAACTGCAAATCCAGAAAATAGATCTGACAGGAGCAACTGTCACAAATCACAATGCGAAAACGTGACTTGGGAGTAAGAGCACCCCGGTGCAAATAAATTATGCAACATTGAAAAAAATCTTAATAATCAATACATGGCTTTCTGGAAAACTCTCATCTGATTGGTCGATGGCAGCATTCTACTCTCGAATATCTTTGTATAACGAAACCCCTTGACAAAAGACCCTTCAGATTTATGTTGGGGTCCTGATTGCCTTGTTGGGTTTATTTGTAACCCTGCCTGTGAAAACCCACCTAAAGTGATTAACTAAATAAAATCATAATGTAACGGACATTCTGTGAAAATATAACCTTGATATCTTTAATATTGACTTAGATCATGTCAAAGATTGAAATCAATGTGATATCCATTAATAAGATTTTAACCTGGATTTCACAGAGATTGTCACATTTAATGCTATTTATCATTTAAATGGACATTAACTATTACTGAAGTGTTACACAAATAACACTTAAAATAAAAACATAAATTGACAAAGGAAATCTAAAAATGTATCATGACTGAACGATTACAAATGCCTTCTACTTCACGCGGATGCTCCTCAACCCAAGTTGCATGTAAGAGGCATGCTAGTGCATGAAAACCTTAAACTGCTGACAATGTGATGTCATTAAGGGCCGCAAAGCTGCTCTTGTTTGTCTGATGTAAAAGCTGCTCGCCAAGAAGCTTCAGGCTGTTATTGATGTGCGTGTCTCTCGCCAGGTTTCTTGAAATAAAAGGCTCGAGTCAATTTTCTCTACCTGCTCTGAAAGCCCAGAGGAACTGCAAGCTGAATTACTCACTTAATTAACCTATAGCTGGTAAAAGGGAGAGCAAGCGAGCCATTATACAAGGGCTGAAAGGTATAGAGTTTAATAACTACTTAAGACAAAGATCAGCAGGATTCGAGCGCAAAATACTATCGCACTTCGAATCATTTACACCCACATCAAAGAAAGTGCACCGCTGTAGGGCCACCAATGATATACAGCAGTCCAGCTTTTTATGAGCTCCATTTGTTCCTGGAAGTCTGTTCGCTTAGTAAATTCTCATAAAATGAGACCCTAATTACCATTAATTCAAGTCCAAATGTCTTTCATGGCCAAATAAAGTAACCCACCAATACAATTTTTCCTGCACAATTGGTGGAGCATTGTGTTAGCAAAGATTATGAGTTCGATCTCAGGGAACAGACCAACCTGATCGGACTTTCTTTTCCGTGGCATTCTCACGGATCGGTTACTCAACTGTTTTGTCCTATTTTCTTACCATTGTCGCTTTGGTTTAGGGTTAGATTTACATAAAATGGCATCCCTACTCAAACCCAACTCTAATCTGTCACGGTACGTTTTACACGAAAGAGAACCCACACGCAGACAAGACGTAAAAAATAAACTGAAGGTTTATTTTACAAACACAAAAACCCACGTGGGGGTAAAACAGATGATAACACTGATGAGAACACAAATGCTGTAACACAAAACCAGGAACAAACACGAGATACAAAGTAACAAAAGACTCTGAGACTGAGATTCAGGTAATCCGGGTAACGGGAACACAATACACTGAATCTAGACGAACGAACGAGCACACGACAGAGAACAAGAGGGCATTATAAAGACACAACACCAATGGGGAACAGAAGAACATAATTAATTACTCAAAACAAGATTACATAAGGGAGTAAAGTGACAAGACACTGGGAACACGTGACACCAAACATGATGTGACTACACGTGTCCCCACACAAAACACAATGCTGCCATGATCTTGCCCTCTGAGATCAGACCTGAATCTCACACAAAGGTCTGGCAAGACCATGACAGCAACAAGACACTGGGAACACGTGGAAGCCACACACACAATATGACTCCACGTGTCCCCACACAGAACATAGTACTGTCATGGTCTTGCCAAATGTACTCAGACCTGAGTTAGTACAAAAGGTCTGGCAAGCCCATGACATTATCCCAACGCCAGGCAACAATTGTTTAAAGTTTAGAAAATATAAAAGAATACATTAGAAAAAATAGTATAAACCAATACTTAATGTGACATTCTAACACAAACCAAAGCGACAATGGTTTGAAAATAGGAAAAAGCAGTTGAGCAACCGATCCGTGATAATGCCACAAAAAAATGAGCAAAAAAATTCTGTGACTATTCCACAGAACTTTGTAAGCTCATGTTGCAACAGACATATTAAAGGCAGGGTGCATGATCTCTGACAGCCAATGTTGATATTTGAAATCACCTAAACAAACACGCCCCTACCCTTATCGAATCTGGACCGTCTTTTGATAGACCCGCCCCATACTTACGCAACCCAGGCAACGATGTCGGTTAGTAGACACGCCCCTTACTGCTGATTGGCTACAAGTGTGTTTTGGTAATCCCTTTTCCACAGTGTTTTTCAAAAATCATGCACCCCGCCTTTAATTAAATGTAATATACACTGTAAGGCACTTTGAATAAAACTTCTGCCAAATGCAAAACTGTAAATGCAAACAAAATTCATAAAAATTGCAAATGTGCATAATTAATAGGGTTGAGGGGCAGGTACATTATTTCAGACCCTTAAACAAACATGAGCACAACAATGACAAATAGTGTTCGGTTTGTTAACCCTTTAAAAATAATTCAAAATCTGAATATATTCCACTACATATGTCCATATAAAATATTATAATGCAGCTCTGAAATCTGCAATCTTTATATTGAAGTGGACATATCATGAAAATCTGACTTTTTCTATAGCACTATTCGGACGGGATTCGTTTTCCAAACAACGTTTGAGTTTCAACGTGTCCCCCAGGACGTCTGTGATTTTATGTACCGATTCGGACGGGATTAAAATGATGCAGGCTATTCCAGAGATGGGAGTGTCTGTTTCTTCATTTGGGCGTTGCAGATGAGCACGTGCTCTGGATACGCGTGTTTGTAATGTTTAATATTTTGCTTTAAATGTAAAATTATGACAGAACATGTAATTTATTTACAAATCAAAATAAAATATACAAATCCTACTAAAGTAACGTTAGCCTACGTGTTTTATATAACTGTCTGCTTATAATAAACCCAAAGAAATGAAGAAATAATGATTAATAACAATTTATTATCTTTATTAATTAACATTACCATTCCGGAGTTGAACAACATTAAACAGAGTTTCTTATAACGTTACTGATATTACAGTGGCCAGTCTTAACAGTGTTTGATATTCAGCTCGTCTTGATTTAATTATTTTATTTTGCCGAATGCGTAAAAACAACCATATCTGAGTGAATGGGACTCAGGAAATACAATATACGCGCATTAGTAAGACCTTACGGCAGATCACGGTGGCCAAAACACGAAATGAACCGCGTTTTCAAAAGATATTGCGGGCAAACACAGACATTTGCATCCGGACGGGATTAAATTTTTCAGAGGACCTCTGAGTTTGGCGAAAAACAGTAGGTAAATTGCTCTGGAATTTTTACGGAGGTCGTCAGAGAAAAACACAGACATGGCCGATTCGGACGGGATTAAAAACACAGAGGACCTCTCAGAAGCACGATTTTCTCAGAGGTCCCCCTGTAAAACTAATCCCGTCCGAATAGGGCTTATGTTTAAGTGCTATAATTGGGTCCCCAGTGCTTTTATCAACCTAGAAAATGTGATGGAAGCATGTGAAAAATTAGGAAATTTGGCTCCCCTTGTGATGTCAAAAGGGGATCTTATTATAATAAAACCGCCCCTTAAATCTGCACTATCCAATCATGGCACTGCCATTTAGTGCAGAGAGGGTATTTTGAGCTTAAACTTCACATACGCACACCAAAGACTTATTTTACATCTTAAAAAAGTCTAATAGCAAGACCCCTTTAGACATCAAACTGTGAGGTGAACATCTTCTGTAAATCAACCTTTTTTTTTACATATGCGAATTTACAGTTCACCAAACACACAGAACGAAAGACAAAACTTCTATGCATATGCTTGCTTTCTCGCTCTTGTTTTTGCATGTGTATAAATGGAAATAAAACATGATCTCACAGATAGTCGTGTTATAGTTACAAAATGTTTAATTAATTTATTCGTGTCCATAGCACAAAATTCAGCTTTATTTCGTGCCTTGAGCACAAATGTCTTTGCGGTGTCATTTTATGTATTCTTTTCTCTTTTTTCCCTATTTTTAAATCATTGTCGCTTGGGGTTGGGGTTAGATTTGGGGTTTGGGTTTAGGATCTAATTTTATGTATTGGTTTCTACATGTTTTTCTTCAGCCTTTAAAACTATTCTCACCTGGAGCTGGGGTTAGAGTTAGGGTTAGGGTTTGGATGTCTAAAAATGTAACAGAAAGTGATCCTAACCCCAAGCGACAATGGTAAGAAAATAGGAAAAAAATATATGAGAAAACAAAACATAAAATGAATCGATAAAGTTGTGCAACAAACATGATAAACTATTTATAGAAATTCGTGCCAGTGACACGACAAGACAAGAAAAGCTGTTTTTCTTGCCATGGACACAAATAAATAGTACAATTGTTTGTGACTATAACACGCTTTCCGTGAGATCAATCAGAAATAAAAAGTACACAGACTGCACATTTAGTTTCACAGTAAAATACCATATTTCACCCTTAAATGTTAGTTAGATCTTTTCTCAAAGGCATCATCACAAATCCACAAAGCTAATTTAGGATGTCCAGTGGCATTTAATGATCCAGGGGCTGCTCATCAGCTCCCCTTGTGGCCGTTATAACCATTGTGCTAAATCAGTGACATTTACATCAAGCAAGTCACGCGATTTAAATGCACTTATTAGTCGAACACGATTGCTGTTGTTGCCACAAAGACTTGGTTCACTGAGCCTTATCTATGTGACAATGTGCCTGGGAAACATTTCGGATCGCTCCATCGGTCAGGTCATTGTTTCTTTACTGTAATCACTTTTGGACAGACACCAATCCCCCGTTCAGTCTGTGTTCACTGGGTCTGTCTTCCCCAGAGACCAGCAGAAACTAGGACATGTGAAAAATTAAAGCTTCTCCCATACCAAACATATGTTTCTCCCAGGCAACACAACGTCTGCTCGAAAACAAAAGGACACAAATGTTTAAAGCCAGAAAAAGCTGGGTTGTATTTTTCTGCCATGTAGTTTGCCTCTTGTAATTATTTGGCCTGGTCCTTTCTACTGACCCACATGATTTAATGCGCTCATTCGATTTATAATTAGATGCCTAATTCAAGACGAAAGGGGCGTCTGAAAGAGCCGCGGTCATTCCTTGTATTGAACTGGTCAGCGTATACAGTAATTGCATATCCAACGAGTACCTTTCATCAAAGTTTGATTCAGAAAAACAACAAACAGGAAAGTGAATGCTGTGCTATTTTCTCAAATGCACTGCCAAGTTCAAAGTAAAGTACCTGACAAACTTCATCCCACTCCTCCTAAAGTGTTTACAATTCCAAGCAAGGTCACATGGGGGGCTTGCGGCGACGTTTCTGTCAAACAAAAAGGTACGGCCTGAGGTTAAATAACTGCTGAACCTTCAATACTCCCACAAATGATGTAACATCTAAAGGGAAATTTAAAAAGACATCAGCGCATGTCTGTTGTGACTACTTAAAAGTTTTAGATGAGTTCAAGTGTTGGTTATTTGACAAAGATTGATAGAGATGCTATTATCTCGTCGAACACCTGGCAAGAGAACGTCAGCACCGAAAAATAAGCCTGATGCAAATAGGACATTAGCTGTCCAAATGAACTAATGAGAGGAAATGTAGCCAGCGAAGCGACTGCTAATGATATGAAACAACACGGCTGATATTTTTAGCCTCCATGAGAACGTTTCCTCAGAATTGTATTAAAACCATGCGGACCATGTAAGCCAAAGCGTTTTATGCGTTAATCAAAGCGTTCGCAATTTAATTTGACCTTTGAGGGCCAAAGTGTGAATGCTAAAGGTGGGACAGTGAAAACACAGAATGCGTTGGGTCCCATGAAACATAACCCAAATTTCCTCGCTTCGGCACCGCTCTCTTGATATGCTAATTTGTTTGAGTTATTGTTTTGAGGTGGCGAGCGGGACTGAGGAATGTCTGCTGATGTAAGGTGCAAAGCATCCCAGAGGAGGTTCCTGGAAGACAATAAAAAGGAGAGATAGGCCATTAATGCCATTGGAGAGATAGTCTGGGAGAACAGCCAGGTCTTTTCAAATCGATGTTTAGTGGAAAACAGCAACATAAGCTCTCTCTCTCTTTCTCTCTCTCTCTCTCTGACCTGTGATTGGAAGAATATGACAAACTTTAGCGGTGGATTTTATCTGTTGTCTAACTGATTCATGGGTGGCAGGATTTTCGCTAAATGTTTATAGCATGAGCTGTCAAGCCAAAGGAAGAATTACTGTGAATGTTTGCGTAAAACGTGTGAAGACTTCCAATATGAAGTTTCTTTAACTTTGGCATTGATGATTTAAAATTTGTTGTACACTCATTACCAAATATAAAACCCTCAACTTTCTACAAACATCTTCTGTCTTTAAAGGTGGATTTGGGGAAAAGAAGTGAAACACCCTATTAGCATCTCAAGAGTTTGTGGCTCCAGTAAAACCTCACTAAAATTCAAAGATGCTATTAAATCCCATCTCTGAGACGAAAATATTCTCCTCAAGATTTTCCTATTTTCCCTTGTCATGTCAAATATTAGATATTGTGGAGCGTAAACAAAAAATAAAATGGACAGGGAAAAGAATATTACTGTTTGCTTTCCAAGCAGGCTTAACTCATGAGAACACACGGTCCAAATCTTTTAGTGATGCTCGCATGTCTGCCAAAGCTTTCAGGGGTGAAGCTTGTTTTTTATTCCTGTAAGTACAGACATTGTCTAACTAACCATGTCTTGTCTGACAGTCATGCTCTCTTCCTTTGCTCCGCATTCTTCTTTCTTTCACACTCGGTTTGGTTTTCATTCACATGTGGAGGCTATAGTCTTTGGTTAGGCTGTGCTTTGAGCTGGCCACTGCACTTCCAGGTTAACTACTGTCTATGCCAAATTAACTTCAAGTTTACTTTACCTTCCCTCTCAGTTGATAACAAGAACCTAAAGTGCTTCCTATGAGAATGTGGGATTTGGTCTGAGACGGATCTGTTCAAAAAGTTGAATTAAATGTAGACATTGTTATATTCTGATTTCAATAGGGTAGCTCTTTTAACAGCTAGTCTACTATACTATTGAAATGAATGAAACCCAATTTTTGACGCTTGCATTTACATTTATTCATTTAGCTGACGCTTTTATCCAAAGCGACTTACAATCGTTGTATATATCAGAGGTCACACGCCTCTGGAGCAACTAGGGGTTAAGTGTCTTGCTCAGGGACACAATGGTTTGTCACGGTGGATTCGAACCAGGGTCTCTCACACCAAAGCAGTTGTCTTATCCACTGCGCCATCACCAAAGTATATACCGCTTGTTAGGCAGTATATACTTTAATGTACTTCCAATGTAATTAAATTGTAAATGAACTATAGTAATATACTGAATTGAAGAGAGAGAAAGATGTAGATTGTAAGCCCCGCCCACAGCGAAAACTAATTGGTCTACAGTAGTTCTGAAAAAGAGACCAATCAGGATTTGGTTTCTGACACTTTCACGCCTCTTGTTGTCCCTTGCCATGTCAATCCTTTTAAATCTTTTGAAAGAATCTATGTATTTATCTATCTGTCTGTCTATCTATCTGTCTGTCTGTCTGTCTGTCTGTCTGTCTGTCTGTCTATCCAGCTACAGTATCTATCCATCTACAGTATCTATCCATCACAGTATCCATCCATCTATCTATCGTTCATCCGTCCATCCATCCATCTTTCCATCCGTACATCTATTGTCTATCCATCTACCTACTCTACCTACTCTACCTACTCCGTCCGTCCGTCCATCTATCTATCTATCGTTCATCCGTCCGTCCATCCATCCATCCATCCATCCATGCGTCCGTCCATCTATTGTCCATCCATCCATCCATCCATCCGTCTATCGTCCATCCGTCCATCCGTCTATCCATCTATCTATCTATCCATCCATCCATCCATCCATCCATCTATCTATCTATCTATAGTATCTATCTACACTATCCATCTATCTGTCTATCTGTCTATCTGTCTATCTGTCTATCTATCTATCTATCTATCTATCTATCTATCTATCTATCTATCTATCTATCTATCCGTCTACCTGTCTATCTATCCGTCTACCTGTCTATCTATCCGTCTACCTGTCTATCTATCCGTCTACCTGTCTATCTATCCGTCCATCTGTCTATCTATCCGTCCATCTGTCTATCTATCCGTCCATCAGTCTATCTATCCGTCCATCCGTCTGTCTATCCGTCCATCCGTCCGTCTATCCGTCCGTCTATCCGTCCGTCTATCCGTCTGTCTATCCGTCCGTCTATCCGTCCATCTGTCCGTCCATCCGTCCATCCATCCGTCCATCCGTCCGTCCGTCCGTCCGTCGGTCCATCCGTCCGTCTATCCGTCCATCCTTCCGTCTCTCCGTCTGTCTATCCGTCCGTCTATCCGTCCATCCATCCATCCATCTATCTATCTATCTATCGTTCATCCGTCCGTCCGTCCGTCCATCCGTCCATCCGTCTATCCGTCCATCTATCGTCCATCTGTCTATCCGTCCATCTATCTATTGTTTCTATCTATCTTCAGTTTCTATCTACAGTACCTATCTATCCATCTACAGTATCTACAGTATCCATCTACAGTAATATTCTATCAATCCATCCGTCCATCCATCCATCCATAGTATCCATAGTATAAATCCATCCATTATAGTGTTACTGTGTAAATTGCAGCATGCTTACTGTACATCACAGTTTTTCTCAGTCGCTTTGGTGCATTTCTCACATCACTATTTACATTCGCAAGTTTCAGTTAATGCAGTTCTCAAAACAATTAGTGCAAACTGCAAAACCTAGTTGATAACATGCAAAAGCGTGTCACTTGCTCAAAATAGATAGGCCATTGCTCAAAAGCAAGTATTCATGTCAATAAAAGTGTAAGTGTCATCAAGATGAAAAGTCCTGACACAATTGTTTATGAACAAGATAGTCAAATGGCTCTGTCATGTTTTCATTATGACAGTTTACTCTATAAATGTTTTCCAATGCAAAAAAGTCAGATCTTGGTGACACTACCTGAAAATGCTAAAGACAGCACTATATACTATTTGCACAGCTATTTGAAAAATACAGTAAAGTTACACATTACTGTATTTAGTGATGTAACTGAGTACAAGACACTGAATATGTATAGGTCACATAAAAAATACACCCTTATTTACAACAAATATAATCTCCCTTTGGGTAGAGCTGTGCACAAATGTAAACAATATTGCAGTACATATTGAAACTAAACATACAACACACATAGTACTGTAATCATTCATGCACATCCAGACTTTCCTCTCTGTCCAACCACATAAATTCAGAAATTGTTCGATTTAGGAGACATTTTCAGGGGAAAAAAGATTTAAAAAAAATATTTTGACAACTAGTTCAACATTTTTGGTATGTAATGACTCAAGCAATTAAATGAGGACTATTAGTTTTATATGGAATGACTATTCAGCATTCACAAGTATAGTTAATTTTGACTGACATGACATAAGCAAATGATAATGTTATAAAACAGCAACGAATTGTATGAAATAAATTGATGCATGTCCAAAAGCATTTGCAATTTATTCGAAGGAATGAGAAACTGCTACTATGATGTGCACAAATGACTAAATGTAGTAGAAGTTGAACTAACTGTTGTGCAAATGTAAATAGTGATGTGAGAAATGCACCAAAGCGACTGAGAAAAACTGTAAACCATGTCAAAGTACAGGGGTATTCATATCTGATGTCATAACTTTACCATGGTACGCATTATATTTAACATTTAAATTAATTTACCTAGCGGACGCTTTTATCCAAAAAAAGAAAGCACTTAACATTTTGTCTTAGTACTTTCTGGTAAGTGTAGCATGCCAAGTTGTCTTTTACTTAAAAAAAAAAAAAACTAAATACATTTTGTCCTTCCTCTGGCTTTTGTATTGCTAAACAAGTCATTGCACTAATGTGATTGGGATAAAATGAAAGTGAATATTCACAACTAAGGCAGATGATCTAGGCCGGGCCAGCACAAATCCCTTTAATGCTGTTGACAGGTTGATATACAACCTTTCCTCAGCTCCAACAATTTATCTCATTAGTCAGATGGCGTGCTAAATGTCAGGTCTTTTCTAGCCTGTCCAGCGTTATGCTAGGAAACCTTCTGCTGTATAGAAAATTGACACACAGACCGATTTCATAAAATAACATATGGCTTCTGTCAACCATGCTTAAACGCACTGGCATGGATACATGTGAAGGTGAGAAAATGGGTTTGACTGATTTTGTAGTATTTTTTCAATTACGTGCATGTGGAGAGAGCACAGATGTGGTTACCATGATTATTTTGGAAGGGGTGGAAATACAATTTTCTGTATGACTCTGAACATGCATCTACGAGGATTTTCCAATAATCTTTGCATAAGATGAACATGCATGATAAACACAATGTTAATTTAACCCAAAACACAATGCACGACCATACGGCCGTATTCATACATTTTTGCACAATTTGCTTTTGCTCCTTTGATGTTGGGGTTAGGGTTGGGGTTTCGTGATTGTTTTTTATGATAATAATTTTTGTGTGAATTACCTCGTACGAATTTATATGAATTAGCCAACTCAATTAAATTTCAATTCAATTTTATTTATATAGCGCTTTAAACAATTGGTAATTCTTTCAAAGCAGCTTTACATTAATAGAAGCAGTGAAAAGCACAGAAAATCGACAGATAGCACAACATAATACACGATAGCATAAGCTGCTAAATTTGCTGCGGCTATGAATCAACATTATAAGTGAGCGTATTACTAACGTAACGTATAGAAGTGGGTGCTAAGTTAAGCCCAAGAAGGCTGCCTCCCCTAGGAGAAAAACACCCCGGACTTTTTACCCAGGGAAATAAAAAAAGTCCTAGGAGGGAAAAACCCTTGGGACAGGCTAACTATTGCGGCATAAGTATGTTATCCACAGTTGAGGATTTAGCGAATTGGGGGCCCAATGCGAAGGTATCTATGGTAACTATGGGTCACCATCCGATCTTTAAAGGAAAATGAAACATGTCGACCCGCTTGACTAAGGCCAGAAGCCCCACTGTCGTTGTTAATGCAGGTTCAGTGGCAAACGGCTCTATATGGCATACTATTCACAAGACCACAAGAAAGCGCCAAAATCGCAACCCGACCATACGTGCCAACTCGTAAAATACCTACAATTTCTTGTGAGATCAGGCTAAAATGCAACACAAATTTTATGCAATAAAGTATAGGAGTTACTTTTTTCACCTTAACAGAGTTAAAGCAACATTTAAAAAAGACAATCAAGCTATTGCTTAAAGCAGCAATATTCAAGAAGAGCTAACCAGCTAAAGACCCGTTAAAACTTTACCGTGGGCCAACGGTGACACTGCATTTTACACAATTTTGTGAAATTGAAAACAAGGCCCTGTGGCACTCAAAATGGCAGTCACTAGAGACATGACGCTGTTTCAATAAGAGTTTCGAGCAGTCAGACACAAAGTTTAGATTTCCCTAAAGTGCACACTGGCAGCGTGAAGCAGAGAAAGCTGACTTTGTGCAGTGAATTTGTGCTGAGAGTTTTAAGCTCAAAGGATCAGATGTTGGCTCAATGCGACACCATACACAAGCACAAACATATACACACACACAATCCATTCGGCCACCCGCTATTGCACTGCATTCTGGGAGGGCAGATTCAGTCTGCTGCTGTCAGCCGAGTGCAGGGTTGACAGAACTGGGGTGGCATCCATCACCTGGTGACACAAACACAGTTTTCCTTACACACACACACGCACGCACGCACATACACACACACACTCGCCTGTCCTTAAAAACCTACACGCAATGTGGTCTCAGTGTGGCTGATCCCAGTTGTGTCCTTCTAACTAGTAATGAAATGATAAGATGAAGGCGGCTGTTGTGTTCTTTAAACTAATACATAAATGATCACAGGCCATTTGGGACGAATTAAGTGAGATAATTTTCCGCAAAATACACAAACCTGAACTTATGAGTTTATATTTGAGTTGAACGATTTGTAAGGATGGATAACGAAATTAAATTCTTCTCTACAGAGGATATGTGTACAAAGGTGAGAGAGCTAATGGTTTCCTTACTTCAGTATATTAAATATTTGTGAGTCATATCGGTTTGTATTACTTACCGGCCCCTTAAGATTAACATGTAATGAATATGCCTGGACAGTAATTAAACATTGTATAATGTACAATGCATACAGTATTGCTTTGTAAAAAAGTATTTAGCAACAAATGAGACTCAGAGGTTGATGATGTAATCGTATGTAAATGATAATGTAGCACGATCAGCCTATTAAACGAATGAATGTTAGGGGAATAGTTTCCATAATGAGAGGGGTGTCACTGTGATCATACTGGTAATAATGGATAGGAGTTAAGTGGGACCCATCAACATAGGGAGAGATTGATGCTCTCTGTGTCTCTGCTGATCTGAGATCAGTCTGTAGCTGCCTCCTGCTGTTAGATTTGGTAGACAGAAGCTGGCAGACTGACATGTTTCATTATATTTGTAAGGTTGAATATAACATTTGGCCCATGCAGTGTAGCTGACTTAAATTTTTAAGTTTAATGAAATTGGCTGTGAAAGTCAATCTGACTTACTATTGAAATTACTGTTACTCTCCACCCTTCACCTCAATATGACATCTCTCATATTTATGTTGTATGTCTCGGACTTAGGGTGGGGCTATACCTGGAGTCGACAAATTCGGTTCTAGATAGTCGCAGTCATGTTGAATTTAGCTACAACCCTAATCAAACACAACCGAACAAACTTAGTAATGTCTTAAAGTTTTCTAAGCTTTTACAGAGTTGAATTTTTTTTAGGGTTGGGGTAACTCTGCAGGACTGCGGCTCTCTAGAACCAAACTTGCCTTCCCCTGGGATATACTGACTCACCAATGACCAGACTTCCAACTTCAAATGAGCCAATAAATTCCTGAAGGACTAAATCAAGACCCATCCTAAATTTTTTCTCATTCCAGATGCCATTTTACTTGGATATATGTCACAAAGCAAAAGAAAACACAGTTGCAACTTCCGCTTTGTGCCGAAGGAATTTCAACAAGTTATAGCAACCCACAAAAACAAGTTGAAATTGCTTTATTTAATTTTAATAAGTTAAAGTGTAGTCAAAATGTTAAATGGTAAGTCAGTGTGAGTTAAACATGAGTTAAGCACATAAAATTTCAATGCTATTTTCAGTGTAGGCAATACCAGAATACATTGGGGTAATTAACTCTTTCCCCGCCAAAGACAAGTTATCTTGTCAATTTAGAGAAAACATTTGCATGAAAAAACGTGTTCCTGATGAGTTTTAATGGTCATATGTAATACCACAATAATCCACTAGGTTATCAGCACTTACCCAATTTATAAAAAAACTGAAGCTAGAAAATAATTTATTAGTTTTACACTCTGTGTATGTTTTGATAATTGTTCTGAATCTGATCTCTAACAAAATTCCTTGACAAAAATGCAATTATTTCAGCTTTTAACTAAAAATGTTATTTTTGAAGAAAAATACATATATTTAAGAGTTTATAAGCAGAGAAAAATACAGATAGGATGAAAAGTTTTTATTTTTCCAGTTTTTTTTTCGTTTGTTTATTGAAGGTCTGTTCTTTCATTTGATATATTTGTATGTTTATATATTTTTAGAAGAAAATTTTCTTGTAAGGCATTTCGTGAAACTTTTGTGAAAATCACAAAAATGCTTGCAGGCAACTTTTCAAAAAAGGCTGGTGGGGAATGAGTTAAAGGTGCTGTGTGTAAATTTAACCCTCTGGGGTCTAAGGGGTTTTAAGGCCCTGAAGAAATTTTGACCTGCACTGACATTTGTGCTTTTTTCAGTTGCTTAAAAACATAATAATGGCAAAAGTCTCATAACACTGTGTTCAGCACAAACTGGGCTACAATATTATATAATCAACATGTATGTACATGTTTGTATTTTTGAGAAAAAAAATTTATGCGTGATTTTTGAAAAAGCAACATTTTTAAGTTACTTATATAAGTCCACAAAACTCTTTCTTAACATGTTTTCCCAAGACTTTTCAAAATAGGATCTAGTAGTCTAGAGTTTTTCTTTAAAATTATGCGAAAATCATTCTGCCTACTCATTCACATAAAACAATATATTGATTTACAATTTCAAAGTCACTTTTTGGTTCGGAAGGCAATATGCAAGGAGGGTGGGAAGCTCTGGAATAACCTGTGATTATTCTTTATAAGAATACCACAAAACGCGTCAAATATGAGGCATTGTGTGTTTGTGTGTGTTTGGCCGTCGATCGCGTCACACTGTCTGACGAAGCACAAACACGTCTGGAGAAAACTTTTAGTTACAGGCAAGAGTAAATAAGTATTTAGATGTGATGTTTCAAATCGTCTTTTATTAGAATCCCACAAAACGCGTCAAATATGAGGCATTGTGTGTTTGTGTGTGTGTTTGGCCGTCGATCGCGTCACACTGTCTGACCGAAGCGCAGATAGGAGTTTTAAGAAAACATTCGCGTCTGAAGAGAACTTTTAGTTACAGGTGCGAGTAAACAACAGTTTAGATGTGATGTTTTTAACACTCAGATTAACACATCACTGAATGCAAAGATCAGATTGAGTGTCCATCTTCAATCTTCAATATGTATCAACTTGGTTGTGTCTCTCCTGTAGTTCTTATAAGCAGCACTGTATTTTATATAAAGTTACAACCAATTCTATTTCAACTAGGATGTTCCCTTGGAAGGCAACAGTCTATGTTGTCCATAGACAGCAAGGGAGCTCATTAGGTGTTTTAATAGAGCTGTATTGTTCAATAAGCAGAAATGCACACAGCGACATGCATACAGTACATACACACTCCATCCTCACCTGCCCTCTCTCTCCCTTTCCTCAAACTTTTTACCTAGCAGTCTCCCCAAAGGACCATCAGGACAGGACACAAGCTTCACAATATTGCAGAGGCCTAACAAACTGCTGAGTATTTCTGTGTGAGTGTTAATTTACTGTTGTCCAGGTTTGCCCTTCTAAGCAGTTGCACCAGCGACTCACGGACAAAAATAATCTCTGTAAGCCTTAAAATAAATGCTGACACAATCTTTGCAGATACAACATGTGTTGCCTGTGTTAAACTTCAATTAGACAGTTACATTCAGTCCGATTTCATGGACAGTCAATAACATACCTTCAAAGATCTTGATCGACTAAAAATTCATCATTGTGCGTTTTCTGTGCTTTTAAAGAAGTCATATGACACGCTTTCATGTTTTCATTTGTTTTTAGAGTGTTAAAAGAAGTCTGTGCACATACACACTGCAAAAAATGATTTTCAAGAAAAAAATTCTTAGTATTTTGTACGGATATAACGGTATTATAAATTTCGTGGTATTGCGGTATAAAATTTTGCCGGTACACTCGTGGTCACGTGATTCGGTAAAACATTAGGTTTTCCAAGCAACACGTGTAGTTTTTTTCCGGCCAAGTGCAGCGAGTGGAGGGACGCGGGAACTACAATTCCCATAATCCCATGCGTGCCACTCTGATGCCTCTCTACAAGTGGAGCGACAATGGCGGAAGCAAAAGAAACGCGGATTTTAAATCTGATGTGTGGAAAAAGTTTGCGTTCGCTGTGACAAGAAACAAGAAAGGACAAAATGTGATGGACATACAAAAAACGAATGTGAGTAAATCCGTGAATGAGGAGAGCGTGTATGCCGTTTCTCAATTAGAAAGCAGCCTCCTTAGGTCGCTGCAGGCTGCATCTGTCATTACGCGCCTGGTGTATTTAAGTTAACTGAGTATTACATTCGCAAGTCATAAGCGTGTTACAACAATATACGATTAAATAAGAATAATTGTCAACTTGAAGTCTTCATGACGTATGCAGCCTACAAATGCGACCTATGGAGGCTGCAGACTTCCGATTGGGAAATGCGCCCCTGCATTGAGTGAGCTGACCTCAGCTCTAGGTCCAGATACAAGTAAGCTGCTATTTTCATTTTTACTGGGTTGTTTTTGTTTTCATGAATTGACCCACTTACAACCCATCATCTTTTCTTGATTCTACAATCACAACTGTTGCTTTCATAGGAGTATCAAGCATTAGCATTAATAATAATAATAAAAACTAGGTCAATTGAGGGAGTGACTCAATTCTTAAAACTTGACTGATTGGGACAAACTAAACTGAAACTTTATTTTTTTATTTTATTACATGGTCTAATTATTTTTGTCCTTTTTATGAAAATTGTAAACACTACGCTACGCTACACTTTGTACATTGTAATGTTCAGTCTTGTTTAATGAACACTTATGGCAGTTTTTCCAAGTCTTCATATGTTTTTTCCTTCCTGTAAATGTTTCAATAATTACCGTACCGTGGGCATCCTACCGAAATACTACCGTACCGTGAATTTTTGATACCGTTACATCCCTAGTATTTTGTCTTGTTTTCAGTAAAAATAACTAAAAATTCTTAAATTAAGATGCTTTTTCTTGATGAGCAAAACGACCCATGAAAATAAGTCTAATTTTTAGACCAAAAATATCAAATTGAAGTGATTTTGTGCATAAAACAAGCAAACAAAATCTGCCAACGGTGTAAGCAAAAAATCTTGAACATGTTTCTTAACACTAAATTCAAGAAACACTTCAAGATTTTTTTCTTGAAAATATTTTTTTTGCAGTGTGACGATTCAAACATGAGTTTTTTGCTGTGCCGATTAGCGCTTGTTTATCGTTTCTACGATCACAAATACAGACATGGTTTATGTTTCCTTTCAAACTGTTATGTTCTGCTCACATCGCGCTGGTAAAGTTGATAGATCAACTTTGCCATCTGTGTTTCCTGGGTCAGATTCAGGCTTGTATTGATAAGGTAGTAAAGACGATAGTATCTCCTGGCTTTCACTTTTCTTTGGGAGCTCATCTTTCAAAACATGGCAAGGAGCATCACATTTCCGTTTATGGAATTAAGGAATTTGGCCAATCACAACGCATTGAATAGCTGGCCAATCGGTTGACACCACGCTTTCTCAGAACGATGAGCTTTGTACAAAACGACATGTTACAGATGGGCGGGACTTAGAAGTGCTAAAAAATTTATGGTATGTAGAAAACAATGTGTTTTTTGAACCATAAACCACACGAACACATTGTGTTACACCAAATAGCTACACAAAATAATATACTTTTAGCCACTAAATATGGGCTCTTTAAACATCAGAGAGATAGTTGCTGCCTTTTAATTTTGCTTGCCTTTACTGTTTTGTTTCTCATTGTATATTTTTCCCCTTCATTTTTATCTAGGCCAGACTTCAGAAACAAACATTCAGAGGCGGCTAAATATAATCCGGCTTTTAAACTTGGCCTCTTTAAAACAGAGAGTTTAGTGGAGTTGAACGGTGATATTCATCTTTTTCACTTCGTCAAATGCATGTATTTTACTAGGCAAAGTTTTGTTCATATTTAAAAAAATGCACAGTTTTTGAGCAACATCAAACATTGTTGTCTGCATTGCCTGTTAATGGTAGCATGTAGTATAAATGACAGAACGTGACAATCTGAGTTTCCAAAGCACACACTGTTTAAATTCAATGTCAAACAGTGAAAATCAACAAGAAAAGGCACACAGTGCTCACTGACCCAAATCAACTCTTACATCACCATGCAGGTGACAGAATACTGTTGATGTGTGTGTCCGCATGTGTCATATTTGGGAAAAAATCTTCTAGTTTGAATATAAGCAATGTATTCAGGTGGCTTCCATTTCATTTCGAAATCAATACTATGACTCCACACCGAACAAATAACACATTCTGTGCATGTGTGCTGTTGTATATAATGATTAGGATGACACCTGTGGCCCTCTTGCAATAAAGAAGTGAGCACAGTGTTATAAAATTCAGACTCGAGCCCTTGCTGTCTGTCAGCTCTGACATTGAGGACGTGCGGTTTAAGAATGGTTTATTTACCGGGCCCCGGCAGTGAATCTCACACTCTTGAAATGTGCTTCTATGTTTCTAGCCCTGGGTGTCTGCAAAGCAGCTCATTGCGATTTATCTAAGCGTTCTCATGGATCAAACTAACTAGCGTCCTTTAGGGTTATCCGACTTCCTCTTGCAATCCGTCTCTTTATTCAAGCTACGGCTGAGAAAATTCAAAAGCCCCCTGGTTCAAGTACAAATGAACAAAATGGAATGCATTCCAGGTCCGGATCATGAAGATGCATGCAGCGCATTCTGGGTAATTTGAAGTGAAATGTGACCAAAAGTCATATTCTTCTCTCCAGACATCACTTACCACAATGTGTGCCAATTCAAAAAGGAAAGATCTCCAAACATGACTATCAATATCACTCTCATCCACAGAAACACTGACACACGCCTTCCCGGAATGAGACTGGAAGCCCAAACGGCATGTTGTCTGCCATTACCACCGAAACCAGCTGGGCTTTCCTGAAAAAGCACAGCGATATTGAACAGTCCTCTCAGAAGGTTAACAAATCAGCAGGGTCCCTTTAATGCTTTCCAATAAGCACTACTTCTCCATCTCTGGCACAGTTGCTCACACGTTCAGCTCTTTTACTCACATGATGTTCGGGTGAGGTCAGAAATGGGGCGTAAAGGTTGTTGCCGAAATGAGCTAGGTAACGCGACATGCCAGCCAGGGATAGAAACCTTTATAACACAGTTTGATTCATTATATTGAGAACTTTTTCAAATATTTGGCCCAAAATTTGAGACTGTCCTCAAAAAAATAACGACCTCATAGGTCGTTTGTGCAAGCACTATATTACGACGTAAATTGACGTATTAAGGGTTAAGTGTCCTCTAGCGGCAGTAGCCAGTGCCGATCCTAGATGCTGGGGGACCCTAAGCAACTTTGTGAGGGGGCCCTGTCAACGCCTTTATAAAACCATTCATGGTCTCTGCTTAAATGTAGATTAAACATATTGTATTATCTTATAGCTGTACATTTTTGCCAGATGGACATTACTGTGACACTCATTAAAATACTTCCTAATTATAACATCAACACGTGTTTTCTGAAAAGCCCTATGCCTTCAAAAATATCCATAGTTTTACTTAAGTTAAAAAAAATATGGTTACTGTAGTTACCACAAAATAACCATATGGTTTTGTAAACAATGGTTTCAAAAACTGTAGTTAAACCCAGTGGCGACCAGTGACTTAGAGGGTGCTCTATGCGAAGTTCGTCACAACATGTATGTAGCCCGTCATGTGTGTGGTTCGTAATTTCAAAATATGTGTTTTGCGCGTCAAGTGATCCTGTGTGCATCACGTGTCTTGTCAAAATAAGTGCCTGCTGCAGACGCGTCTAAAGGGTTTATTATAAAAAAGACACTCGCGTTTGCCAGATACTAGCATAATCTCATGCGTAATCAGAGTTTAGTGTTAAGTTAGTGTCTTGCGTGTGTTCTGTGAACGTGAGCGTCTCTTTTTTTTTATCATAAACGGTTTTGACACGTGTGCAGCAGGTGCTTATTTTGCAGCGCTGGATGATGTTAAGAGCAAGGGGGCCCCCTAGTGATTCAGGGCCCTACGCACCTTGCCTACTCTGCGTATAGGGAGGACCGGCTCTGGCAGTAGCTTATAAAACCTGTATTTTTAAGAATTTTGTGAAATTTTATGAATTTGTAAATGTGGAAACGGTTTCATAAACATATAAGGTTTTAAATATATTTTGGAGCATCTAACCCCACCCTCACCCTTATCCTAAACCCAACCACTTCTCAACCATATAAAACACAACATGCAAAAGTACAGTCACAGGTTGACTCACTGATTGCATAAAACAGTAAAAGTATTACAAACCATTTGCGTTGCAAACCTTGCAAACTGAAACCATACGATTACTTTATATAAAGAATTCTGTTATCAAAATGCACAGTCAGATCTTCAAACATAAACAAATGACGTAGTTGGTCACAAGAGCCAATAGCGCTTCACATTCTTAGTTAAAATAATGATGCAATCGGTCACGTGACACACGAGAGCCTTTGCCTTTTAACAATCACAGATGACGTATCATAGCTTCTTCTGATGGCAGTTTTTGAATCAGTCTACACCGGATCTGATATTTACAGTGGATTGTCATCACTTTTGCATCTTTTCTTCAAATAAATCGATTGTTTGACCTCGGTACACTTGGAAAATTTTAAGTACATTTGTAAAAAGTTGTGACTGTTTTGTATGCTGTGTTTATATCATATAATAAATAAATGGGTACGTTATTTGCCCTAAATGCCCGAATAGTGTAATGAGTAATAAAATGCAATTAATCTTGTCGGTTTAAATACAAAATCTTATCACAGTACATGTCATCATAGCAAAATATTATACCCCAAAATATAATTTTATACCCTAATATATTAAGGTTTACCAGCTGCCCCCAGAGGCGCTAATTTAGTAAATGCATCTATTGGTCGTATTTGGTAAAATGGACAGACGACCAAAGCAATCGTATGGGTTGGAGAATAGGTTGCAAAATCTGTATAGACATGCAGAAACATGCTTTAACACATAATGGCACCTAAAGACACTCCACTCAAATATACATTTCTATTCATTTTCTAGTTTTTATGATAGTATATATTTTCACTATTACTGTATTATACTATGTTATTACTATATCTATTTTTAATGGATGTTTATTCCAGCATATATTTTCTGTACAGCTGCTTTACAGCAATGCAAAATTGTGAAAAAGCGCTATAGACATAAACTTTAGTTAAATCAACTAATAACTAAACTAAACAGATTTTTTTAAATAATTTTTTATAATTAGTTTTTGTTTGCCACAGCAAACATAATTATTATTATTGCTCAGTTAGCAGCAACATCTCTACTTACATTATTTTCATTAAAAATATTATTGAATAAAATATAGCATTGATAAAAAATTGACAATTTCTTATTTATTCAAAATGTACTGAGATCATAAACACTGAGAAATTGTGTGTTTCTCATCCGATCAAACTTCTATAACATTCATTTCTAGTTGCTTTAAAAAAACATCTTATAAGCAAGCTGACAGAAAGTTCATAGTTAGTCATCACTAGGGGTGGGCGATAAGCAGCGCATCTGCTGCTTTTTAAGCTCTTGAGTATTTTTACCTCTTTATTGGCCCTAAATACACATACGTGCCAAAATTCCTGTTTTTGCAAGTATCCTCATTAACACGACCATTTAGGTCTTAAGAGAAAGTAAACAGCTGAAAAGGAAACGCATGTGTAACAGTAAATTGGATCCAGACTGTGATCTTAAAGGGGAAGTTACCGAATTTTGCTTCTGTCTGTCACTCCTGTTAATCAAACAGTATTGAGAGAAAATCTCTTACTGCTCTTGACTAAATCACTTTTCTACCTTTAATAAGTTTTAATAACATAAAACCTTATTAAAAGAAAAAAAAACTCTATCGTGATACATATCTTCATATCGATATAAAATGAATCATATTGTGATATAAGATTTTGCTCATATCGCCCACCCCTAGTCATCACCCCCCAAAAAAGTGATAACAGTCAGAAAAAGATGATGCAGAGTGAAGTGACTAACATCGCATTTATCTTTAACCTTCATCTGCCGTTGCTGTGTGTACTTCAGAACCCTAGTGTGACACGAATGTGTGTGTATGTGAGCTCCCCGCTGGTTTCAGGCTGTCTGTGTTACTCCCTGCAGCGCCGATACAGACCACCCACCATCATCATAAAGCTCACCCCACCCGCAGTCGACACACACAGCATCCAGCAGGGATGAACTTTGGGACTATGTGTCACACATGACTGCAGGCTGGTACCCAAACACAGGCCTCTTTTACTTTAAAACACATTTCTACAATTCTACAATTTATTCTTTGGGCAAGAAATCAGTTATTTAACTCAAATCAATATGCTTCATTTCTTCTAATGGTTTCAGAGAAGTGTGCTAACAATTTTTCTGTTTAGAGTAATGAATTAGAACAGAGTACATTTTTGTCTCCATTTAGCTTGTTTATTGTATTTTTTTCCAATTATGCTATCAGAATTTAGTTTAGAGAAATCAAAAAGCTTTGTACATATCGCCACAGGTAGCAAGGGATGAACAGAAACATCACATAAATACAAATTTGCTAAAAAATGCCTGTAAGAAAGAAAAATCACAGATGAAATCCCAGGCATCAATGAGATCAAATGGAAACTTTTCCTGCTTCTCAGAAATTTTTTTCTGAGTCAAATACCAAGAAATCTCAAAGATGTCCCCATTAGAGGTTCAGAAAGGGATCTCAACGATGTCTCAAACTGAGCTCAGATTTGACTCTGCAAACAAAAGTTAATCTTTTTGAAGATTTCAATTTGAACTCAAACATTTCTAATAAAATTTACTCAAATCCAGATAATTTACCTATACAGTCATTATTAATTTTACAGCTCTATAGGGGCGGTTTTAAAGGGAAACCGAAAGTTTCGGTTTGAAATTGAAGGTAACCAAGGGGACCATTTTTGGGTGGTGTGTAATATCACTACGCCTGCTGCAGCCATGTTACATCAGCAAAGTCATTGATTATTACGCCAGAATGAGAGTATAGTTCCTATCCATATCTGCCTAGAAAATCACAACTTTTAATTTTCTATCGTTCTTAGTACACGATGTAACTACAGAAGAGTCAAGTTTTAAATAGGAAAAATATCAAAACTATTTGGTGATTTTTTTAGCCCGATGCTAATGGTCCAATCAGATTCAATGGATTGTGCTAACCCAGTGGTTCCCAACCTTTTTAGCCCTAAGTACCCCCACAGCCCTATCAGTAAGGCTAAAGTACCCATTCATCGAAACTAAACCAAAGTTGTGTTTTAAAGACAAATAATTAGTAATATTAATTAATTAATTCATTTTAAACATTAAAGTAAAAAGCACTGACTGATGAAGCATGTTTATTTCAACAAACCACTATCATTGCGATCAGTGTTAGCATTTTATCAGCTCATTTGCATTTTAAAAGCCACACCCAAAAATGGCACATTTTGCTCAGGCCTACAAAATGGCAATTTTGACATGCTATAATTAATTATCTGTAGGGTGTTTTGAGATAAAACTTCACATACGGACTATGGTAACGCCAAAGACTTATTTTATAAATTAAACAATTTCATCATATGACCCCTTTAAGGCCCAGATTTATTAACAGCTTGCGCAAACCATCATTTTGGCGTTAAATACTGAACTTACTAAAGACACGCAGTAGATATTTAGCTCTGAAAAGGTGTTATTTTTGCGACCTTATTGCATATGCATTTGTGAAAATTTTCCTTTTAGAAGGAACATTAATGGGAGTATAATATTACATTTTGCCAGAGGAACATACTTTTTTAAAAAATATATATAATTTGCCATGCTATGTTTAATTTGCTGGAGAAAAGAAGAGGAGAAAACACGAGGAGAAGTCAAATCAGGTATTTCAAAACTTCTTTTACCCTTCATCTTTCGTCCTCCGGATCTTAGTGTACTTTTACTTAGCAGGAATTTCACACTCCGCAGTCCCCATTTTCATTGCGATGTCCTGCCGAGGTCTCTTACTTGCGACCCTGTACTAATTTGCGCGGCTTTATTAGATTGCAATGGTCATTATAGAAATGTGCTTATGTCATTATTGTGCCTGTGTATTTTATTTGCGCCTTTGTAGTAAATCACACGCAAATTTTCGCAAGTTTGGAATTGAGCTCTTACGTCCTTTTTAGTAAATGCCCTAAATTTACTAAAATCTTAATTTAAGTTACTGATAATTAAAATGTGCAAATTAGTTAAATAATTATGTTCAAATATAAAGAGAAATAAAATGTGTTAAGACATTCACTATAAATACAAAAGACATCAAATATGTTAGCCAAAAACAATGCAAATTTTTTTTGCATCATTTGAAAATGCAAAGGCAGCGGGAATGAATATCATTATTTGAACATTATTTATAGTTAATACATTTAGTGTCTTTAGAAACTATTCAGGTTCATTGAAAATAGTCAGATTGTTCTTGAGTTGGACATCGCTATTGCGTTTTGGAGCATGCAGCGCATTTACTCATGACGGGTGAATAATATTAATGATAAGATTAAAAATACATTTAAAGTAATCCTTTTTACAATGCTTTCCTCACAAAAATCAATATTAGGTCAATGACTGGACAAACGAAAGACATTTTTATTAAAAGTAAATGAGATCAAAGCAAAATCTAAATCTTTTCGCGTACCCCCTGGAAACTCTTCACGTACCCCCTGGGGTACGCGTGCCCCTGGTTGGGAATCACTGTGCTAAGCTATGCTAAAAGTGCTGGCGCCAGACCCGGAGATCAGCTGAATGGATTCCAAAATGGTTAAAATCAAAAGTTTAACTCTAGGGGAGCTGGAAAATGAGCATATTTTCCAAAAAAGTGGAATGCCCCCTTAAAACTAGTTATATTTCCTTATTAAACTAAGGCCTAGTCCTAATTTAAGATAATCCCTGTCCAGGAAACCACCCCATAATGTTCCCATTAAGAGTATTGCCCTATTTTTTATCCTATAAGCAATTTTAGGAGAAACATCCAAGGCATAAGTTGATACCTAAAGAGATAGTTCTCCCAAAAACAATTTATTTATTTATTCACCCTTGTGTTGTTTGAACCCCAAAAGTCTTTATTCTTCAGACCCCAAATGCAGATTTTTTTTTTTATGTTTATTTGGGTTTTTGAATTAATATTTTGAAATATGTGACACTGAAATTTTTTTATTGGGGCCAGTGGAAATTTAGGCAGGGCAAGTGAAAACCTGAACCACTGGCCCGACCGGGCCCGTATAAAAAATGATTTGCACTGAGCCCTGAATGGGAATAGATGATCACCATCCACTCTCCTAGTAACCAACAAACCCATCAAGCTTCAAAGAACCCAAGAGTGTTACTCCACACAGCCCCGCCGCTCCCATAACGCGCATCACGCGCTGTGCGTAGGGCATCACGTGCTGAGAGGGCACCAAAAATAATAGCCTAATGAAAAAAATTTATAATGCTGAAATTATTTCATTAGTCTATAGAAATATTATTAGGCCCTTTATATCCATGTATACTGTATGTTACAAAAAAGGGGGAACGAGATAATTTAATGGCTCTAGTCTAGAAAGTATGCCCCCCAGCCTTTGATGGTCCGTGCCGGTTGATCGCGCGGGCGCCTGACGAAGTTTGACAGAGGCCGTTTCTCAATCCGAAGGCTGCAGCCTACAGAGGTCGCATTTACAGGCTGCATACGTCATCAAAACTTTCTTATTTCGTAATATTAACGATTATAAAGTGAACTATTATTCTTAGTTAATCGTAAATTGTTGTAATATGCTTATGACTTGCTAATGTAATGTTCAGTTAACTGAAATAAACCAGGCTTGATGACGTATGCAGCCTGCATATGCGACCTCGCGCAGGCTGCAGCTTTCGGATTGAGAAATGGCCAGTCAGAAGGCAACTTTTGGAAATGGTCCCGAAAAGACAGCAGTAGTCAGGATCGGAAAAAAGAAAAAGGAAGAAACTGCGGGATGATGCCCGTGCATCACTTGCAGGTAAGTCCATCATGTTTAATCACTCTTAAATAAGGGAAATGCGCAAGGGCTGCAGCTGCTGCTAATCGTAATGCGCCTCGAACTTGCTGTGCTGATATTAATGTTTAGCAAACTATGTTGTTATAATTTATAACTTCAGTGCAAGCTAAATTGAGAAACATTACTGTAAAACATTACCTATGCATATGCATTTTACAAATAACTGACGCAGCTGTTACTTTCTTTACTACGTTTCTTTAGATATTGAGCAGCAGTTTATTTTGTGGTTTATTTTGACGTGACGGTGGTTAATACTTTCTCAGTAAAAGTTAACGTTAGCAGTCAGTGCACATGTTACAATTCATCACTCTTAAATATACATAAATCTAAAACGTCATGATATGAAGCAAACATTACTGTGACACTTAGTTCTCTGAATCTTTGTTTTATTTAAGAATATTGAGTATTCTTGTTTACTTATTGATGTTTATTTAATGTAATTTATTTAAAGTGACATTGTACTTGGGAAAACCATGTCTGGATTATTTTGATAATTTAAATTTGGTAATTTTTTCTGTTTTGCTATAGAGACAGAGCGCCGCGCGTCATAACCTGAAAACCACGCCCACCGGGGGGGAAAACAATCCAACCGTCTCCATTGACTTTGTATTGCGAGAGGCTGCCTCCTTGTCATTTCTGGCTTATAACAAAAAACAGAATAATGCCTAAAAACTGCTGTGTGACAATATCTACAGCTAACAAGCCAAAGAACCCAGAAATAAGTTTTTATAAGCTGTCGAGCCGTAAAACCCTGTCTTTAAGGAGAATAAAGTGGATCGCCGACTACGTTCCCCCTATTGGACGCAGTTCTACTAATAGTATTACTATGAAAAGTTGCCTGTTTCCATTTTTGTGTCTTTAAACGCTCGTTTTTGGGGTCGACAGCTTATAAAAACTTATTTACAGATTAAAATTAAAAACAGAATAATACATAAAGCTGCTGTGTGACAAGGTGTACAGCTAAAAAGCCAAAAAACCCAGAAATAAGTTTTTTTTAAGCTGTCGACCTCATAAAACGAGCGTTTAAAGAAACAAAAGTGGAAACAGGCAACTTTTCATAGTACTTCTATTAGTAGAACTGCGTCCACTAGGGGGAAACGTAGTCGGCGATCCACTTTATTCTCCTTAAAAGCTGGGTTTTACGGCTCGACAGCTTATAAAAACTTATTTCTGGGTTCTTTGGCTTGTTAGCTGTACATATTGTCACACAGCAGCTTTTAGGCATTATTCTGTTTTTTGTTATAAGCCAGAAATGACAAGGAGGCAGCCTCTCGCAATACAAAGTCAATGGAGACGGTTGGATTGTTTTCCCCCCCGGTGGGCGTGGTTTTCAAATTTGCATATCGGCGCTCTGTCTCTATTCTATAAAAGTTTGCACTTTCAAATGTGTAGTGTGTGTTGGCTAAAGCTGTGAAGATTTTACTTTCTGCTATTAAGTTATATGTTTGGCAATAAAAAATTAAACTGGCAAAAACTAACGTTGTTTTTCTCAGGGTCGGGGTGGGGGGCATTATAAAGGAATTATGCTTAGGGCACCAAAATGGCTAGCAGCGGCACTGACTCCACATGACTTGTGTCATATATTTCAAGTGTCCTGAAGACATTTTCTCGCTGGTGGTTACAGGTCTTACGCATTATTTGAAAGTCAACATCATAAACTGCCTAAACATCAGTTCAAGCATGGAGAATGTGGACTGAAAGAAAGCCACAGGTTAAGACTTTCAATGGATTACATATTTTTTTACTAAACCCTTTTGTGTATGCCTTCAGGACACTTAAAATGCACTGTACAAGTCGAGTGGAGTTATTTATTTGTTGACACTTTTGGGCCCTACTGAAGCTTGAAGAGGTTTTTACCATCCACTCCAGAAAACCCAAAACAACACTTAAAATTTTGCTTTTGGATTTTGAAGATCAAAGAAGACACTGGGAGTTCAAATCACATGTGTGTGTGAATAAATAATGTAAACGTTTTTGATTTTGGGTGAGCTCCATTAAATCTCCTGAGTTATGAATCTGCAACAGTTCAGCACTGTAAGGGGCCAGTCACACCAAAAGCGTTTATGGCAGTTGCAGGCGCCTTTTTTGAATGATATTCTATGGGCACGGAGCGTTTGCGCGCTGTTTATGTGCGCTGAGCGCCTTGCGGTTTTTTTCACGCGCCTTTGAAGGAACGCTGAGAGCGGAGAAGCGCCCGACGTCTTTCGCGTCGTTCCATTGTCCAATCGAATGAGGGGAGAGGCGGGCCTTACGTTGTGGTGAGGGAAGTTTACAGTTGCTTTGAAGAACCTGACTACATTCGCTCACTCTCTCCCGCGTGTTTGTGCACCTCTCATCCTCAAACAAGGTCAGAGCAAGCGCCCTCTTTTTAAAGTTTCTGCTAAAATGAAAGTTAACAGCAAAAGAGCCCTCAACCTTCAATATTTGATTGACAAGACAGCTGACTCGGTGGTTGCTTAGCAATATAAAAAGTGGCGTCGCACTGCTCTTTTTAAAAAAGGCAGTGCGTCGCGCCTTGCGCTTCGAAGCGTTTAAATCGCAGTTGGTGTGATTAGCCCCTAAAAGTACCAAAACAACAAAGAGAGTGTGTCATAACTCAGTGTTGGGCAACCCAACAATCCAGGAATTATGACAAATGAAAACACACTCACTCTGTACTGTACATATTATGAAATAGACATCCTCCTCGCTTGGTGTTTTAGACTACAACCCAAAATATTCTCCTTCACTAAAACCTTGTTTCATGGAGTGAAAAAATCTCCTGAGATTGGATCAATTGATTAAGGTTGTTCTTATATAAGCATCTTTAGCTGAATCCCTGGATAGACAGAGGCAGGAGCGACCTTGACTTCCCAGTGGACTCTCTCCTCATTCTACTGTTGAGAATTAATTAGCACTGCTAATTATTCAGCATCAACCAATTACAAGGTTGAAAGAATCCAAGTCATAGTGTGTTCTCTCTCTCTCTCTCTCTCTCTCTCTCTCTCTCTCTCTCTCTCTCTCTCTCTCTCTCTCTCTCTCTCTCTCTCTCTCTCTCTCTCTCTCTCTCTCTCTCTCTCTCTCTCTCTCTCTCTCTCTCTCTCTCTCTCTCTCAAAAGAAACCTAAAGAGAAGGAAGTAAGTAAAGACGTGGCTGATATTCTTCTTTTTTTCAAACATTTCTCTTTTGAACAGAATGGTAGTAAGGTCAAAGTCAGGCTTTGAGGTTTACTTACTCATAAATGTGAAATGATCCGTTAAGGATTCAGCAGCTGTAAGTCTGCCTGGAAACCTATCAGTTTTACTTAAAGGGCACATACTTCAAAGAGTTTGATGTATTTTTTAAGACATATCTTCATAACTCAAAAGTTCTTGGTAGGAAATGCACAAAATTTGTCAAACGTTGTGTTGTTTCCGGCTGTGTGAACCTTCAACTTTCTATAGTTAAGCTTTTCAAAACTACATAACCCCTTTCAAGAACTGCACTATATTTTTTATTATCATCCAAAGGCTGAATTAATAAACTTCCCATTGATTGATGGTTTGTTAGAATAGGACAATATTTGGTCGAAATACAACTTTGAAAATCTGGAATCCGGGGGTGCAAAATTAATCAAAATATTCAGAAAATCACCTTTAACGTTGTCCAAATGAAGCCTTTTGCAACATGTATACAGAGATGTATAAAGTACTAGCGACCCAGACTTGAGTAAAAGTACAAGTGCTCTATCAAAAAAGTGACTTGAGTAGAAGTTGAAGTGCTCTTTAAGCACAGCACTTAAGTGGAAGTACTAAAGTATTAAACATGCTTTGTACTTAAGTATTGCAAGTAGTTTATTTTAAAATATACTACTCAAGTACTGAAAGTAAAAGTACAAGTATTGTGTAATGTAGTTATTAAAGAAAACAGTCAAAAGTTTGAATATGATATTGTTTATATTATTTCAAATGTTTAAGCTAAAGGACACTCACAATTCCTTTGGCTGTAGCAGGAGTACAAGGACATGAATGTTCAGATAATTCAGATTAATTTAACTGATATGGCGATAGAGAATTCAGAATTAATGAAATATTTGTCGATAAAATGGTAATAGGTAAAGGTACAAGGTGTTTCATTGAATTTAGGTTTCCTTCTTTCGTGCACACTCGCCCTTTCTTGCGCATTCTCTCTCTCTCTGTCTTTCTCGCGCACTTTGGTTCTCTCTTCGCTTCACATTTGTCCACAACCCCGGCTCATATTTGTGAGTGAGAGGGAGGGAGGGGTCGCACTTCACTATCTCCAATTGGTTCTGACCACCATGTGACCATGATTCGTAACATTTGAGAGTAACGAGTAACTATGCAGCACATAAAAAATGTATTGGAGTAAAAGTATTAAACTCAAAGAAAAAATGTACTGAAGTAAAAGTGGAAGTAGGAGAAAAAAATAATACTTCAGTAGAGTACAGATACTGTCTTTTAGTACTTAAGTACAGTAGTGAAGTAGTTCTACTTCGTTACTATACATCTCTGCATGTATATATATACACTCTAGAGTTGTAGTCAAGACCACCTAAACCGAAACCAAGTCATGACCAAGACCAAGACAGACCAAGACAAGACCAAGACTTTAAAGGGTCGTGACCAAATCAAGGCCAAGACAGGCCGAGACCAGTGCAAGTCACTGCATTAAAAGACTTATGATAA
Organism: Paramisgurnus dabryanus; assembly: GCF_030506205.2. Lineage (NCBI taxonomy): Eukaryota > Metazoa > Chordata > Actinopteri > Cypriniformes > Cobitidae > Paramisgurnus > Paramisgurnus dabryanus. The sequence continues at coordinate 37,322,553 of NC_133345.1, read as the reverse complement.
AATGCGGAATATGCAGACTTCTTGTCTGTAAATAATCAATTTGTGACGTGCCATCAGTTGTGGTCTTGACCGGTCTTGAAATAAAATTCAGAGTCCTTTTGGTCTGAGACCGAGACGAGACCGAATAAAAATGTGGTTGATTCCAAGACGAGACCTTTAAAAAGTGGTCTCGAGAACTACAACACTAATATACACACACGAACACACACCAAGGCTCAGACACATACACAAAGACACAGTAACACTTACACACATAAAGACACACACAGAAAGACAAAGTCACGCATACACACACAGTCAAATTTCTGTGACATTTTGTAAAAACAGACTACAAAAACTATGCAACTAAAAAAAATGCATAATTTGAAATATTATTTATTTTTAATGTCCTTTCTAATGTTTATATATACAACAATTCACAAAATGTATCACTAAAGTAGTGATGTGAGCAGTTGGCCATATCCAGTAAAATGAATGGGTCTCTATGGGCCTCTGCTGGTCAAAATTATTTATTTCCTAAACTGCAATCTTTCATGTTTTTTTCTAACCAGCAGATGGCTGAATTCAACACAAACCATCTCAATATCTAAAACTATTTAAATAAATTTTAAATCATAATTTATGTGAATTTTTCATAGAAATTTGATATTTTACATGCAGGCTAATGGTGTAGTTGAGGAATTTAGTGGTAAACAGGTACATAAGTACTTCATATTTTCCAAAACACAGAATTAGGAAGTAAACAAAAAAAGTTTGTATATACTTATATATTTTTTTGTAATCACTCTTTTAATTTCTGGGGTCATTTTCACCAACACGGATTTTTGGCAAAAATATTATATAATTTTTACCCATACAATGTATTTTTGGGTGCTGCTACAAATATACCCACGCTACTTATTATTCTTTTTTAGAAAAGAAAGCATCCCTCTCTCAGTCTGGCCAGTCTCTCAACTATTTGCATCGACTTAAAACTTGGACTACTGTATACATATTTTACATTTTAAAGTTTCAACATCATTTGGATATTGCAAACCATTGTGATTTGCATATTGCAATAAGCACATTTGCAATATTTCAATAATTTCAATACATTATCCTGCCTGTGAAACCCCAGCAGTTTTTTTTTAGAATGCTCTTTGTGTAAAAAAATGTTTGTGAAAATTGTACCTTGATATCTTTAACATTGACTGAAGCTTATATCTAAGCCTGAAATCATAATGAAATAAATGGTTGAAATCCATGATGCTCGCTATCTCGGAATTTGATTTTGAGACTTTAGCCTGGATTTCATAAACAGGGTCACATATATCTTGCAACCCCCGCAGTTGCATATATTGCAATTGTATGCACATTGGCGATGTCAATAATTGCAATATATCTTGCAGCTGTACCCCTTTCAAATTTAAATCATATGTACAGTATTTGCGACTTCCTGCACCATTATATGAAAATAAGGACTAGAAACAGAAATCTTTATAGTTAGGGTTTGATTATGAATATGAATAAAGCATTAAATGACCTAGTTTAAGATTGCAGTATAAGCAGAAATAATTAGCAATTTTTTCTAGTTTGCCTTGCCGTTCTACTCACCCGGCTTTCGGCTTTGAGTCTAAATTTGTTAATCTAAAATTACCACGACTAAACAAAGTGCTCCGTTTATTTCCCAGAGGTAATGCCTTTTTTGTTGCCATTGTTTATTGCTTTGTTTTGAACTATTTGCCTTTGGTTTTTCTCTAGAATATACAAACAGCATTTTTGTTTTACAATAAAAATAGCCTTTCCCCATCCAGATTCCCCGTGGTGGGATTTGAATTGTAGCAAATAAGTTCTTGTCTTGCTGCGTCCACTCACACATACACACACATAAACAGACAGTCATTCAGAGCGAACGTGTTTGCTTTGAAGCCGACCTGCAGCCAGACTGATCTTCAACCTCAGGAGTTCTGACTCAGCAGCAATACTGCGCTTTCTTCTGTGGACCTCGACACCGCGTCCTCATTAGGCAGAAGTCTCTGTAAGTAAGCCTGTAATTGCTTCTTTCTCGGGTGGCAGATAAAGCTCAGGTTTCTCATTGTGGTGAGGTCTACCCTCAGAGGAGGCTTGTGTTTCAGAAGCTGGGCTCTCTGTAATCTCTGTCTTAATTGGACAGCGTGTGCCCTGAGCTCAGAGTAATCTCATCATGAACTGCTGCTCTCCAGCCTGGGGTGGACGGGTAAAGCTGTGCCAGCGGCTGAAGACCAGATAGAGGCTATTGATACAGAACAGCCACATAGGCGCTGGCACAGATACTGTCAAATTCAAATGCAGAACAAAGTACGGTCGGTGCACGCAACTTGCAGAGAAGGTGCAGTGCCTGAGACAGATCAGACATACAATCACTAGTTGTTTCAGAAATATAAGGCCCTCAACCATAGGTGTCATTTACACTGGGGACGCTGGGGACATGTCCCCACCACTTTTTGAAATGGCTGATTTTGTCCCCACCACTTTTTTAAAGCATTTGGTTAAAATGTTCTGAAAAATCAAGCAATACCTGTGCGACATACACTGCAAAAATGACTTTCCTACTTTTTCTACTTTTGTCTTGTTTTCAGTAGAAATATCTAAAAATTCTTAAATTAAGATGCTTTCTCTTGATGTGCAAAATGACCTAAGAAAATAAGTCTAGTTTCTAGACCAAACATACAATTTAAGTGAATTTGTGATTAAAACAAGCAAAAATGTCTGCCAATGGGGTGAGAAAAAAAATCTTAAAATAAGATTAGTTTTTTCTTAAAAACTTAATTTAAGCAAACTTTTCTCACCCCATTGGCAGATAATTTGGCTTGTTTTGCACTATAATGTGGCTTGTTTTGAAAGGATTTTTAAGAAAAAAAATTCTTAGTATTCTTAGTATCTTAAATTAAGATGCTTTTTCTTGATGAGCAAAATGACCCAAGAAAATAAGTCTAGTTTTAGACCAAAAATATGAAATTTAAGTGATTTTGTGCATAAAACAAGCCAAAAAAAATCTGCCAATGGGTTAAGCAAAAAATCTTGAACCTTTTTCTAAAAAAACACTAAATTCAAGAAAAATTCAAACCCATTGGCAGATTTTATTTTGGCTTGTTTTATGCACAAAGTCACTTAAATTTCAAATTCACTTAAATTGTATGTTTGGTCTAAAAACTAGACTTATTTTCTTAGGTCATTTTGCACATCAAGAGAAAGCATCTTAATCTAAGAATTTTTAGACATTTCTACTGAAAAAGTAGGAAAGTCATTTTTGCAGTGCACACTGCAAAAAATGATTTTCAAGAAAAAAAAAATTCTTAGTATTTTTGTCTTGCTTTCAGTAAAAATATCTAAAAAATTATTAAATTAAGATAAATTAAGTCTAGTTTTTAGACCAAAAATATCAAATTTAAGTGATTTTGAGCATAAAACAAGCAAAAAAATCTGCCAATGGGGTAAGCAAATTTTTCCTGAATTTAGTGTTTAATAAAAATTTCAAGATTATTTTGCTTACTCCATTGGCAGATTTTTTTGCTTGTTTAATGCACAAAATCACATAAATTTGATATTTTTGGTCTAAAAACTAGACTTATTTTCTTGGGTCGTTTTGCTCATTAAAAAACTACATCTTGATTTAAAAATTTTTAGATATTTTTACTGAAAACAGGACAAAAATACTAAATTTTTTTCTTGAAAATCATTTTCTGCAGTGTATGTCTGGTTTTATGGTCCAGGGTCACATAAGTTGCGTTGTGTGCTTATGGTGTGTTTTTGCCCATTTTTATGCGTCATTATTCAATATTTTTCCCGTCCTGCTGTAATGTTTTTTCATCTGATATTTTGTCCCCACCACTTTTCAACACAAACTGACGCCCCTGCCCTCAACACATCTGTGTGGCATAAAAGACAGACATAAAGGTCATAAAACCTTTCTGATCTAAAACATATAAACGTATAATACGACTCACATATGGTGATTGTTAATTTTTACACACAATTTTCAAAATAAAGGTGCTAAAAGTTTTTCTTTTTTTTGGCAGCGATGCTACTTTTGGCTCAGATTTTAATGAAGACTGAAGGTCTGAAGAATCATTTTCCACAACAATGACCGTTTTGTACAATAAAGATTTTTTTGTGAAACCATACATCCCAACAAAAAACCTTTAAAGGGGACATTTCACAAGACTTTTTTAAAATGTAAAATATATATTTGGTGCCCCAGAGTACATATGTGAAGTTCTAGCTCAAAATACCACATAGATCATTTATTATACAGTAGCATGTTAAAATGGCAACATTGCAGAAATGCCTTTCTTACTTAGTATTTTTGTCTTGTTTTCAGTAAAAATATCTAAAAATATGAGCAAAATGAGTTAGGAAAATAAGTCGTTTTTAGACAAAAAATAATTAAACAAGCAAAAAATCTGCAAATGGAATAAGAAAAAAAATCTTGAATTAAGTTTTTATGAAAAAGTAAACTTATTTCAAGAAAATTTTTCTTATTCTATTAGCAGAATTTTTTGGCTTGTTTTAAGCATTAATTTACATAAAGTTCATATTTTTTTGTCTGAAAACTAGACTTATTTTCCTAGGTAATTTTGCTCATCAAGAAAATACATCTTAATTTAAGACTTTTTAGATATTTTTACTGAAAATGAGACAAAAATACTAAGTAAGGAAGTATTTTTTTTGCAGTGCACTTTGTAGATGGCAAAAATGTGTCATTTTGTGTGTGTCCTTTTAAATGCACACTGCAAAAAAGAATTTTCAAGAATTTTTTTTTTTTGTCTTGTTTATAGTAAAAATATCTAAAAAATTTTTTTAATTGAGATGCTTTATCTTGATGAGCAAAAACTACCCAAGAAAATAAGTCGTTTTTAGATCAAAAATACCACATTTAAGTGATTTTGTGCATAAAACAGGCAAAAAAATCTGCCAATGGGTAAGAATTTTTTTCTTGAATTTTTCTTGAATTTAGTGTTTAAGAAAAAAAAAATTTGCTTACCCCATCGGCAGATTTTTTGCTTGTTTTATGCACAAAATAACTTATATTTGATATTTTTGATTTAAAACTATTTTCTTGGGTCGTTTTGCTCATCACGAAAAAGCGTCTCTTTTTTTAAGAATTTTTTGATATTTTTACTGAAAACAAGACAAAAATACAAAGATTTTTTTTTCTTGAAAATACTTTTTTTTGCAGTGTGGCAGTGCCCTGGTTGAATAGTGCAGATTAAGGGGCGCTATTATCCCCTTCTGACATCACAAGGGGAGCCAAATTTCAATTACCTATTTTTTCACATGCTTGCAGAGAATGGTTTACCAAAACTAAGTTACTGGGTTGATCTTTTTACATTTTCTATGTTAATAAAAGCAGTGGGGACCCAATTATTATAGCACTTAAACATGGAAAAAGTCAGACTTTCATGATATGTCCCCTTTAAGTACCTTTATTATAAGAAAGTAGGCCTATCTGTTTATGTTTTTAACATATTTAATTTTTTCACATTCACATTTGAGACATTATATTGCTCAAGCAAATGATAGACAGGAGCCAGAACAGCTTACACATGAACCACCAAAATAAAACTTCACACACCCACTTACCCGTGTACCGCTAGACGATTGTTTACATTGGCACAGCTAACAGTCAACGAGCGTAAAGTGTCGATGCGGAGGGTGAGGGGGTGCAAGGTGTTAAATGCTGTGAGTAAATATTATCACATACTTTAAACAATACAAGAGCCGTTTCAACCCACTTTAGCATTTGTCAATTCAACACCTCTTCAAAACTATTTAAAATGTGGCACTTTTGATATCAATAACATTAAACTTTGACCTTCAAAACAGGAAATAAAAATGTAAATATGTGTTGTGTGCGTGTCATTGAATCGTGTTCAGCTACGCATGGCTACTCCGCCTGTCTGTTTGTTCAGACCTGTTGGGTACCTGTTCCATTTATAGCAGCTGATTCGGTCAACGGCGCAGGAGCCATCTGGCAGCGAAAAGCCTTTAGCCACAACTTTGATCCCAGACTATCTGTTTTCTTTATCCAGACAACCTATCGTCCTTCCCTGCCCATGGGCCTTTTAGGGGGATGCAGTCCTCTTATACGCGGCTCAGAAAATATCTTGCCTTATGTTAAATATACACTGTATGTAGCAATATGAGCCCTCAAAGATTTGGATGTACAAAATGCAAAATAAAACAAAAAATACGTGACCATGGAGAACAAAATGTAAGGGTCACAAGGGTCAATTTTTAGAAATTGAGATGTATACATCATCTGATAGCTGAATAAATAAGCATGCCATTGATGTATGGTTTGTTAGGACGGGACAACATTTGGTCAAAATAATTATTTAAAAATCTGGAATCTGAGGGTGCAAAAAAAAAAAAATCTAAATATTGAGATAATATTGAAATAATACCGCCTTTAAAGTTGTCCAAATTCAGTCCTTAGCAACACATATTACTAATCGATTTTTAATATATTTATGGTAGAAAATGTACAAAATATCTTCATGGAAAATGATCCTTACTTAATATCCTAATGATTTTTGGCATACAAAAGTGAAAATTATCATGTATTTTTGGCTTGTATTGCTACAAATTTACCTGTGCTACTTATAACTGATTTTGTGGTCCATGGTCACATATAATAGATCACCAACCCACTAATAGATTTGTTGTTTTTTAAGGGGCACAGTGTGCACAGTAGTTCAAGATGTGTTTGGTGCCAAAAGAGGTCACATTAAAAATGACTTTTATCTGAAATGCCATTTTGTTCTGAAAATTATGTGTCAATAACTTCTGTAGTTTCTGTTTGTTTCTTAACACAATAAGCATGGATGGTCATTTAACCTTTCCTTAAACAACACTGCTGGTTGTGGCCTATAATATAACAATATTAAAACCATGTAAAAGATTAATCTAATACATACTGTATGCATACTTCTCTCTTGCCTCTCCCTGTTTTGTGTTTGTTTTTCCTAAAGCTCTTCCCTTAATATCTCAAACTCTCCACCCCACACTGTGTTCGTTCTGTTCATCTCTCTCTCTCTCCATCCCGCAATTTTTCACAGCCTCCCTCCAGACTCGTGCCATCTTGCTCGGTATATAAAGAAGATGAGCTTCCTAATTTAATCTGCTTGCGTGTAACCTCTTAACAAGCCCTTTTGCTGCAAGATGCCATTTGATTTCAATACTTTAGTGAGCCAAAAAATGCAAATGATCACAAACCCTATCACGCTCTTTGTTTAGTAACACAATCCGCTTGTAATAGAGGTAAATATAAATGTAGATTCTGAAGATACAAATCTACAGGGAGAGATATTTAAAATGCAATACAGCCCTGCAAATAATGATAATGATATTTGTATTTTCAGTACAAATATCTAAAAATTCTTAAATTAAGATGCTTTTTCTTGATGAGCAAAACGACCCAAGAAAATAAGTCTATTTTTTAGACCAAAAATATTAAATTTAAGTGATTTTGTGCATAAAACAAGCTAAAAAAATCTGCCAATAGGGTAAGCAAAATTTTCTTGGATTTTTCTTGAATTTAGTATTTAAGAAAAATTTTCAAAAAAATTTTGTTTACCCCATTGGCAGATTTTTTTTTGCTTGTTTTATGCACGAAATCATTTAAATTTGATATTTTTGGTCTAAAAACTAGACTAATTTTTGTGGGTCGTTTTGCTTATTAAGAAAAAGCATCTTAATTTAAGAATTTTTAGATATTTTTTACTGATAACAAGACAAAATACTAAGAATTTTTTGTTTCATTTTTTTGCAGTGAACATGTTGCCTATTTATGACCCTGCCTTGTGAAAACCCAACAAAAGTCATTTTTTGGTGATTTACTGTTTTTTTTTTTATAATGAACATAACGTAAAAATATAACCATGATATGTTTAATATTGACCGAGTCAGGTCATGTCAAAGATTAAAATCAATGTGAAATCAATGATTGAAATTAAACCTCCTAATCTCATCATTAGATTATAAGAATTTAGCTTGGATTTCACTGGGTCACATTTCATAATAAAAATATAATATATTTTTTTAATAAGTGCAAGTTAGCTTTACTTCAGTGTTGTTTTTATCCAATGTAAGGAAAACATCACATGACTGCAGTTATCTCCATCTGAGCACACTGTTTTACATTTATAATGCTCGGTTGTGTTCTTCCTGTTTGGGTAAATAATTCAGCCGGCTGTTTTTTAATAGGTCATACTGCGCAATGTCTTTTGACAGTTTGCTTTCAAGGTTATCTCAAACCCATGCCCAAAGGGAGTTTAGGCTTGGCAGAGTAACTGCAGGCTTTCTCCTACATTGCTTGGCCCGTGGCATGTGCTTGACACAATGAAAGCAAACCCTGACAGTATCGCCAGAAAAGGTCTATGCACATAAAATTAAGCTGACAGGAAGCTGACTAGCAGGAGGCTGGATATTTCAGTGTTAAGAGATAGGTGAGAGAGAGAGAGGAATCATATGCTTTTTGTTTCGGTAAGCACTGCTACAGACTCTTAACCATTCACAGAAATAGTTCATTCAGAAAAGACAAAATACGTGAGAAATGCTGTACAGGCCATTCTTTTCAAAGATGAAAGTGAATGGGTATCCGGGGTTGTCTAGTTTAATTTATATATGGGTCAAAATCACATGCCCAGCTTTTGGTTTAAAATGTAAATGCAAAATGAAATATGGGCACTTATTACATTAGGACAGGAACCAAGATATTATCACAAATTTATGATGGTAATTGCACCACTGTGAAAACAACAGTCCATTTGGAAAAGGAACAAGAAAGGCAACAACTCAAATAACCACTCCTTACAACCAAGCTATTCACAAATCCATCTCTAAATGCACAACACGTCAGATCTTAAAGCAGATAGGCTACAGCAGCAGAAGACCACACTGGGTTCAACTTTTGTCAGCTAAGAGAAAATAACATTTGCACAGGTTTACCGAAATTGCACAGTAAAAGACTGGAAAAAACTTTGCCTAAAGGCCTAACTGTGCATTCAGACCGCCACCGGCGAGAGCGTCAAAGGGGCCGGAAGTCATTCATTTTCAATGAGAGCCGGCGGCGAGCTCCGGCGAGCAGCGGCGCGGCGAGCTTTGGACGGTTTGAGCGTCGAGGAGAGTTGAAATCAGCTCAACTTTATGGTAATGAGCTATGTCGCGGCTCGGCGGCAACCAATCGGAAGGCGGAAATGTTCACCGGCAACCAATCGGAAGGCGGAAACCTCCGCCTGAGAGGAGTTCAGAGAATGCTTTCGAGCGTCAGAGCGTCCACTACAACTTTTCTTTAGCGTCGTTGTCAGGGCAGCCAGGGCTTTTATTGACGCTCTCGCCGGTGGCGGTCTGAATGCACAGTAATGTTTACATTAACCCTCTGGGTCCGACCATTTTGGGAAACTGGCAGAGGAAAGAATTTTTGTTATTTGCACGAAAATACTTAATTCTGTGTAACTGGAACCTGTTGTACACAAACGTGGACAGTTTCACTGCTTCATGTTCAAAGAAAAATATTTGGTTATTATATTTATTGGTTCTTCCTCACCCCAAATAGCTGGACGAAATCTGAAAAAAAAGACAAAAACCAAAGTTCGGGTCTTAGAAATGTTATGCATTTACCTTTTAAAACGCATTACTTTTGCCACGTTTACGCCTTTCATTTATACGCCACCATTTTCGACATTTATTAACGTAGTGTGGTAGACCCTGTTTAAATTAAATTGAGAACTCTGGGGTTGCGCTACAGTGTAAATGAACGCAGACAGAGTCTTATGCAAACAAACAGCTGGTTTTAACATGACACTGCATCAATTTCAAAGTAAAAATTATTTTTATTCCGGTAAGTGGAGGTTTGCAATGGAAGGTTTGCCCAAAATAGTAAACATCTACCAATCATTATAAATGCTCTATCAGATTGTTTTAATATGTATCCTAAAATATTTTATATTAATGTTTTAGTATTGTTGGGTTTAAATATTGTTGTAATGATGTTTATGTTTTGTTTCAATTTAAAAATATCCTCCAACTCAATTGCTTTGGTCAATACAATTGCTTTGGTCGTTTGTCCATTTCATCAAATACGACCAATAGATGCATTTACTAAATTAGCGCCTCTATTTTCAGCAGGTGAAACTTAATATATCAGGGTTTAAAATTATATTTTGGGATATCATTCTGCTATGATGACATGATAAGATTTTCAATTTAAACCGACAGGATTAATTGTATTTTATTACACATTACACTATTCAGGCATTTAGGGCAAATAACGTACCCATTTATTTATTAAATGATATAAACACACAATACAAAACAGTCACAACTTTTTAAAAATGAACTTAAAATATTCCAAGTGTACCGAGGTCAAACGATCGATTTATTTGAAGAAAAGATGCAAAAGTGATGACAATCCGCTGTAAATATCAGATCCGGTTTAGACTGATTAAAAAACATGATTGTGAAAAAACATTGGCTCTCGTTTGTCTCGGGACCGATTGCATCGAGATCTGACTGTGCGTTTTGATCACAGACTTCTTCATATGAAGTAATCGTATGGCTTCAGTTCGCAAGGTTTGCAACGCAAATGGTTTGTAATACTTTTATACTGTTTTATGCAATAAATACCTGTGACTGTATTTTACTTGCGTGTTGTGTTTTATATGGTTAAGAAGTGGTTGGGTTTAAGGTAAGGGTGGGGGTGAGGTTAGATGCTCCAAAATATCTTTAAAACCATAAATGTTTATGAAACCGTTTCTACATTTACAAATTCATAAAATTAAATGTCTAATCTGATGTATAATGCAAAAACCTTAAAACGTAACGACAGGTTGTATAAGCTACTGCCCTTAGAGGACACTAATCCCTTAATACGTCACTTTACATCGTAATAAGGTGCTTACACCTATGAGGTCGTTATTTTTTTGGAGGGCAGTCTCTTCAATTTAATTAACTTATTACGAAAGATAGACTAATTTTAAACGCCATATAGGGTGTTGTAAAGGCCAATATGATGGGAGAAATGGAGTGGGTCAGACATAATTTTCGAGTTTCATTTAAGTTTTGTTTTCTACTGTTTAAATAATTTCGTTTCATATAATTTGTCTCTTTATTTTAATCAATGTTTGGTTGATACGTTTTGTGAATATAAATGAATAAGAACATTAAAAGGCACACTGTGCATCTCATTGATTCGTAACACTTTATTTCGATAGTCTACTTTAGAAATTGTACTAATTATAAGTAATTTGCAACTACCAAACTACCAACTACCATTAGTATTTTACCTGTATGTGTTCTCATCACACAAATCACATTTAAACCAAAAAAGTCATTAAAAGCAGGGCAAACCTGTAAGGACAACTTATCCTTGAAGTGGAATATGAATAACAGACCACTCCTTTTTATTTTCATTTGCCTGTTGTCTTTTGCAAACTATTTTTTTTTTTTTTCAGAAAATGTTGTAGACTTTAGACAGACATCTCTGTAGTAGCACAGAAAGCTTTGCTGGTGTTTGAAGCGGCAGAGAAAAATGGAAAAGTTTGTTGCGTTATCATATTACGAGAAACATTGTCAGGAATGTTTTCTGTCTTATTTTGAACAATTTCTAATAAATTGCTTTATGCATTTAAAGGATTTTAGGGTAGCGAATTGCTTACTTTGTGGATTTGTGGACAGGCTTTACATTTGAACACACTTTGATGGGTTCAGAGCTGAATAAGGCAGGTCTGTGGAATGGATATGCACAGAATTTCCCTCTGATGTCTCATCAAAGACCGGCTGTCTGCAGTTCTCACTACCAGATGGCAACTGGACCTCAAGATTAACATTACTTGACATCATATTTGCAACTCAAATTTTTACATTCTCTGGACTTTCATCTTGAGTAAAAGCAATTGTTTTATTTGAACAGTGCACCTACGCACTTAAAACACAACAAGTAAAGGAAATATGAATGCTTTAAGGCTGCAAAAACATTTTTAAGGTTCAGGATTATATTTTATGCAAATGAAACGATATATCAAAGATGCTTTGCCATTATCTCGACACTGAGCATCTATCTTGTTCTCAGCCGGCAGGTTGCACTTTTCAACACATTTATAAAGTGTAACGTATTGCAAAACATATGCAAGAGCATTACACCAATCACAATACTGTATGCCATTACTGTAGTTGGACGATATCAACAAAACAAGCTCCATGTGATCTGCATAAAAAGTTGTTCAGTCTGAAATGTAAGGGTGAAGGGTTTAAAAAAAATCCCCCAAAAAGAGTTTTTGGGGTATATTAAAATGGCAGTTCTTGACAAACACTGTAATGACGTACTAAGCTGCAGTAATATACAGACATTGCCGCAACTAATTGTAACTCAGCGCAGAGGGTTTACTGCCCTCATGAGTCGTGTTGGCCCACGCCGGTGTTGACAGGATGAGTTACATCCCAAATAAAGTGTAACTCATGTGTGCCTTCCTACAGTTCACTAGAGGAGAGACAGCGCAAGCGGAAAAGCCATGAGACAGCATTCCTTTCAGCTAATATAGCTCTCTCACTCTGCACTCCTCTGAGACTCCCTGAATCCTCGCTACCTATCTACCGCCTCAATATTTGCCCATTAAAAAGCAAAGCCTGAGTTTGTGGTGAATAATTTAAGGCTGCTGCTCTCTGGTCGGAGAACAGAAGCCTGCTGATCAGAGACTCATAAAAGAGTTTTGACAGCAGCCAAAGGGATGGAAAGGACAGGGAATAAAGTCCCTCCCCTCTTTTTAAACACTGTTTCAATAAAGGAGAATTTGGCATGGACCACCCAAACACATGTAATCTCTCAAAAACTGTCATGAACAGATCTGGTTCAATTTTAACCAAATAAGAAAAGCAATAGATGAGACAATTTGTATAAAGAAAATGAAGTAAGTTTTATGGACCATTAAGATCTTTTTGCACAGTAATTTTTTTTATGCCATTAAAGATTTGTATAGAAACTATTTTCAGCCATTTTCTTTTGGGGTTAATATTTATTTCGATATGCTATAAGTCAGGGGTTTTCAATCTTTATGATGACAAGGACCCCCAAATATGAACCTTGTGTATAGACCAATTTCGTGTTTGCAAACAGAGATGACGTTTTTTGTGGGCGGAGCCAAACTGGTTGCAGAAAGTGACTGCTCCGCAGTAGGGTTGTGAAGCATTTTAGCATTAAACCGTGATTTTTATGGATCTGGTGTTCTGTCGAAGTCTGATTCCCCTATGTTACCTTTAGTGCAATGTTTCTTATAGCGTTTTAATCACGTTACATTTATTTTTTAGATAGATAAAAAGTTTAAATGGCTTGGCTACTGATATGCATGTATGTAATGTATATGTATTGTTCTTTTTTGCTTAATCAATTATTTTTAAAGTACATATAAAAGCAATACTATCATGTATTATATATAATAGCGTTTATTAAATATTTCATAATTTTCCTGTTTTCTATTATTTCTTCCTTATATTTATCTTACGTGTTTGTTCTAAAACTATTTTAAAAGTATTATGTTTAAACATACATTAACAAGGCCTGTTTATATATTAATATCACTTTACATCATGTGTGTGTGTGTGTGTGTGTGTGTGCTATATTTATATATTTATTAAGTATGTAAACATAATAAATTTAGAAAAACAGGAAGACGACATAAGCTAAGATATAAGGAAATAAAAATAAATAACAGAAAACGAAAAAATTATAAAATATTTTTTAAAAATTGTGATATTATTGCTTTTTCAGTATAAAAAACATTTATTCCGAATAAATTATAATTGTAACGTGATAAAAACGCTATAAGAAACACACGGAGGGAACAGACTTCGACAGAACACCGGACATCTTCTCTACTTATTTTCTATTCTAATTATTAAAAGATTTCCAGATGATTTCCTCGCTCCATTCTGTCCGTTTAAGGCAGGGGTGTCAAACTTATTTTAGGCTGTGGGCCGGATGGTAAATAACGCCATGAAGTGCAGGCCGGATAATTTTTTTAAACCTTAGTGTGCTGATAATTGTGTTAAAATTAACTTAACAAACCAATTAATTAGTTTGTTTAGCAAGAAAACCAGAGAAACACACAGCTCTGTGAAAACTACATTTCATAAGGTCACACTCATACTGTATATTATACACACAAATTTACATCTGTACAAAACCCACTGGCCTTATAGGTTGAAAAGCTTTAATTTAACTTCTTTTGCCTTAATGCCAAAATTATTTATAAACCATTCACTTTTCTTTGGAATATATTTGTAATGAGAACAGTCATTTAGAAAATGCTAGATGGGGCAGTGGCCCAAACCAAAAATGGCACTATGGGGGGTGGTACTATTATTATGGTTTTAATAAAGTATTATAAATATTATGTGTTATATTACTAGCATCAACTTAGACAAGTGATTATAATGGGAAATATAATAACAAGAATTAAAGTGTGACAATCTGCTAAATATTCAATATGATTTACCTGCTGGCTTGATGGAGCTTTGAATCCATGTTTGCAATGTTGAACTGCTGCTAAAAGCCTCTCTTTCCGTTCTCTGTCGTTATTTTGTGAGGGCAAGGCATTGGTGTTTTTTGTATTTTTTGTCTACAAAGTGTGCCAACAACAGCAAATTTAGTGTTTATATTAACTTAGATCTGATCGGGAACATTAAATTGATTAGACAAGCATTGTAACGTTAATAAGAATGTGGATATTTTGTTTTTGTTAGCTTGCTAAGTTGTTAGCACTTTTAGAACACTGACAGCAAATCATTACCGGAAGAAATACATAAACATACTTACAAATTACTAATTCTGCGGTTTAACAACTGATATAATGTAATGAATCTACCTGTTAATGCAACGAACTTTGGAAACTGTCGTCTTCGCTCTCTAGGCAGAGAGTGGACACAGAGATGCTGCGGAGCAGGCGAGAAAACACGAAGTGGATCACCGGAATCAGTGGATCTTTAGCGGGCGGTAACAATAAAACGGCAAGATTTTTGGGGACCGTGTTTAGTCTATGTTCCGCGTTTTGCTGGTTTCCGCAAGTCTCTCATATTAAAAACGAACTAGACACCCGCCTAAAAGGGTTTTTAAAATATGTATTTAATATTTAATAATACTGTATAAATCATCACGCGGGCCGGATTGGACACCTTTTATTGGACACGGGCCGCATGTTTGACACTCCTGGTTTAAGGACTTAATGTAATCATAAACACCTACGTTTATCTTCAAATGATGTCTTCGACGATGGTATTCTATAAAAATGAAAGCCATCTTTTATTGGCATTCTTATTCTGACACTTAACAGCACAACAGGACATTTTCTAGTGAGTTATCTTGCTCTTTTCACTCGTGTCTAATTCATTTCCACTGTTTTTCTGCAACCGCATTGCACGCACAGCTTGAGGTGACGTAACTGTGACGTCTACTCTAAATTGGTCTATACATATAAATAATAGGTTGATATGGCTAGGAACTATACTCTCATTCCAGCGTAATAATCAAGGAATTTGCTGCCGTACTATGGCTGCAGGAGGTGCAATGATATTACGCAGCACCCGAAAAAAGTCCCCTTGGTAACTTTCAATAGCAGGGCACTGTTTTCGTGCACTGTGTAAGATCATTGCGTCTCCTGCAGCCATGGTACAGCAGCAAAGTCCTTAATTATTACGCTGGAATGAAAGTATAAATCCTAGCCATATCGGCATTAAAAAAAACACAACTTCTGTTGGTCTTAGTACACAATGTAACTACAGAAGAGACCAATGTTTAAACCAATGTTTAAATAGGAAGTATATTGAACCGCTTTGGTAATTTTTTTAGCGTGATGCTAATGGTCTAATCAGATTCAATGGATTATGCTAAGCTATGCTAAAAGTGGTACTGCAAGACCCGAAGATCAGCTGAATGGATTCCAAAACTGTAAAAATCAAATGTTTAACTTTATGAGAGCTGGAATATGAGCATATTTTTTAAAAAAGTGGGGTGTCCCTTTAAAGTGTTAGTAGATAATACTAATACTTTAATAAAAGTATTGTAAATACAATAAAATGATAGTGGTAGTTTTTGGTTTGAAATGTGACCTGAACAGATGTTCGCCTGAATGGCTTGTAATTCAATTTGTCTGGAACACAATTGTATTTGTTGTATACTTAACTATACAATGACAATAAAAGCATTTCATTTTAATTACAGAACGGAATGTAATTTATGTTAATATTTAAACACACACAACCAGTTCAGTAACACACACACACGCACAAGTTTTTGAATTCAACAGGACATTTTCTTACACACACTCGCAAATAACTAATTATTGGAAAATGTTTGGGGCTCAGTGCCATACTAGCTGTGCCACTCAAATGCCTACCTGCCTAATGCCTCTCTCTCTCTCTCTCTCTCTCTCTCTCTCTGACTAGTGTTTTCCTCATGAACAGAGTCTCAAACACCGTTTAAATGACCGTGCTCAAAATCAGCATTTGCACTGATTAACTACAAACATGGAATCCAGGGAAATGTATGATCAGGTGTGTTCTACTTATATTACCATGCACACAAATAATCTAAGGGTTTTATGTATTTAAATAATCTAAGAGTTAATTCAACAGCTGCAGGAGTGAAATAAAAGGCAGACAGAGACTTATGATCATTTTACTAAACCAATCTCTCTCTGCGTCTCTCAGCATATCAAAGTATTAAACCATTATTCTTATACACACAGCAGTGTGTATGGAATTTATCACTCTTTGTATTTATTGCCAGATGATGACATTTTGCATATTTTTATGTGTCTTTTCCAGTCGGTTATAAAATATTTTGATATATAATGTTTTTTTTCTATATTACGGTTTTGGGCTAAAATGTTATCTGTAATGCTGCACATTGCGAAAAGCGCTATAAATTTCTATTGAACCTATTATTAAGCTTTGCGAATAACAAGCTATTTTACTTTTTTGTTACTAATGGATGCCCACTCAAAGAATTTTGAAGTAATAAAATCCTAATGAAAAGTTTAAAAATCACAGAAAAGTTATTTGATTTGAACATGCAAAGCTCTAGTTTTCTCTCCAGCTTATGGATTTGAATATTGTATTTACTGTATACAGTATGTGTGTAAGTGACCAGTGTTCGACAAAACATCATCCAGTGACCCTGTCAACCTGAACCTTCCACATCTAAGATATTTATTTTTAAAAAATGAATAAGTTTTTAAAATCATATTTTTTTACTAAAAATTGATTTATCGGTAGCTCTAATTAAATACTCACATAATGAAATATGCATATTTTAGTTTGTATTAAAGGGGACATTTCACAAGACTTTTTTAAGATGTAAAATAAATCTTTGGTGTCCCCAGAGTAAATATGTGAGGTTTTAGCTCAAAATACCCCACAGATAATTTATTATAGCATTTTAAAATTGCCACTTTGTAGGTGTGAGCAAAAATTAGCTGTTTTTGGGTGTGTCCCCTTAAATGCAAATGAACTGATGAAATGCAAAAACTGATCGCCATTCGTGATTTGCTGAATTTGAAAGTTTATAATTATTTTCTCTCTCTCTCTCTCTCCCTCTCTCTCTGCACTAAATGGCAGTGCTGTGGTTGGAGATTAAGGGGTGATATTATTATAATAAGATCCCCTTCTGACATCACAAAGGGAGCCAAATTTCAATGACCTATTTTTTCACATGCTTGCAAAGAATGGTTTACCAAAACTAGTGACTGGATTGTACTTTTTCAGATTTTCTAGATAGCACTGTGGACCCAATTATCAGTTTTTTAGATTTTAAAACAATATAAACTATTTTCATATTCCTTGCATGTTCCATTTTTTGTTATTACCTGTACAAATGATATTTTTTAGCAGAACACACTTTGTTTTATGGCCCAGTATCTCTAAATTGCATTTAAATCTTCAATTTCAGAATCTCACATTTTCAGTTGTCAGACATTTAATTCCCACTGCATATATTCCATAACTCTTCATTAGAATAGAAGCCAACCACTGTGTAAACACATTTGACCATGCACAATATGATATGTCATATTAATTTAAACAAGAAACAATACATCCTCCCACTGCTGTGGGTCAGTAAAATTGCCTGCAGGGTGCTGCAGTTCTTTCATCCATGAATAATGTATCAGAGGAAGTATTTAACCATCGAAAACTACTGCAAGCAAGATGATGACCCAGACTAGTCCTCTCTCAATGATCTAGAGTGAATAATGCATTGGTATTACGCAATGATATCAGTTGCATTCACCCTAGTGAAAGTCACACACTATTAGAGTGAACTCGAGCAGAATGCGGCTACGCTGCTACTGTAGTACTCTATAACTTAGACTGATAGTACTCAAAGATCAAAACACTGCAGAATGTGGCTATACGAGGGTAAGGCAAATTAATTTAATGTTGCATAACTTTAGGGTAACAATAATATTCTCTTACATATGCATTCCTTTATAAATGTTTAAATTGCTCTTAGATTTTTTATTTAATGCGTATTTAACGCAAAGACTTGTGGAAAAGATGAAAATGATTGGTTTACTTTCGACTACCAACTGAAGTCTCAGTATTAACCTTAAGGGAAGAATACAGAGGACAGAAAGATAATGATCTTGAATGATGATTTTATATATTTTATTAGCTCATTTGTAAGAATTGCAAACCTTCTACAAGAATGAAATATTTCCTAGCGGGAATTTGGTTTAATCATTTGTGACCCTGGACCACAAAACCAGTCACTAGCACATGTATATTTGTAGCAATAGCCAAAAATAACAGACTGATCTCACGGAAAGTCATGTTATAGTCACAGAAAATGAAATTAATTTATTCGTGTCCATGGCAGGAAATTTAGTTTTTTCCATGCCGTGAGCAAGAATTGCCGTTGTGTCAATCGCACAAATTCCCTTGTGGGCAGCAGCAGCGGCCGTGACACCGCTCGGGCTGCTCCGTATGAGACCGCTTCAGCGTTGGCTTCACGATCGAGTCCCGAGGAGAGCGTGGCGCGCGGGCATCCATCGTGTAGCTGTTACACCTGCGTGTCGCCTAACATTCCCCCCGTGGTCAGACCCGCTCATTTCTCAGGGCCGGTGTGTCCATGAGACAGGTCTCTCGGCATGCTGTTGTCCACACAGATGCGTCTGACACGGGATGGGAGCCACGTACGACGAGCATACAGCTTCAGGGGTGTGGACAGCACCCCAATTGCATTGGCATATCAATTGCCGCGAGTTGTGGGCAGTATATCTGGGACTCGTACGCTTCGCTATGGAGCTGCGAGGGAAGGATGTACTAGTAAGCACCGACAACACTGCGACATTGCGTATATCAACCGTCAAGGCGGTTTGCGCTCCCGTCACCTGGTGCATCTCGCTCGTCATCTCCTCCTTTGGAGTCAGAAGCATCTGAGGTCGCTTCGTGCCATTTACATCCCAGGCTCGCTCAATACAGCGGCAGACGCGCTTTCTCGAGCTGCGCTCCCCAGCGAATGGCGACTCCACCCCCAGACGGTCCAGCTGATTTGGAAGAAGTTCGGTCATGCGCAGATAGACCTGTTTGCGTCGCCGGACGATACCCACTGTCGCCTGTTTTATTCACTAATCGAGGGCAGCCTCGGCGTGGATGCGCTGGCACACAGCTGGCCTCGCTGGATGCGCAAATACGCATTCCCCCCAGTGAGCTTAATCGCACAGACTCTGTGCAAAGTCAGGCAGGACGAGGAGAGCCTTTTACTGATCGCCCCTTATTGGACGACCAGGAATTGGTTTCCAGAACTAATGCTCCTCACGACAGCCCCTCTCTGGCGGATTCCCCTGAGGAAGGACCTTCTTTCTCAAGGAGGGGGCACATTATGGCACCCGCGCCCCGAACTGTGGGATCTCCATGTATGGTGGTTGAACGCGCGCAAGGTTTAGGTGATTTACCACAAGCGGTATCTAACACAATCGACGCGGCACGAGCTCTGTCCACAAGACGGGCTTACGCGTTTAAATGGAACCTTTTCGTCACCTGGTGCTCTTTGCAACGCGAGGACCCCAGAGAATGCCCTATTAACATTGTGCTTTTATATCTTCAACATAGTTTAGACGGTAGGCTCCACCATTAAAGTTGATATCGCCGCTATTTCTGCTCATCACTCACTTATCAACGGCAGATCAGTTGGCCAGCATGATTTGGTTATTAGATTTTTAAGAGGCGCTCGCAGGCTAAACTCCTCGCGCCCTCCCTCTATTCCTCCCTGGGACCTGTCCATGGTGCTGAATGCCCTTCAGGGACCTCCGTTCGAGCCTTTGCAGTCTGCGTGTCTGAAGCTTTTATCAATGAAAGCTCTGACCCTGCTAGCATTGGCCTCCGTGAAGAGAGTAGGGGAATAACATGCATTCTCTGTTGACGATTCGTGCCTTCAGTTTGGTCCTGCTGTCTCTAGCGTGACATTGAGACCCAGACCAGGCTACGTGCCCAAAGTTCCCACCACTCCCTTCAGAGATCAGGTGGTGAGCTTGCAAGCGCTGCCCCCGGAGGAGGCAGACCCAACCATGGCTTTGTTGTGCCCCGTACGCGCACTGCGACTCTACGTGGATCGCACGCAAAGCCTCAGGACCTCAGACCAGCTCTTTGTTTGTTATGGTGGCCAGCAGAAAGGGAAGGCTGTCACCAAGCAGAGGATGTCTCATTTGATAGTGGATACTATCGCCCTGGTTTATAATCTTCAGGGTATTTCTTGCCCCTTTAATTTGAGAGCGCACTCCACACGGAGTGTTGCCTCATCTTGGGCTCTCGCTCGTGGTTCCTCGCTAACAGACATCTGCAGAGCTGCTGGTTGGGCGACACCTAATACGTTCAATAGATTCTACAGTGTTCGTATCGAGCCTGTATCCTCTCGTGTTCTTTCCTCATCAGGGGGAGCACGGAGAGCAGTCTCGCAGGTCGGCTTGCAGCCTCCAACTGATGCTTCATAACTGTGTCAGTATGGAAGGCCTTCAGAGCAAAAATGCGTAATGGTTTGAATTGTTCTTCCTCCGCTGCCTTGGCAGCCTTTGTTGCGGAGCATTGGCTGTCAGCCTCTCACTAGCTGTATTCTCGCGAACCTACGTGTCTGGCTCGGGCTCCACATTGTGTCCCACCGGGTTCCTTTGTGAGTATTTTTCCGTGGGGTTAATCCTACCAGTCCACTTTCCCTTAGCAGAGCACTGCTTTGCTTACACAGCCACAGCTGTCTTTATTCTTCATTGTCCACCATTAGCCCTTAAGAGGGGCGGTGGCTTCCGCAGCGTTCCTATCCCGCTCGGGTAGGGTGCTTCCCAGTCCCTGGCACTTCTGTGGGGTTAAAGGAACATCTAGTGCCTGGCCTTCTGCCTTATCCTTTCTCCATTCCCCGAGGGGATCTGGAGGGTTTTTTTCTGCAGACACTGGAAGAGGTCAGCCCCTAGTGGCGTTTTGATAGGGATTCCCAATTCGTCGGTCACGACGTGACGTCATAGTGACCGACTGAAAGGGAACGACTCGGTTACGGATGTAACCCTCGTTCCCTGAAGGAGGGAACGGAGACGTCACGTCCCGTCGCCACAGGTGCTGCCACCTGCTGTTACGGCCGGTCACACTTTCCGGCTTTCTCAGCAAAAAAGAAGCTAATTTCCATATTTGCACCTGCTGCTTATATAGGCACCTGGCGGGGCGGCGCCACCGTTATGCAAATATCTCAATGCCAAGTTCATTGGCATTTTAGTAGTATTCGAAGCAGATTGGTCTCTCTAAGCGAGTTCCCAATTCGTTGGTCACGACGTGACGTCTCCGTTCCCTCCTTCAGGGAACGAGGGTTACATCCGTAAACGAGACGTTACATTTTTAGACATCCTAACCCAAACCCCAACTCTAACCCCAACCCCAAGCGACAATGATTCAAAAATAGATAAAAAGAGAAAACAATACATAAAATGACACGAAAAAGAAAGTCATGCCACGGGCAAGAAAAATCATTTATAGAAATTTGAGTGACAAAAAAAAAACATTCGTGCTAAAGACACAAAATAAGCTGAATTTCATAGACACGAAAATAAAAAAAATGGTGACTTTAACACGACATTCCGTGAGATCATGTTGAAAATACATTCTTATTAGGATATTAAGTAAAGATCTTGTTCAATGAAGATATTTTGAACATTTTCTAAAGTAATTATTTCAAAAATGTATTTATAATTAGTAATAATATGTTTTGCTAAGGACTTCATTGGACAACTTTAAAGGTGATTTATATTGTTCAGCTTTCAGATGATGTATAAATGTAAAATATAAAATTGGACCCTTCTGATTGGTCCAGGGTCACATTTAGTCTCATATAGGTATCTATTTATATACAATAATTTGTTAAATGTGACCCGATCTGGCGAAATGAGTCGGAAGTCGCAACGTTCTATTTTAAGATATGAGCCGATAATGTGGAAAAACAATGAAATTATCAAAAAAATATTTTTAACTTATTTCAAAGAACAGACATTAAAACATAATCTCCCAAAGTTTCGTAGTCCAAATAATTGAGTAAAGGTGTTTAAATGACTATTAAAGTTGAAACAGTTTTACTTAATCCGCTGGAAATTGCTTTTCTCAAATACTCTCGTCACCTCCGAGCATTCCGGTGATCCCCTGAAACGTCACTATCTCTCCAAATATGGTGTTACACGTTGTTTTAGAGCCAATCAGAAATCTTCATAAACGCTGATCGTTTGTCAATGGGAAACCCCGGGGCACCTGATTGGTCCAGCCATCCTCTTGTCAGTCTCGCAGCACACTACTCTCCTATTTAACTCCTTTTTTAATTGTTTACACTGTTATTGTTAACTAGCCTACACAAAGATATGATTGCATAGGCAAGCATTATTTGTTTTCTTTTTGCTTGTCTCTCTGTCTCTCTCATTTTCTCTCACACGCGCGCGCACACGCGAACACGCACGCGCACACACGCGCGCCCCCGCGCGCATACACACGCGAACACACACACACACACACACACACACACACACACACACACACACACACACACACACACACACACACACACACACACACACACACACACACACACACACACACATTCTGGTTTCCATGTTCTATTCCCTTCCCCTAACCCAAACCCCAACCATCACAGAAACCTTTCTGTTACACATTTTCAATAAACATCATTCTGTTTGATTTATAAGCTTGTTTCTTGGTTTACTGAAATAGCATTTATATTAATGTCTTTGGTCAAATTAAGCTGTAAAATAAATTGTTTATCCCTTTAAAAATGCAATGGATTTTGAAAGATATCTACAAAAAAGGGGCAAAAAACTTTAAAGGCGTTTTTCTCAGGTTTTCAGTTGGAAAAAGAAGACAGACAACCTTAATTCAAATGTCTATATCTTTAAAACCATTCAAGGTATGACTTTGACTAGGATATCATTTGAAAGCTTATTATCTCCTCTTTCCACTGATACCAAAATCTCAATTTTGAAATTTGGGTCACTGTGACTCATTTTGCTGGATCAGGTCACAAATCTATATTGAATTTTTCTATTGAAGTATTAAACTGTACCCAGGGGCGTCATGCACCAATATTTTTTAAGGGGGCAGAGTGTGCACAGTTCACAGAAATTTGTGCATACACATACATCAAACGAATTATATTATATAGCTTTCAGTCTTTTCCATGGCACTTACATTTCTAACAATATGAGCGCCCCTGCCTTCATGCAAAAAACTCCAAAATAAAAGTGTTGACTCACTTTCATATCAAAATACTATTCAATCGGAATAATGACATGATATTGGTATCATATTTAAAACAGATACAACATGTTTTATTTATTTAAGTTTTGTTTAATGACTTGTTTAGTTGTGTCATTAATGCATTTTGCATAACTGCATTATGAAATTAATGTCATTTTAAATCCATAAAGTATATAAACAACGAAAATGACATAAGCTATAGCAACGTGATTGATTTTAATGTTCAATAATGATTTTAAAAAATATGTTTAGATAAAATGATTGGAGAAACGAATTTTTGGATTAAATTTTACCTCATATGTGAGCATGTGTGATCCCACGCCCACGTGAACTCTGGCGAACTTTGGCGTTGTGTTTAGTAAAAGTAGAAATTTCTACTAATATAACGTCGAGACAGTCAGATTTTAAACCATACATTTTCTACACAGAGGAGTTAAACTGCACATTACCGTACTGGGGTTTGAAAGTGTTGTGAGCGTTTCTTGCACGTTTTAATTCCTCAGCCAAATGCAGCAGCAACATGAAAGCTCGTGAGCGCCATCACGCTGATGACGTCTGCGGCTGCTCTGACTGCAGCGCCTGCCGCCAGAAAGTAATGTAACATGTTGAAAACACTATCATAACGGCAAAAATCTCTGAAAAGTGACAAGGATGCAGCACAGAATTCATAATATTGTGCATATTAAACATATTAAAAGACAAGTTACCGATTGATGGACGCTTGTTTGATTTTCAGGTTGCATGCAAAATCCATTTGGCTCAAAAAACCAGGGGGCACGTGCCCCCTCAGTTTGAATGGGCATGACGCCTCTGACTGTACCTGTCAGGATGACTTGCAGTACCTGGGTCAGGCTGTAATTAGTTTCAGGCAGTTGTTATCTGGGAACTTTGGATATTTTAGCACTGACCAATCAGAATCAAGCATTCCAAGGTGCCGTACAATAATCATTGTTAATCGATTGGAGTAAAAATAACAACCCTGTTCAATGTAACTACAGAAAACGTTGATCATTTCCATCTGTTATGCTAACTGAACTCGGCATAGCACTGCAGATTGGAGTAGACTAATTACCAACATTTAAACTCTAGAAATCTTTCCAGCTATCATCATAATCTTTGTTTATCACGAATAGGATTTTACACGCAAAATAATCACCCCAATTCCTTTTGCTAATTAAGTCAATACATTCAATCCTCAGGGACAATTCTAATTATCCGACCTGCAGGATGTTTAAGAAGATTAACAAAGCTAATAGCGACATTAAATTCAGCGTAAAGGAAATTCACTCTGCAAATGGTCGGTAGTGCAATATAACGTGGAATGTATAAATAATATACTTGGCTTCCTCTTAAAACAAACTGACATTGTTATAGTGGAGTAAATCACAGATATGGTGAATAAGAACAGAAAGGCGCATCATCGTTTTGAGCTCAAAACCATAAAAGTACTTTCCAACTACAGTACGTTTGGGGAATATTTTTTATTTAAAAGTTGAAATCTACTGACAGCATTAGTAGCCTGCTAATGATTACCACAGTCAAAGATGTTCACTTTATTTGGGTGATTCTCGTGAAATTAGACTTATGAGGTGTCATGAAACATTTTATTAAAAGTAAGTGCTATCAAAATAAGAAGCATACCGTTACAAACATCTCTTCATGTATTATTTTGCACATGATTTCAAATGACATCATACCAACCAATTTTGTAGTTTTTTTCCAAATTTAAGGGAAACATTTTCATTACTGCGACGTGTCCATGACTGGATTTGGGTTCTTTGAAATGGAAATATTTATAATTAAAAAGTCAAAAAAATTAAAAGCTTCAGATACTATAAACATTTACAGTAAAGAAACATGTGGTATTTGGTGATCATTGGTAAATGTAGAGACAATAATAAGGAAAATAAATGTGTCTCATCCTCCGCAACAATTTTCAATCATTGTTTAAGCCCTCAAGAAACTAACATTTAAAAAAAAAATTGTTGGAAGGGACATAATTGAATGTGACACTCAGTTCTTATTTTTTCTCTTCAGATAAAAGTTGAAATTTTGTTTGTCATAGTACCTATACAACTTTTTAGTTCTCATTACCGAAACATGAGCTTGTAAATGCATATATTTAATGTAATATCATGTTGCGTTAATGATCATTTTTGATAATGATAATCTAAAAATTTTAATAATTCTATAGGAAATATTTTTTAAATCCGCTAAAAATAATGGTTAAAGTACGTTCAGATCTTAATCTTATATGTGCAAAAAAAGCTTCAAGGGCCTTTTAAAAAATTTGATGCTGGACACCTTCTAAATCTGGATTTCGTGAGAATCACCCATTTATATAACCAAACGAAAACTCACTGACCCCTAAAATTTTTAAACTAAAAAGATGCCCCTGCAATTTTCCCTAGTTGTCACTGGGGTGGTATCCCTTACAAAAGTACCTCTTTAAACCTAAAAAGGTCATATTAGTACCTCAAACGTACATACATATTTGTTCCCACACTGCAAAAACCCTTTTTTTACTTATTGTTTTTTTCTTGTTTTCAGTACAAATACCTAAATATTCTTCAATTAAGACACTTTTTCTAGATAAGCAAAATGACTTAAGAAAAAAGTCTAGTTTTTGGACGACCAATATACAATTTAAGTGAATTTGTGCTTAAAACAAGCAAAAATATTTGCCAATAGGGTGAGAAAAAAAAAATCTTGAAATAAGTTTACTTTTGTCTTAAAGACTTAATTCAGAAAAATGTCTCACCCAATTGGCAGATTTTTTGCTTGTTTTAAGCAACCATTCACTTACATTGTGTAATTTTTAAAACACATTTTGATTGAAGAGTTTTTAGATATTTCTTCTTAAAAACAAGACAAAAATAAGTAAGAAAGTCATTTTTTTCAGTGCAAATGGTACATATTATGATCTTTTTTAAAGGGTACTTTTTGACAATTTCTTTGATCATTTTGTCTGATTGTGTAGTCAAAATCAAGCAATTTTAATGAAAGGTCAACGTAAAGACATACTGCTCATCTCTGGATCTTTTTTTGTTACCTCAGTAGGGTTGGCTCAGTAAAATGGCATGTCTGTAAAACTATGAACAGTATTTGTTTGTTTGTTTTATCAGTCAGGCACATCAAGTACATAGAGAATGGGTAAATGACTGACTCCCACCTCCAACCTTAGAGAAATAAAAGTCTGTACCACAGTAGTGCACCACACTCACTTCTCATATAAGACCCCTATCATTGGGTTTTCTTGTTCAGGATCCCCCATGGAGCAGAACCCTCATGGAGAGAGAACCCATGATCAAAGTCTGGTGGAGACAGCTATCAAATGCACACAATCTCCCAAGGACACAGGAGAGCGAGAATTGGAGCCCGACGGAAATATTAGAAAGTTTTCACTATCAGAGGAAGAGGTCTGTCCAGAACACAAAATATCTGGAGGATATTAGTGAAGGGATATTTTTAGCGTACTGCACCTTTCTTCTTATATTACAGTAACAAAATCAAAGCTTTGATATGGTATGATATTAGCATAAACACTGGTGAACAGATCACTAAATACATAAAAATACACTGCAAAAAAAAAATGAAATTATGTACCAATAATGTACCAAAATGTGTACATTTGGTGCAGCCTGATCTCACGAATTTCCGTGGGATAGTCAGATAATTTTTTGCAAATTTTTCCGTAGCATTCTCACAGATCTCCGCATTTTCCGTGGCCCTGCTACGGACTGTCTTTTTCCGTGGCATTCTCACGGATTGGTTACTCAACTGTTTTGTCCTATTTTCTTACCATTTTCGCTTCGGTTTAGGGTTAGATTTACATAAAATGACATCACTACCCAAACCCAACTCTAACCCCAACGCCAGGCGACAATTGTTTAAAGTTTAGAAAATATAAAAGAATACATCAGAAACAATAGTATAAACCAATAGTTAAAGTTACATACTAACGCAAACACCAAATCTAACCCTAAACCGAAGTGAAAATGGTTTGAAAATAGGAAAAAGCAGTTGAGTAACCAATCTGTGAAAATGCCACGGAAAAATGAGTAAAAAATTCCGTGACTATCTCACGGACCTTTGTGAGATCAGGTTGTTTGATGCCAATACTCTTTGAGATACTAAAATGTATCTTTGAGGTACTAATAAGCACTTTTTGGTACCAAAATGTACACTGAAAAAAATTATTGATTTAACTTACTCAATTTATTTATTTAAAAAAAACAACTTTTGTTTAAATGTAGCTTAAATAAATTGATTTCAACTACTTACCTTAGAAATTTTGTAAATTAAATGAATCATTTTTGCAAAAAAAGCTTTTTTTATCTTGTTTTTTAGTACAAATACTGTATCTAAAAATTCTTAAATTAAGATTTTCATAATGAGCAAAATGACCTAGGAAAATAAGTCTAGTTATTAGACAAGAAAATATATTATTTAAGTGAATTTGTGCTTAAAACACGCAAAACATCTGCCAATGGGTAAGAAAAAAAAATCTTGAAATAAGTTTACTTTTTCATAAACACTTAATTCAAGAGAAAATCAAGAAAAAATTGCTTACCCCATTGGCAGATTTTTTTGCTTGTTTTATGCACAAAATCACTTAAATTTGGTATTTTTGGTTTAAAGGAACAGTATGTAAGAAATTTATATCAATTAATCATTAAATGGCCCTGAAATGTCACTAGACATTAAGAAATCATTTTCATTTCAAATACTTACATCACTCACAAAAGCGGTCCGGCCAGGATATTGTCATTTAAAAAGTGGAGTTGCAGCCCTCAACTGATGTTTATGTTGTCGTTTAGCATATTGGCCACCAGGGGCCTGTTGCACAAAAGTAGAATTAAGACATCCAGGCTAAATGACTGAGCTGAGCTCAATGAAGCCAAAACAAGTGCGTCCACGCTTAATTGGTTGCACAAAGACCAAGCCAGGATGATCAGACACGGATTCATCAAGCCAGGTGAAACCAATCCTGGATAGGTCCGCGCTCACGGCTCACTCAACTAGACCCCGCCACCGATCACAGATTCACAGATTCACCATGGCAACTAGCGGCGTTCTTTTCCCCGTCAGAGGCACAAATCCATACGAGGAGGTAAAAGACATAATTAAGAAGAAAGGCAACACCGCCACAGTGATAAAGCAAAAAGAAAAACCGTGGCAAAGTATTGCAGACCGCCTGAATGCGTAAGTAGTGCACAATTACACACTCACCGCTCCTCTGAAACATCACTATTACAAATAAAATATTTAATTCACATCTCCAAAAACGCAATTGTACTCTGATTATAAAACAGTTAATTTTTTTATTGAAATGGATTGCAAATATGAGTGAAATTGTGTAAAGTAACTCCATCACACTGGATAAGGCTTCAATAAATTATTATGAAAGTCTTACATTATTACTACGCTCATTATGTACTCTGCTTCTTATGTTGTCCACCGGGTTTTTTTTCCTTTTCTTTTTTTCTGCTTTTATTAATGTAAAGCTGCTTTGAAACAATGAAACAATTGAATAAATAGATGAGCTATTAATAATAATCAATTTAATTTATAAAGCGCCTTTCAAAGGACCCAAGGTCACTTGCTCATTGCACTGCAAAAAAATGACTTTCTTCGTGTTTTTGTCTTGTTTTCAGTACAAATATAAAAAAATTCTTAAATTAAGATGTATTAAAAGTTTTCTTGAAATATACTTTTTCATAAACACTTAATTTAAAACATTTTTTTATTCCATTGGCTGATATTTTTGCTTATTTTCCTAGGTCATTTTGCTCATCAAGAAAATGCATCTTAATTGAAGAATTTTTTGATATTTTTACTGAAAACAAGACAACAATTCAAAGTAAGTCATTTTTTTGCAGTGTGACTCCATTGAATGTTCTTGTGTGTTAAAGAAAGTCTCTCTTTTTGTGTGTGGTGTTGTGTGATGTAGATTAAATATGACCGGGCCAAAACGGACATGGCAGCAGGTCAAAATCAAAATCTGCAGAATGGTAAGGGCCCTGACTAATACTTAATAATGCACAAGCATAGATTGTACCCAGAAGGTGCCTGCTCACACATTGTCTGTACTGTTTTAGCAGTGAAAAAGAATACCCAGAGACAAGGCACGGGTGGTGGGTCACCAAAAGCTGACCTCACCCCAGCAGAGGCCAGCTTTGGAGCTAAATAAAGGCAGGCCTGTTGGAGGGGATCCCTGGGGGAAAAGAGACAAGCATAGGTCCCTCACAAGATGCCACCCGCTTCATACAAGGTATGTTCTTCCATCTCTACTTGGGACACAATCACATTCATATTGAATCTATTTGGACTGTCTGACTTTGGTTTGCCTATTGCCTTGTAGTGTCTGGCAGCACTGTGTTACTGTTAAAGCCACCAGCACGAGCACCAGACGCTGCTGATCCAGTGAGTACTCCATCAAAGGCATACTGTAGGCCTGGCATGTCTTGTCTACTAGCTTCAATATGAATCCGATTAAATGTGATGGGGTCAAGGCCCCATTTCATCAGCACATAACGGCGATGATGATGAGGAGACCATCTCTCTGGATTCCAAAAGGCATAAGGTATCATGTCAAACTTGTGAAAGTACTATACAAAGGAGTCATCATTGGGAGCCATCACAAAATCTCATTTCTTTTACAGGACCCAGAGTCATTGGTGCACTGGACTGCACAAACATAAGGATAAAAGCCCCCTCAGGTGCCCATGAGGAAGATTTTGTAAATATGAAATCTTTTTACAGCATTAATGTTCAGGTGAACATAACTTTTTGATCTTTTCCATTGAACACTGGCAAAATGGCCTGGCTCAGTCCATGACTCCAGAATCTTTTGGACCTCTGAAATCTATCAGCGCCTATCACAAGGTGAGCCACACAACCCCTATTAATAACCACTTTTTACATCATGGCTGTGTCAAGAATATCACTGTGTTTTATTAGTAATGATGAGATTTTTTGTTGACAGGTGAATTCTCTGGTGTGTTGCTGGTAGACAGGGGGTAAGGCTGCCAGCCGTTTTTCCTGACACCTTTCACAGACCCCCAGGAAGCACAGCCGGCCTACAACTATGCCCATGTTAGGGCCAGAGTTGAAATGACCTTTGGCCTCCTGAAGGCACGCTCTCACTGCTTTCACAAATTAAGGGTCAGCCCTGTGAGGGCATGTGACATTACTGTGGCTTGTGGTGTCCTCCACAATGTGGCCTGCCTGAGGAAGGAGAGGGCACCCAGAGTGCTGCCAGCCATGGACTGGGACAATCCGGAAATCTTCCCTGATGACAACAGTGGTCGGCTGCTGAGGGACCAATATGTGTTGAATTATTTTAGTCAGTATGTGTGCTTTCACATTTTTTTGATGTTTGTGCTGTATACTGTGTGTATACTGTTTGTAATACAAGCTTGCAGGAAGGCTACTGCATCCGTTAATTGTCTTGTTTTCAGTTGTCTGAAATTGTCTGTTCAGTTAATGTGTATGAATTTGTCCTGCATTTATTTCAGTGTGCAGACATGCAGGGTGTGTTATATACAGACCTTTGAATGTGTATTTATCCTTTGGTTGTACAATATGCTTTGATTCTGTGCTTTCCATCTTGTAGAGTCATGCACTGTGTGACTTCAGTTTCGAAAGGAGCTGATGGTTTACCTGCTTTGTTTTGTCCTTATTCAATAAAGAAACATAATGTTACACTTGTGCTTTTATATTTATATGAAATGTGTATTTTATACGACAGAGTATAAGGGCCACACCGAGGAAAGGAGAAAGTCATACATTTGAGGCTGGTTCTTTCTGTGGAAAGATGCATATTGTTTTTACAGTCCTGATACTTATAACTATTTGATTAAGTATTTCCTTGTTTCTGAAACCATACTGAAGTACAATTCCACGAAATGCCCCACAACTGTTATTGTAACAACTGTCCTCCTCTAAAACAACAAGTTACAATATTACGACTTCATTCGCTGTCTGTTTTTTTTCTCTGTGGCCCTAATGTTCTATCAATTTATATATAGCCTTATAGTGTTTAGGAAACTGTAAATTATCTAATGATAGCAACATCATCTAAAAATCATAATTTATCCAAAATTATAAAAATTAATGATCACAAACATTTAATAAAATGACAGTGGGTCTAGTTATATGTGATAACAACGTATATTGGGCAGTGAAATAATTATTGGTTTCCATTTGTGGTGATTGCTGACTGACATAAGGTATGAGATTAAATAGATCCTGGAATTTAGCCTGGTCTGGAGCAGGCTAGCTCCACAGAATAGATCTCCATGGTAATTTATACCATAACATATCCTCCTGCCCCCTATCCAGCTTTAGTGCAACCGGATAACGTATCAATTGAGCCAGGATCACCAAGATATCCCGGCTTAATCCCTTATCCTAGTTTTGTGCAATAGGCCCCTGCTGTGTGATTGCAGTACCAGTTTTAGCCACACGTTTTGTGATTGCAATACCAGTTTTGGCCACAATCCTACATACTGTTCCTTTAAATATTAGACTTATCTTCTTGGGTCGTTTTGCTCATCAAGAAAAAGCATCTTAATTTAAGAATTTTTTGAAATTTTTACTGAAAATCTTTTTTTGCAGTGTGTAGTGTGTAAGTTTAATGCATTTACCAATGGTAACAAATATAATCATAAAGTGTTACCAAAACATCGATCAAAGCACTTAAAAATATGATGGGCGTGTTATCTATTACAGTTGTGCTATACATCTAAAGCTATACAAATGCATTGCGTGTCAAACTAATTAAATTATGCAAACAAACAAACAAACAACAAAAGCAATATTATTCAGTAAAGTTTTCTATGCCTTCAAACCTGATGCTTAAATTAAAACATGTCGACTAAAGACATCCCAGGCAAAGACTGATGACATATCCACCTGCCTTATTTAAATGTTGCAAACCTGTATGACACAATTGTGAATAATCAAGGAACATTTTTATAAATGGATTAATTTTTACTTTACTGCTCATCCTTCCGTACTTCTTGATGAATCACAAGATTAAGATATTGATTAAAACCCTGGCCACAAATGAGTGAAAAGAGCTTTCAAGTGTTTATGCAAAACTTTCCATTACCTTAACCTTATGTACAAAATAATGTATTCATAACACATCGTGCCATTAGTGCCGGCTTGCGTAAGATGATGAATTCTGTCAATCAGCTTCTGGTTGATAAATAAGGACGCTTCATGACAGCACAGCCACATTAAGCGAGACACCAAATCTTCGATCGGCCCTCATAGGTCAGTCACCGGCTATGCATAGCCCCTGATGAACATTTTATGGCTTACATAATAAGCCTTAGTGGAGAATATGTCAAAGGTGACAGCAGACATGGGCTTACCGAAGGACAGATCTGTCATACTCTGCAACTGTCTCTTATGCAGATAGATTAGACTCAGTCACATAAAAAATAATTGTCCTTGAAACATATTGCTGGGCTCTTATGATAGATACCTCCTGTTTCTGGCCTGGGTAATTGAAGCTGACCTTAATAAATTAGTAACACAGGTTGTTTTCCCGACAGTGGTGGTGAAGATTAGGCGGACATCTTGAAGGGAAGATTTAAGGAATTAATAGCGTTCATTCCATGCACCACTCTCTCCTTTACACACATACATGTACACGCACGCACGCACACATGCACAAACACATACTTACTTGTATACACACACACACACACACATCTATATACAGCCACATGGTGACATCATATGCAAATACGCACTACATTTTCACTTTTATGCGGATGGCATTTACATTTCTGAAAATCTTGCACTGGTTAAATCCAAAACTAGATGTCATTACTTTTTTTATTAAATAGCAGCAAACCTGAAATAACATTGACTCTCTTCTGCATTTTGGTGTTCGCCTTGACACATCTTTTTTAAAGTTCTCATAATACTGTGATGGTTAAAAGTTCCTTTGATCATCTGTTCAATAGCGCACGTCTCCGGTCCTTTTTAATCTGGCTGATGAAGAAACTCTAGTGCATGCACTAAAAACCTCACAGCTAGATTACTGCAATGCCCTGTTTGTTGGTTTACCAAAGAAACATATTAAAAGCTTGCAGTGGTTTTCTGTACATTTGTATGCCTGTTTGTAAATATTCCATTTACTGTGTGTATTGCTTTATGTGTTTCTTTGTTAAGCAACCTTGAGCTTGTGGAAAGGCCCTATATAAAATAAACAACTTCTTCCTGTAGCTCAATTTATTGAACATTGCATGTCACTTTGGATACTGTACTGTGCAAAAGTCTTAGGCCACCACCATAAGCTTAGCAAACTTCCATCCATATTTATTTATCACTCCTTTTATTAAGATACAAACAGAAAATACAGGATAAATGTACACAAATTTAAAAAAATTATTTTTTAACTAATTGTCTTCTTCATGCATCAGTCAGTATTTGGTGTGACCTTCTCTTTACTTAAAGGAGTGTTCATAATCATGACATGACACTTGTCATGAACATAAAGGAGCTTTTATGCACATTAATGACAACTGTGATTAAGTGTCATTTGTTCATTATGTCATTTTTAATGCAAAGATGACATTGTTTAAATTGTTTGAACTTGACTTAAACCAATACATCCTAAATTGTCATAAATCTGTCATAAACATGACATTGCAGAATTATTATCAGACATAAGAAACGACCTAGCTTTATGGGTTTAAAATTACATTAAAATTTAGTTTGAATGTCAATAAATGTTAATACTATGTAAAATAATTAACAAAATGCAACAGACACGTCAAAATATTATACTTAACTTTATGTATGTGCACAATACAAAAAACTAACAACTAACAGAACTTGTTCTTCCTCACACAGAGGGTATTGAAATTTTCAGACATAGAAGAAAAAACAACAAAACATAATTTTTTCCAGCTATATGGACTCAATGCTGCATGGCTTAACCGATTATTGTAATGTTTTCATTTAACTTAAGGTGAATCAGTCTCCAAATGCTTATCATTATTATTATTGGATGACTGATTTATACACCTGGAGGAAACTTAAAAAAAAAAACATAATAAAACTATTTGATAGAGTATTAACACAAAGACATTTTAATGACAAATTATATTTGTACCACTGTAGTTGAGGTCAAGAAAAATATTCATGATGCTGTTATGAAACAAATTGACAGAGTATTAAATTACACTAAATTACATTTTAATGACACATTCAATTTGTATCACTGGTAAAAATTGGTCATTTATTTTGTCTTGGTAATGTCAAGTTGTCATAACAAACACATCTCCAACAATTTCATCTTTGCATTAAAAATTACATAATTGAACGAATGACACTTAATGACAAATCTCCTTCATGTTCATGATACATTTCATGTCATGATTATAAAGGTGTCATGTCAGTCTTATAAACACCCCTTCAAGTAAAGTGTTACTGAAATAATTATATACTGTATACACTGCAAAAAAAATATTTTTAAGAAAAAAAATCTTAGTATTTTTGTCTTGTTTTCAGTAATTTTTTTTTAAAAAAATCTTAAATTAAGATGCTTTTTCTTGATGAGCAAAACGACCCAAGAAAATAAGTCACATTTTAAGACCAAAATATCAAGTGATTTTGTGCATTTAATTTTTCTTGAATTTAGTGTTTAAGAAAAATGTTCAAGATTTCTTTGCTTACCCCATAGGCAAATTTTTTTGCTTGTTTTATTCACAAAATCACTTAAATTTGATATGTTTGGTCTAAAAACTAGACTTATTTTCTTGGGTCGTTTTGCACATCAAGAAAAAGCATAATTTTTAGATATTTTTACTGAAAACAAGACAAAAATACTAAGAATTTTTTTTCTTGAAAATCATTTTTTTGCAGTGTAATTACTATTATTGCAAAAAACAACAAATCTAATAGTGGCATGGTGGCCTGAGACTTAAAATATTGGGTTGTTTCAACTACTTGGATTAAATATGGACATTTTCGAGGTTCATTTAAACCAACTGTTGGATTTATCCATATTTGAAACAACCCAGTATTTTAAGCATACTATTCTGTAATTTACTCGGATTACTTGAAGAAATTTATTGGATTCAGTCTAACTATAACTTTGACGCAAAATGGTTTCATGACACTTCATGCCTACTAAATGTTTTAACATCTTTACTTAAAAGAGTTGCCAAATTGTAAGTCCTAAAGCATTTGTGTAGCTATCTTAATCTATTTTAAAGCCCAACAGCCTGTCACCCACTCACACAAACAATGTCAAACTGAATTACGTAAAGCGAAGGAGGTTTCAGCGGCGCAGTGTAGGATCTGCCGGTATGATTTGCACATTTGATATGGTAAACAGATGAACAGAACCTTGCGTAATACGGGAGCACGCTATTTTCAGAGCGGCATCTATTTAACACGGAGTCTAAGTTGAGAGACAGGAGTGAACACATTCAGTCGAAATTCCCCAGGTACTGTCAGAAAACAAGATGATTTGTCAACAGTTATAAAAACCAAAATAACAAACCTTATAGTGAATAAAATCACTGTAAAGAGTCACCCGCTTCTTTTAAAACTCAGGAAGCTATTTTGAGTTTAAATAAAAAACTCATCCAAGGATATCCAAACCAATCTATTTGAAAACTTTTATTTTATTAAGTATTTTAAAATTTACACTCTAATGAGAGCTTAATGGCGTATAGGGGTGAGCGGGGCACAAACTAGAGCGGGGATAATTGTAACACGGCTACTTTACATATTTATACAGGGCCGAGCAATCTGTGCTTGTTTTTTTTTCTCTTACTGCCAGAAGATGATCTCCTGTGGATTTGTGAAAAGTTGTGATGTTTTTTCGTTAAAAGGTTGAACAAAGAGTGTTTTGGAGGCATGAAAGTAAAAAAGTTTCATTTTATGTTTTTTTTTCTGAGTTGGGTGTGTAAGTCACAAAATCCAACCTTATATTATTTTAATCACTGTCTTGTTATCTAATACATAACAGCATTTTGAAACATGTCAGCAACTCCTCGTAACTGATAGCTGGGATTGAAAACATTTGGTTGTAACACAATGTTACAATTACGCCTCAGGTATACAATGATAATGAAAACAATGTTAATACTAGTCATCAAAATTATAAATGTTTATACAATATGAGAGGAAATAATTGATAAAAATGATGTTTGTCTTACTTGTGCAGCCCTTCAATTTTTTTTGTTTATATGCATTGATGCATAATACAAGGATGGTTAGATGAAGGATCATGGATGGATGAATGTGTGGATTTTATCTATTATATGCAGATATATAAACAATTTCCACGTTTAGTATATAGACAGAATTATATTGAATTATTTGTGTTTAAAAAAAAAAATCAAGCAGGTGTTTCAACAAACCCTCTGTTTGTTACAATTAACCCTATCTTCGGTGTAATTGTACGATAACGGTAGGTCCCATAAACAAACTTTAAGTGTTCATTTATAGCAGAGATGTGTGTATTGTTTGTGCAAAAAAATCATCAATCGAACTTAAATAGTTTTTGAATGATAGAGCCAAAGATACACATTATATATACACACATTGGGTGATATCATATGCAACTTAGAAACCTTTATCAGTGGTTTTGAGCCATTATACAATAGCAAAAGAGAAAAATGCAATGCATTATGGGTAATTTCCCCTATTTAAAATACAATTCGCTTTGAATACAGATCAACTTTCAGTAGTCGGACATTTTTCCATTTTTATGTCAAAAACCCTATTGAATACATTTAAACACATGCACATATATCTGGCCAAAACTATGACGGAAACAATTCACATCAGTGACGAAAAACCTGGTGTGTCCAGGCACAGTGAGCTAATACAGAGAAACCTGGACAGACACTATTGAAAATCTCAAGAACCACCAACAATGAATGAGTAAAAAAGGATAGACCATCAAACCTTTTGCTGAATAAAGAGGCTGTCTAAGGATCAGAGAGACAATAGAAGATGGTTATACATTACAATACAATACAACAAATTTGACACACTAGAGAAATGTTAGTAGCCTAGAGAAAGATAAAGTAGACTTTAAAGCTTCTAAGTATGTACAAATGATTGCTTGAGCTGTCTGTAAGATGAAAAATTCAAGAAAACGTTAGCTCATTTTTAATAGCGCTTGCAAAGCAAAAGGCTGAATGCTGAGATGGGGTTTAATGAAGAGACGCACGCAGCAGAAGTTTCCTGCAGGCCTTTCAGAGAAATTCGACTACATCAGCTTCGCAGTTTTTGTGCGATGAAACAGCATATGGTTCAGCATGTGAGCTCACAGCTGGTTGGTGATGTGCTGCTTTCTCAACTGAAGCTAAAGTGAACTTAAAGTGCATTTCACATTCAACTAAATCAAACTGGCCAGCAGGGTAAGGCTGTCCTCAAACTTAATTATCTAAGACAAAACTATGCAGATGTTTCTTTTTTGTCTTTCTATTGTTATAAATAAGCCTATCTGGCCACCAAAATGTGTATGCGGTCTATTGAGAAGGAAACATCAGGGGCGGAAATACCACAGTGCTTGCTCGGCAGAAAAAAAGTAGTGTTGAAGTAAAGTACTCAACATGTTAGAGGATA
Source organism: Paramisgurnus dabryanus (assembly GCF_030506205.2). Taxonomy (NCBI): domain Eukaryota; kingdom Metazoa; phylum Chordata; class Actinopteri; order Cypriniformes; family Cobitidae; genus Paramisgurnus; species Paramisgurnus dabryanus. The sequence continues at coordinate 37,284,135 of NC_133345.1, read as the reverse complement.
TAAATACTCAAATATAAACCAAGGGGGAATAAAAATTCATCACGAGTTTACACAAACCCCTATCCTATTTTATAGATTTAAAAATAATAGTAAAATAACACAAAAACTTCTAACATATGAAAATTATGTAATGACAAAGAAACTTTAATATAGCCACCCTGTATTTGAGTTCTGTGAGTATTTTCATGGGATTCTCCATCCAACTTAAAACATTTATAAATGGCCACAATTTACATTTGTCTACAAGACTAATTTAAAGCATTTTATGATATGCATTCAAATAAAAAATATTTAAAGACACAAGGAACTAAAGTTCATTCACATCCATTTAAACTTTTGACAATAGTCTATGACGTACATGAATTATTTAGCACCTAACGAAGAAAATGTAAAAGTGTGCCATCGGCTCAAAGACAGGTGGATCAAACATATTCTTTGAATTAACAGCTTTATACATATTTATCAAAAACATGCAGTGCCACACTGTATAATGCAGCATGAAGTTAAAACAACTTCGATTTGCAAGTCAATTCATCTTACTATTTTAAGTTTTTTTTTTAAGTTTTGATTTTAAGTTGAAATTGTTTAACATAATTTATCAAGTTAAAGGGGACATTTCACAAGACTTTTTTTAAGATGTAAAATAAATCTTTGGTGGCCACAGAGTACATATGTGAAGTTTTAGCTCAACATCCCATTTAGATAATTTATTATAGCATGTTAATATTGCCACTTTGTGGGTGTGATCAAAAATATGCATTTTTTTGGTGTATCCTTGTAAATGCAAATGAGCTGATCTCTGCACAAAATAACAGTGCCGTGTTTGGATAGTGCAGATAAAGGGGCGGTATAATCCCCTTCTGACATCACAAGGAGAGCCACATTTCAATGACCTAATTTTTACATGCTTGCAGGGAATGGTTAACCAAAACTGGGTTGATCCTTTTCACAATTTCTAGGTTGATAGAAGCACTGGGGACCCAATTATAGCACTTAAACAGGTGAAAAGTCTAATTTTCATGATATGTCCCATTTAAAGTAAAATACCAATATATGTTAATTTAATATAATTTTTAAAGTGTATGGAATTATGTATATTTGCTACAGGTATGTGACTGGTTAAAGGAATAGTCAATTTTCTTAAAAGAAAAATCCAGATTATTTACTCACTACCATGTCATCCAAAATGTTGATGTCTTTCTTTGTTCAGTCGAGAAGAAATTGTTTTTTGAGGAAAACATTGCAGGATTTTTCTCATTTTAATGGACTTTAATAGAGCCCAATATTTAATACTTAAATCAACACGTAAGAGTTTTTTTCAACAGAGTTTCAATGGACTATAAACGATCCCAAACGAGGCATAAGGGTCTTATCTAGCGAAACGATTGTCATTTTGACAAGAAAAATAAAAAATATGCACTTTTAAACCACAACTTCTCGTCTAGATCTGGTCGTGACGCGCCAGCGTGACCTCACGTAATACGTCATCACGCCAAGAGGTCACGGATGACGTATCGAAACTACGCCCCAGTGTTTACAAGTGTTGAGAAAGAGGACCGTTCCGACGTTGTTGTATGTCGAATGATACTAATTAATGTCTTTTTTTGTTTAAAATGGTCCGCAAATGTGCGTGTCATATATGTAACACATGACCTTTCTACGTTAGGTCACGCAGGACCAAACCTAGACGAGAAGTTGTGGTTTAAAAGTGCATATTTTTTATTTTTCTTGTCAAAAATGACAATCGTTTTGCTAGATAAGACCCTTATGCCTCGTTTGGGATCGTTTAGAGTCCTTTGCAACTCCGTTGAAAAATACCATTAAGTGTTGAGTTAAGTGTTAATTTTTGGGCTCTATTAAAGTCCATTAAAATGAGAAAAATCCTGCAATGGTTTCCTCAAAAAACATAATTTCTTCTCGATTGAACAAAGAAAGACATCAACATTTTGGATGACATGGTGGTGAGTAAATTATCTGGATTTTTTTTAAGAAAATTGACTAATCCTTTAATGATTCACAGTAGCATTGTCATAATACTCACAGGGCAAACAACAGAGCCAACAACCAACAAGATTCATATGGGATGTGATGATAAACAAAACAGTAAAAGACAGGGATGTTGTTAAAATTTACAGGGCCCAGGACAAAATTTGTGTGGGCCCCTTGCCTCTTAATAAAATAGCCTTTTGTATAGAGGACAGTAGTGGGTCCCCCTTTGTGATGGACCTGGGGCCCTCTAACATTGCCCTTGGCTTATATTATCAGTCTAATTCAGAGGACAAACCAAACCATTCATGCCAATGAGTGGTTAAAAATAAATAAATAAATATGCCGCAAAATGCCAAACAATATGTCAAAGTCAAACTATAGCCAACATATTTTGTTTCTTTTCAGCATTAAAATGTTGATCATTAATGCAATGTACACTGCATACAAACGAGAACATAAGAACATCGGGAAACACTTTATTTTAGGGGTCCATAATAATTCATTAATAAGGCATTAATTAAAGATTACATATTTATACTATATTAACAATAAATTACAGCTAATTAACCATGAAAAATACAGTAATTATTGATTAACTGAAAATATAGTATGACTATATAACATATTACCCATTATTTATTAACTCGAAAACATTCACTTGTCCCAGACAAGTGTTAATGTCGAGCCCTATAGATTATTAGCCATTTATTAGTAATGGTGTTTTAAAATAAAATCTTAAATAATTGTTTGCTTAATAATGATCAATAAATGTAAATACCAATCAATAATTCAAGGTAAAAGATTTTCTTCAGAACAGGAGGTCAAATTGTCTTTATTAGAAGATATTAGTAATGTATTAGTGGCATTTCTAATAGTAATAAGCCATAATTGTTCTCAATATTGTTTTGTTTCTCTTATTGTTGTTTCTCATTATATAATTTACTTAGTACACATAAATAAAACATTTGTTATTAAGTTTATTTAGTAAATATTGGCTTACATATTTATTCAAATAACAATTAATTATTTTCTTACCCATAGTTAATAAGTTAATTAGTAGTGGGTGATATAGTCTTACTATATTTTCATTTATTTATTCATTACTGTCTTATTAATGGTTAATAAGCTGTAATGTATTGTCAATAGAACTATACATTTTTTAATATAAATATTAATATACTTAATTAATCCTTACTAAATGCCTTATTATGATTATCACTTTCATGTTGTTACAAATGTAATGTGAAACACACAAACTATAAACTTGAATAGGCATGTTTTCCATATAATGACAATAGGGCTGTATTTTATACAATGGCAATAAGGTTGTATTTGTTAATATCAGTAAATGCAGATAACATGAACAGTGTGCAATATAGTTTATTAGCATTTATTTATCTTTGTTAATGTTAGTTAATGCCAATACAACTGCTCATGTTGGTTCATTTTGCATTAACTAATGTTACAACTTTTTATTTAAAAATGTATTAGTAAATGACAAAAATATCATCAAAAGTATTGTTCATTGACAGTTCATGCTAGCTAATGCATAAACTAATGTTAACAAATACAACCTTATTGTAAAGTGTAACCAACAGTGAAGTCTGTAAAGGTAAAAAAAACACCTACAGTATGACAGTAATTCACATACAATACATGCACACACTACAGTCCAAGTCTCTTTATGGGTGAAAGGCGTGAAATATAGCTTATGATTTAGAGCAGGGGTTCTCAAAGTCCGGACTCCGGTCCGGATCCGGACCCGACGGGAACTTGATCCGGACCCGCGTCCACTTCATATTACAAGTGCATTAATTTCTATGTGATGGATTAAATGTGTGCATTTGCTACTTTACAAATGCATATTAAACTTGTAAACCATTCGTTTAGTTTTTTTTTCTTTTAAGATTTAAGAGTATTCCTGATCCGAAAATAAAACGAGTTATTTAAAAATTTCCTGTGTGACGCTGTAGCCGTCACACCCAGATATATGCACAGCTACTTCATGTACTACGGCTTTTGATCAGATCTGAAATCACTGTTGGTTTGAGCCGTTTAAAACATGCATTTGAAAAAGCAACACTCGTCAAACATAATCATTAAACATATTCTTTATTATCATGAAAATACCTGAAAAGGTTTGAAGAACAGCAATATAAATATATCCTTAAGACATTTCCTGGAGCTGCGTTCTTCGTCTGCAGCGCATATTAAGTTTCTGCCCGAGAGCACCCCCTGGCTTTGGGATGTAGCGGCATTTCACCGTAATTCATTGAGAAGCATAGCAAGCATCATCAGCCAATTTATAGGTGCACTCCTAATTTTGTTCAGTTTCTCTGCCTACACTTTTTTGCGATGGTTTATGCATCTGATGGATAACAAACTGTGCCATTTCTCTAATTAGGTTGCTCTGTATTTTGCACCTAGTTACTTTTGGCATATTTCTTGTGTTTATGTTTAAAAAATTTTTTTACTTTAAATGCAAAATACACTTAACTATTTGTGTTGATTTGTTATATATACAATTGATTTACATAAAGTTTTTCCGGACCTATGAAAATGATGAGAATTCAGATTTGGACCTTTCAATGTAAACTTTGAGAACCCCTGATTTAGAGTATCGAGTGTTCCCATTTTTTAATTGACAGTCAACTGAACTGTTGTAGTATAGAAACTGGCTGCTTTAAAATTCTCCTTTGAATCCTACAACAGCATTGTGGGTGAACTATTCAGTTAATTCTCCTGAAATATGTGTGCATGCACTCCATACGCAAGTGATAATGAGAGAGAGAGAGAGAGAGAGAGAGAGAGAGAGAGAGAGAGAGAGAGAGAGAGAGAGATAGAGAGAGAGAGAGAGAGAGAGAGAGAGAGAGAGAGAGAGAGAGAGCAGCAGAGGGGGAGCCGATATAAAAATCTCCATCCTGCTGCAGTCCCTCTCATTAAAGTGAGTTTCTGACTTTGAGTCTGAGCCAGCGATACGCTCAAGGCCCGCAACCAACGGCACGCTAAAAGTGTCCACTCAAGCGTCTATGCGCGCGACTATTTGTATACGTCTTCCCCTGCCAGGAAAAAAACCTTTTGTTTCTTCCTCTCATTCTGCTCTCGCTGTCACGTCGAGATGCTTAAGTGAATCCTATAACTTCTGCAGCAGAGCTCTCAAATAGAATCAGTGAACAACGCCACTCAGATTAGTCAACAAACAAACCGCCGCAAATAAGCAGAGTGTTTGCCGTCTGACTCACAGCTTCTCAATGCAGAACACACATCAGAGAGGGCTAAATTCTGCTTCATATCAGAAAGACAGAAAACAAAAACAATACAGGATTTCTAATGATTCCAAACATTGCATATAAATGCTGTTAAAATGTAGTGCTTTGTTTAGTTAGTCGGTTTGGATAAAATCATCTTGCCTACTTCGTTTCATGTAGTTTTGAATGGTAAAAAACAGTAATCCATAATTACATGCTGTTAATCCTAAACCTATACTCTATGATGTTAATTATAAGTACTCTGTACTTAAATGTACTGTTGGTGCTTTTCCATTGCATAGTACCCCATGGTTTGGGTCGGGTCAGCTTATTTTTGGGGGCTTTTCCACTGTGTGCAGTGCAAATTAGGTGAAATAGTCACAAAATGTTTTGCTCATTTTTCTGTCATTGTAACATATTTCCGCCATTTTACATGTCCGTGTCAAGACTTTCTTTTCGTGTTAGTTTCACGTATTGGTTACTCGACTGTTTTTCCTATTTTCTTACCATTGTCGCTTCGGTTTGGGGTTAGAACAAATTTGTTACATAAAATGATATCCTTACCCAAACCCAACTTCATCGGGTGACAATGGTTTAAAAAGCATTCGGAAATTTTTTATAAACCAATACATAAAGTGACATCCTAGGGCAAACAGCAAATCTAACCCTAAACCGAAGCGACAATGGTTTAAAAATAAGAAAAACAGTTGAGTAACCAATACGTGAAACTGACATGAAAAGAAAGTCGTGACACGGACACGTAAAATGGCGGAAATACGTTACAATGACAGAAAAATGAGCAAAACATTTTGTGACTATTTCACTTAATTTGCACTGCACCCAGTGGAAAAGCCTTTAAAAGTAAGCTGACCTGACCCAGGTCGTGGGGTCGAGAAAGTCGTGGCACGGACACGTAAAATGGCAAAAATACATGACAATGACGCAGAAAAAATTGCGTGATTTCACGTAATTTGTTGGTATAAATTGTTTTTTTTTAATTTTTTTAGTACCACCTCGGTTGAGGTTCCAAGCGACCCGAGCTGATACCAACACGTGACGCGAAAACACAGATTCGTGTTTCTGTTCGTCTGAGAGAATCGTCACTACCGGCGTCATCGCTATAATGTAAAAGATTAGCTTTACCTTCATGCTTTCTTGCGCTGTCTTGAGTAAACCTGTTGTCATCTATGCTTTGCTGTAAGTTCCCAAACTCCCTTTTAGCAATGAAAAACATCAACAGGTTGAGAATCAGGAACACCATAACAGTTTTGTTTCCAGACTTGCAGTTTGTGGCGGCACATTCGCAATGCGCATGTTCGCATATGTGACCAGTCACGGAAAGTAGGGACACAAGTCGGATCTGGGCATTTTGAGTTATTTACAGATTCTGAAAGTGCAGTTTCTAAGCTTTCCAACGATGTGTAACACATGGAAATCTGATAAGATTTGGAGAAGTTGTGGCCATTTGAATATGGGAACTCAGAAATACTCAAACCGAGAAAATCGAGACGAAAGGGACTCTTCTTTTCAGCTGGGGGAGACAATAGGGCTCATTTACATCTCATTTAGCTAAGCCATGCCCCCTGTAAAACCCTTTTTGAGATGTTCTAGCATCATATGTAGTATTTTATGACCAAATGACAACCCACAAAAATAAACATGACTCTTTTACCTTTGTGGGGAGTCGAATCCAGTCTGTTTCAGATAATCCAATGTCCATATTTGTCCACAAATGCGTATAATCCGTGAAATATAGATTGTTTACATCAGATTTCGCATGAATGTCTGGTAATACAATATAATATATAATCTGAAGACTATTTAAATCGTAACATGTAAGGGTATATGAGCTTACATTCCGTTAAACACATGAACCCGCCTTCAAAGTTTGTATTTAAAATAGGGAAGTAGTATAATAGATCATCCAAACAGCGCCGTCGAAAACGTGACATCCTTTAGAGAGGTTACCAATGGCTCACTCGTTCCTCCATCAGCCAATGACTTCATGGAAAATATTGATAGACAAAACATGTAGCCAATTATATGAAGAATACAACTATATATGTGTAACTTCTGTGTGTTTGGACTCATGCTGCGCTGCAAGAACTGACATACAGATGACGTCAAAGTACCGCGAGAGCGAGTCGAAATTAAACTACTCCGTAAGATTTCTTGAAGAGCTCTCGCGGTACTTTGACGTCATCCGACTGCGGCGCCGCATAAAGTCAGTGACGCGGCTGACGTACGATGCGGCTGACTGTTATTTGTTCCGCCCCAGCTTCTTTTATTTTTCTTTTGTTTTGTGCGCCCGAGCTTTACAGTCTGGGGAGACGCAGGCTATAAGTTTGAAAAAAAACAAAAACTTAGCAAACATATCTGAGGAACAGGGCAGCGCGTCACTACAGTCACGTGACTTCACGCTCGAGCCGGAAGAGAAGACAATGCTGAATAAAGTCGTAATTCTGCTATTTTTGGACCAAACTGTATTTTCGATGCATCAACACAATCTTACTGACCCACTGATGTCACATGGACTACTTTGATGATGTTTTTATTAACTTTCTGGACATGGAAACCATACATAGATTTTCAATGAAGGGGAAAGCTCTCGGACTAAATCTAACGATAAAACATCTTAAACTGTGTTCCGAAGATGAACGGAGGTCTTCCGAGTTTAGAACGACATAAGGGTGAGTCATTAATTACATTATTTTCATTTTTGGGCGAACTATCCTTATTTAGTAGTCACGCTGTTCCCTTTGTGGGCGGAGGCGAAAACACAAGCTTATACAGTATGTAAATATACACACAGACAATGACGCCCCCCGCTGCACGCTAGAATCTCCGGAAAAACAAGCCTATTTTAACCGCAAAATGTACGCTTTTAAATATACAAAAACTGCTATCTCAAACATGGAGAGGCTTCTTCGTGATCTCAACTAACAGATTCTGCAATAAAACGAAAATCACAAATTTCGAAAAAAAAACTTTGTTTCTCATTTTCTCGAAACTTGTGCTGCCGACTTGAGTCCCTGGTTTCCGTGACGGGTCACATATATGCTTAAATGCAACTTAAATGCGTCTCTGCGGAGTGCGTCGACTGACGCCACGGGTGTTTGTACAGAAACTGATACGCGATGCGCAAACATCTATTTGGGGTGGTTAATTTAAATTTTGTGGCTGACAAAAATAGATGAATGTATGGGAATGTACAATGACACTCTCACTTGTATGATGTCACAGAATTAGACAGCGCAAATATAATGACACGCCTCTAAACCCTCCCACTCCGAAGTGTTAACCAAGCCAAATGAGGTGAGCTAACCCGACCTAAACCGTGGGGTACTATGCAATGGAAAAGCGCTATGTTTTACAATGATGCCTTCAATAAAGTAAGCCGTCAAATATGGAAGCTAATACTCAAAATATGACCTTTGAATTTAACCTATCCTAGTAAGTAAACAAATGCATTGCAAGTCGTGAACACACACACAAACGGAGCAGTGGACAGCGCCTACGGAGCAATTTCGGGAAGCGTGCCTTGTTGTGCTAGTGGCAACCTGCTGGCCGTGAGACTCGAACTGGTGACCTCTTTAACCATTAGGCCACCAAAAATGTAACCTATAGTTTAGTCTACATGGCCTTTTGTGGTGTTAATGTGAATAATAGTGCTGTCCTGTGCAATGTTTGTCCCACAAATGATGTTGTTTATTAAAGAAAACCCACAGAAATGAAATAACGATCTCATATTCAATAGTGATATCGATCCTTCGGATGCATTCTGATTTCAGGAGAGGTTCGAAGGAGTTTCACGGACCCCCATCGCTGCAGACAAACTTCTGTTTAACAAGAAGCACAGACTCGCCTAAGCAGAAAGCAATTACCAGACGGTGTCACTGTAGTGTCCCCAGGAGAGATTACTTGGTTGGAGGCGAGAACTACGCGATGGATGCAATTCCTGAGGGACGGAGGGCTTGACTTGCTCATCAAAGGGCTTTGTGTTTAATTTAAATCTGCTGATGTAATGGCCTGATCAGGGAACCCATCTACAGTATAATGGGAATTTCTTCTTCTTAGAAAAGATGCCACTGGTTCTTGGAAAGAAAGAACGAGATGCAGAATAAGAGCGAGAAAACATAAGCAGATTATTAAATCATTATCTCTTTTGTATATTGATTGTGTCTGCACTCTTGTCATCAAGCCATCTTCAGCGTTGCTTTCGTGTTGCTTAGAAACACAAATGAGATGGCAAATTAGAAACAACTATTGCATTTATGTAGTAAACACATCCTGCACTGAAGGCTGGATTGAATTTAAATTAACCATTTGCCAAACGCACACATTTGACACGTCATGTGCAAAATGGATTTCATTCTTGGCTATTGTGTTTTTAAAAGTGGGCTGCACTTCCATGTATAACAAACATTTGGTGTGAAAGCAATTGAACTATTGATTGAACTATTCAGTTTTTCCTCAAAGACAGATGACACAATGGTGCGAAGGCAACCGTGACTTTACATCAATGTGGAGAGGCGTAATGAATGTTTAGCGCTTCTAATTGCGTCTAATAGTGTCTCTCTTAAATGCCCATTGAGTGAAATCACATTCATCCCACAATGCAATTTATGCGAGAGATGAAGAGAGATGCATACACAATACAGACTCTATTGTGAGGAGAATTACTCAAAAAGTCCTTGTGCTTGCCATTGTGCTGAGCAAATTGTTTTTTTTTTTTGTGGCGCCATTGACTTATTTAACCGAGGAGAGGCGTTCAATAATTCAAGTATCTAAATACCTGTCTAAAGAGCTTCTGGTGAGTGGAAAAGATTTGTTTTGTACCCTTTAGCTGATTGAGGTAAACAAATGTATAGGAAACACAAATGTGCCCGAGTTTAGCAAACCAGAAAGATTTGGCAAGGCCGTGTTTTCTTCCATTTATAACAGTGAAGAGGCTTCTGATGATACACAAAGCAATCGAGTTGGTTCTGCTTTGTTAGTCACCGACTCTGAGGCAAAGATAAAAACGAATGGCAACGATATATTTCAGAGTCTGTTTTGATTGAGATTGGTATTCCGTATCAGCTTCATTTGGCTTTATTTGTACATTTTTCTTATGAAATATGCAGCTTATGTCTGGCTTGTCAGCATGAACACAGGAGCTGTGTCCCAATTGAAAGGCTGAGACCTCTGAAGGCTGCATTCCAAGACCATTTGCGTCACAGCAGCACGACTAAAGACTAGTAAGGCCGTCCCAATTCGAAATGCAGCATCAAAATGCATCAACGACAACATACGAACCGATCCTTCACAGCCCCAGCTATTCCGAAATTGGTTGCGCACTTGTAATGTCAAGATCAGTAATCTTCCTGCCTATTTTAAAGCCCATTAAACATAAAAAACACTTGCCTAAAAAGCATACACTTGCATCAACAAACTTCAGTTTGAAGAATCACTGCAAGAAAATCACCTAAACAACCATTAAAGCTTCATACTTATGCGAAACACTTCTGGATGTAAATGAGCCTCTGTGTAATATTTGCCTTCATTGCTATCTATTTGCTCACACACTGCAAACCCAAGGAGATATTTGGAGACTACGGACGCCGGTAATGGGGGTAATTACAGAAGACACGACCCCGTTTCCTTTTCCCAAGTGAGTGTGATTCATAAGCGACTGTGAAATCGGAGTAATGGGGGGCAGAACAAACAAAAGCTGCCTGTGCTACGCAGCCCATCTCAGCTGAATGCTACTGGTAAAAAGGAAAATAGGCCACAAACAAATGGTCGTGGCAATGAACGCGAGACAAAGTTGGCACACTTAGGGCATTAAGCTGTTATACATGGCTGTTAACATAATTTTCTGTTTAATCAGAGATCAAAGTTATCGGTATCCCTAAAAAGGATGCCCCTCAGGTTGTACTGCCCTTTATACGAAATTCAGTAAGCTTGCACTACCTCTCACACGGCGCAGCTTTTATTGAAACAGTGTGCCGTATTGTACTTGCCTATTAAATTATTCAGCCGCAAATGAAAATATGGTCAATCTACATCCCTACATTTTCATCCCCTGATGCTAAATTTGGCTCTCCGTGGCTCAATTACTTCGTACATGATCGTACTGATTGTGCCAAGACTGAGTTTCACAGCAGAACTAAAGTTTTTGCTGTGCTTGTTAGATGTGTCTACACAGTTCGGAAATGAAAGCTTGTACATTTTCATTAGGTCAAGTGGAATATGGAGTATTCTGGGATTTTCCACTCACAAGTGGATAACACTCAACCTCACTGACTATTTCTCATTCTTGCAGGCTGCTTGTAATCTTGGCAACAAGATACAGACATCATCTTCGCCAATTCTTAACATCTTCATAGTGCAGGAATGTGAAACTTTCACTTTCAATGTTATTTCAGGGTTGTATGTGTTAACTCCCTGGGGTCCAAAAACGTGGCGCCACGTTTTGACGTGTTTTCTTCTTATCATAGCAGAATCAACTCAAAATACTCCATCGATAATAATTACATTTACCTGACGCTTTTATCCAAAGCGACTTAAAATTGCTGTATATGTCAGAGGTCGCACGCCTCTGGAGCAACTAGGGTGTAAGTGTCTTGCTCAGGGACACAATGGTGTGTCACAGTGGATTCAAACCTGGGTCTCTCACACCAAAGGCGAGTGTCTTATCCATTGCGCCATCACCACCATTGCGTGTATGTGTAATAATCATACACTTACGTGTTTGATACCATTTGAAACTGTGAAGGGTCTTCTTTAATTTGTGTATATTAACAATAACAACAAATCTTTGTGTTTTTGTCAAATAAAGAAAATAAACAGTTGAAACTCTGTGAATACTCATCACACAAACATGATACACATATCCAAATAAAACCTTAAATGTCTACTTATGTCTATAGGGGGTTGGGTGTAAGACACATCAATATACATGACCATTGACCCTCCCTTGCATATTGCCTTTACACAGGAAAAAGTGACTTACAAAAGTAAAATTAATGTATTGTTTTATGTGAATGAGTGGGTAAAATGGTTTTTTTACATCTTTTTGTAGCAAATTCTCAACTCTTCAAGAATAGATAACTTTATTGTTTGTGAACAAATGTTTAGGATGTGTTCCTTGGCCTTATTTCAGCAACTTTTCTTTTTCATTTTTTTACTAACCATGCATAAACATAATTTACTTAAAAATGCAAACATGCACATTTTACTTACATATTATTGTAGCACAGTTTCTGCTGATTAAAGTGTTGTGATATTAGCCATTAATATGTTTTAAAGCAACTAAAAAATATCAAATGTAAGAGCATGTGAGAACCTCAGCCAGTGTGTCAGGATCCCAAATGTTATTAAGTGTATTTTGTCTTGTTTGGTGCCAGGATCCTGACACCCCCGTATACGTGTTCTGTGTTTGTATGTCGTCAGGAGTTTGTCTAGTTTTGTCATGCCTGTTATTATTTCTTTATGCCTTGTTTACCCCCTTGAGGGAGTTTTTGTTCTATAATAAAAGTCTTTTGAGTTGAGAGCTGTCTGCACTTGGGTTCTATCCTCCACCATTCCTGACAGATGATCCGGCCATTCTGGAACCCAGCAGACAGCTCTTTTGTTTTTGTCTAGTTTACCTAATCGTCGAGTCTGCTGTTGTCCGTCTTTCGTCCTTGGTCTCCGTCGAGTGTTCCTGTTCGTCCAGTCCTGCCGTTGTCTGTGGAGTTGTGTTCCTGTGGCCGTGCAGTGAGCCCCGCGGGTGTGTTCCTGATCGGTGGCGTCTTCGGTAGGGCTACTGGTCGACGAGCTTCGCGGGAGTGTTCCTGTTCGGGGAGCTCCGCGGGACAGATCCGGATCGACGAGCCCCACGGGAGTGTGCTGGTCGGTGAGCCCCGCGGATAAGTGCCGAGAAAGGTGAGATTCACGGGAAGTTCCTGGTCGGCGGATCCCGTGGGAGTGTTTGCACGTCGGACTGTCGCCGCGATGGAGCTCTTTGCAGCGAGCCCCGCGGCAGAGGATCGGCCAGCAAGCTCCGAGATTCTCACTGGTCAGTGAGCCCCGCGAGCATTCCTGTACGGCATGTCCTGTGTCCTGTTCGGGGTCGGCGGGCCGAGCGGTGCTGGGTTCCGGGCCCACTTCCTGGGCGGACCGTCTGTCCCGCCTTCTTGTTTTCGGGGGTCCGGACATTGGGCACTAATGGCCTTCTGGCCATTGGACTTTGTTTATTGTTTAATGTTTTGTATTGTTGTGTTGGGATGCCATGTGGCATCCCTTAAGGGAGGGGTAGTGTCAGGATCCCAAATGTTATTAAGTGTATTTTGTCTTGTTTGGTGCCAGGATCCTGACACCCCCGTATACGTGTTCTGTGTTTGTATGTCGTCAGGAGTTTGTCTAGTTTTGTCATGCCTGTTATTATTTCTTTATGCCTTGTTTACCCCCTCGAGGGAGTTTTTGTTCTATAATAAAAGTCTTTTGAGTTGAGAGCTGTCTGCACTTGGGTTTTATCCTCCACCATTCCTGACACAGTGTCCCAAAATGGTCGGAACCCAGAGGGTTAAAGAGCAACTATCGTCCCATTTACGTTTTTAAATTTCCTTTGGTGTGTAAGTGTGTATTAGTACATGTTAATGATATTCAAAATGTGCATACACCAAAGTAAACGATTTTCAACGTAAATCTCTTTTCTTGGACTACAATAAACACACGGTTTGTACTGTAGGCAACAGTTTACATCCTGGGCCTTGTTGACGTAGACAAGACCGACATTATCATAAATCCTTCCGCTTCCGACTCACAGCCTGTAAGTTAACTACTGCCAGCATTGCATTGTGAGTGAATCTTTCAAACATGGTAAGGAGCGTCACATTTCCGGCTGACGTTTTCAGGCCAGTCACAATGTACAGATTAGCTGGCCAAACAGGGGCACAGTGCTTTTCAGATCAACAACCATAAACCACACGAACACATTGTATTATACCAAAATACACAAAATAAAGTTTTTTTTTTAGCAATGAAATAGGTGCTCTTTAACATTAGTAAACGCATTAGCTAACATGTACTAACAATGAACAATATAATTTTTTGGCAGTTTTAATCTTTGTTAATGACAATGACAGCTTATTTATATAGCACAATTAATTACAAGTTATGTCGACCAATGTGCTTTAGTTCATTTAAAACAACCACAAAAAAATGTTAAAATAGTTAATGCTAATACAATTGTTTTTGTTAGTTCATGGGTGCCCAAACTTAATCCTGGAGGGAGTGTGTCCTGCAGAGATTAGTTCCAACCCTAATCAAACACACTTGAAGCAGCTAATTAAGCTCTTACTAAACATAGGCTGCATTCAAAATTGCATACTGTGACAGTAGGTAATGAATTAGATGAAGTACCCACTCATCAACTGTTAAAACAGTAGGTACTATATAGCATGAATATGGCTGTATGAATGAATTCGGACGAACTACATCTGCCCTGTTGATACATCATAAAAACAAGTTAGTCATGAACTGGAATGACATTAAACAAGCGCAATTTAACCACAAGGGACAGCAGTTTAATAATTGCATGTAAATAGAGCCTCGTTACCATCGTTACTATGAATTCGGACATATTAGGAACCTCGCCTACTACTAGGCGGTTCAGCCATACTAGAAACTTCCAGGCAGGTGTGCTGAGCAAGACCGATTGTGTCACAACAGCACGACTGAAGACTAGTAAGGCCGTCCCAACTCAAAGAGCAAGCTTGGGCTAAACTTTGCAGGACACTGACCCTCAAGGACCGAGTTTTTTTGCACCCATGTGTTAGTTCATTCTGCATTATTGTTAATGGGTTTTTTTTTAATTTTTGATATTTAAAATGTATTAGTATATGCTAAATTAACATTAACAATATAAATGCTGTAGAAGTAGTGTTTATTTTTAGTTCAGGTTAGCTAATGCATTAACTAATGTTATTACACAGCTTATCGGAATGCTCGATTCCGATCGCTGAGTCTCGACATTTCCAGGTTTGTTATTCCCAGATAACATGTGCTCTAGGGCTGGGACAACGCGTCGACGTAATCGACAACGTCGACGCAAAAAATACGTCGACGCAAAATATGCGCGTCGATTCGTCAGACCCAAAAAGACGGCGCCGTAGAGTAGGTGCAATGCGAGTGGCTCCAGTCCACGCATGCTTCACAGCAAGTGTGAGCAGTGCGTAAGCGGCGCATGTTTTTCAGCGCCAATGTTAACAAGCATGCACCCCGCCACATGAGCAGCGAGAGCTCGCGGCTCTGTAGCAACAGTGCTGCATTCGTCTCTGCGTCGGTTCTGCTGCGCTGCTCATGGTCAGTTAAAGTGAAAGTGCTTTGTTTATGGTTTAAATGCTTGTGGATTGACGCGAAAAAGTGTCATTTTACCATAAAATCATGAATGTGATGCCAAGTGTGTTTTAAACAGTCATGACTTTGAGCAATTTAACAAAAAGCAATGAAATATGTAAAAACACACTATTGCCAGAAGACTGCGCTTTCATTCACTCTCTGTACAGCATTAAATGAGTCCTCATCTATGTTAATAAACTTAAGAGAAAGAGATTTAATAATGTATGTGCTTCTAATTGTGTTTATATCTGTCATTACATGGACTAGAACAGCACGAAAACAATGTGGATTAAACAAATCAAGTTATAAAAATTACACTGTCTGACCATCAAAAGGCACATTGAAGAGGTTTTGCTCATAAATGCATGTAATATAATATAAATTGCTATTAGTTAATTAATGGGGAGATAATCGAGAATCGAATCGAATCGAAGTCGAATCGGACTGATAAAATGAATCGTTAGATTAATCGATGCATCGAAAAAATAATCGCTAGATTAATCGTTTAAAAAATAATCGTTTATCCCAGCCCTAATGTGCTCAAAAGGAATAACACACAGTAACCGGGATGCAGCAAATCATTTTGAAAGGTACAGTTTAAAGGTGCAGTGTGTAATCTCTTAACAGAAATCCAAAATAATATACAAAACATGGATGTTTAAAGGTATAGCGGAAGATTTTCGTTTTCCGGGTGGATCATCAGGACTATTGGTCATCCCAGATGTCAATCATTCTGATTATATGTTGAAGTATAACCGTCGTACGTGCTCGCCTCTAGGTTCGCTTGCTGCACATGCGCACTTTCACGTGTATGTGTGTTGTGTTACGGTTTCAACCATTCATTGAAGCTCGCGTTCTCGCTGTGTTTTTTTTCAAAATGTCTGAGGGTCGCAAGAGAAAAAGTGTCTACGAATTGTATGACAAGAAGAGAAAGGGCTATAAAGAAAGAAACAAGACCAGAATGTTTATGGGAGACTATTTCACACGCTGGCGTGAGCTAAAAGGACAGGTTGGGCTTCCCACACGAAGTTTCTACTGGAAAGGTACATTTTGT
Source organism: Paramisgurnus dabryanus (assembly GCF_030506205.2). Lineage (NCBI taxonomy): Eukaryota > Metazoa > Chordata > Actinopteri > Cypriniformes > Cobitidae > Paramisgurnus > Paramisgurnus dabryanus. The sequence continues at coordinate 37,267,476 of NC_133345.1, read as the reverse complement.
CATGCTATTTGGAGAAATCCATTTAAAATCACTGCTAGTAAAAGTTGATGTAAGCTATGATTAGCGATGCTAGCCCTGGCATGAGTCACGAACCGCACAGACACGGTAAACATGCCGACAGAAACTTGTAAACAGAGCGAAGAGAAGAACTGAGCTCCTGCATGCTCTCTCTCTCTGTCTCGTGCACGCGTTTAACAGGCGTTCCCTCTTGGGAGGAGGGAAAGTGTTGCGTGTGCATTTTTAAAAAATATCGAGGGGCGGTTCTTTTAAATAATTCGGGAAAATCTTCCGATATACCTTTAAAAACCTTTCATAATGAACCGTTATGTTTTTATTACCTTAGAATGAGACGTATTTATCTACACAACGAGGGTCCCCTTACATGGAAGTCGGCATTTTGTGCCGTCATGTTTCTACAGAAGCCCTTAACTGACAAACTTTTTTTACCAAGTTGTCTCAGACGATAACATGTTTGTCCAGTGGCGGCTACCGTAGCTTCTCTATGCATTTTAAAAAGCAAGGGGCGAGCAGTAAACTGAGCCATTGCTTGCAATTCACAACCTCACCACTAGAAGCTTGTTAAATTTACACACTGTGCCTTTAATATTACACAAAATTAAATATAAATATGTCTTTTAATAACATATATGACATGAGGTAAATATTGTAGCAGTATAATAAGCGGGATAATGTACAGGCCTATACATTATCCCTTACTTAACAAATAAAACCTTACCGTAAAAGGCTACAAATCAAAAAATTTCTTGATGTCTTACAATAGATAATTATTTTTACAGTTAGTAGTGCTATACATCTTATAAAAAAATTGCAACACCAAAATGTACAGTATTCAATGCATTTCATATTTTTTCTGTTTCCCCCCTATATACTGTTTTTCTAATTGTTTTTTTGTCAATCTACTTTGCAACAGTGCAAAACTGTTGTTTGTCCACTGTTTATTATCCAGAAATTTTTAGCACAAAACTGATACATGCCGAATACAGTAGTGGACTGCAGTTTGCATCTCTTAAAGTAGAGTACTGTTTATAAACCCTACAAAGTTGGTTCTAGCTGGTTTGATCCACTAAAGGTATGAGTTTGCTTGAAGCCAATACCGAATACACATCATCCCTAAATGTACAGAGTTCATAAATCACAATGTTTTATTTATGCCACTCACAACAGTGAACACTTACAAAACACCCTCAATTCCTATTTCAGTCTCAACCAGTACCAGGTTATTTATGGCCATTTGCCGAGCAGACTGCTGCGATAGAGGTTTGTACTGTAAAGCCCCGACTAAGTCCCTTTATGATTTGGACACAGCGGTGCATATTGGACACAGAGCCTTATCACCGAGCACCATGTAGGAATAACCGTAGGAATGTCTTCACACAGCAGAACCCTCCAGAACTGTTCTCCGTTCCCCCCGCCGACAGATTCATTTCAAAGAGTATTTACACACAAATAAATAAATAAATAAAACAAGCACAACGATAAGGATGAAAACAGCACATTATGCCATATATTTCTTGAAGTAAGGCTGTAAAAATCATCTATTTCAGTCAAAACAGCAATGGTAGAATATGTTGCTTCTCTGCAATATATTTGTATAACACAATAAACAACAAAACGTTCTGTTTAGAAGCATTAGGGTTAAAGCAAATGCATTTTAATATCTTTTATTATTATTTTATAGCTATTTGTAATTCCTGTTATTCTTAGTGGTGTTATTGGATTCTTTATTAAATTCCAACTCAATTATTCAAGTTTTTTCTGTAATGACACTGCCACATTACTTTTTTATATTAAAATGTTTCACTTTTCATTGTGGGGGAGATTATATTTTTAAAGCATTCATCACAAAACATGACATCTCACGAAAGCTTGAACCCCAAACATTACCATATATTGACCCAAAAACCCTTTGATGTAATGCTTTAAGAGCGCTTACTATGTGACCTGTGCCGTGGTCTCGAAGAGTGAGGCATTTAAACACGGGTGACTTAATATTGCTGAACCATGGCAGCAAAGGGTTAAAGGTCATTCAACCTCATGTGGCTCAAGCAGCGCTTTCATCACCTGCAATCCCTATGGTGCCCAAGGCAACTGGAGCTTGTCTCCATGGCGACGGCAGCATCAGCAGTGGCATGCAGTGTCCTTGATTTGAAGATGGAGGAGAGATATGAACACAGATTGTTCTTTGCCTCTCTCTCTCTCTCTCTCTCTCTCTCTCTCTCTCTCTCTCTCTCTCTCTCTCTCTCTCGGGTCAGATTGACACACACACACACAGTCGAATGTCTGTTTAGGCAACAGATCAAAGCAAGAGCACTTATAAGGGGAGGTTACTGTACTCAATGTAACACTTCTTCAGGAGCAGTTGTGTGTTGGTGTGTACTTATGAGACAACCTGCCACTGTGTTTTGATGTTGCTCACAGCAAGTTTTGTTTTTCATCACACCCTCCCGTATGCAAGGTTATGATTCATTGAGCATGTGTAAAACGCCACGTGAGCTACACAGACTTGATGTGCCACATAACTGCGGTACTATCATGACATATCAATCCACTAATACAAATTTTGTGACTTTCGAGGAATACTGCAAGTGAATCAGAGATGCAAAATCACAAACATGTTAATTTCTTAAAAAGCCATGCGAAAATTAAACGCATAATGTGTATGCGCCCACTTTGACAATCTGCCAACTTCTTTTGTGTCTCTTATGAGTCATACACATTTCAAGCGACATGAGGAGGAGTAAATGACGACAGAATTTTCAATTTAAAGCAAATGATCTGTGGAAGGTGCGACTCGAATACACCGGCCAAATTTAGGCACGTGAATGATAATTCAACAGGCACTTCAGTCCCTACATTAATCTTACAGCTTTATGATCAAATATGTGGTTTAATTTTGGGGGTTGCATTTAAAATCCACTTGGTTTAAAAACCTTAGGGGGGATGTAATGAATCAGGACCGAATGCAATACATTTAATCATTACATTTTTCCTATAATGCTTAAGAATAAGACAAAACATATGACTCTATTTTAGATCTTAAATTGATTCAGAAAATGTCATTATTCACTCTTTAAGTATTACGATTGGGTAATTTTCTCTCTTGCGACTTCAAAGGAATTGCATCTGTGTTTTGTTTGTGTATCATCAGTCAGGCACGAGTTGTTTAGTAACTCTATCAATGAATGCATGGCAAACAATTAAATCGTCTGCCTACCAGCATGGTTTAACCCCAGCGGTAGCACATTTCATTCAGCTTCGCCTTTTATTTTCTCGTGGTGGTGATTGATACTGCGGTATCAACCCGAGCCGTATGTACGTGTCGGTTTGACACAGCAATAGAGAGAAATCTCACTCAAAGAAACCATGTGCTGTCACATCATATGCGACGGTTGCTGAGAGACAGCTAGACTGCTAGAACAAATAAATAAAGAATATAAAAAAAGTAAAAAGAAAAGCCTCGAACACATCAAGTTTCCTCCCACGGGTTGAACTCTCCTTACTTCCCTCCTTCACTCTCTCAACCTTTCTTTCTTCCTTTAAGTTATTTAAGAGGACAGAACATCCTTTATAAATGTATTTTTTCAATACACTAACCCTGGCAGGAAGTAGAAATCGCTGGCCCTGACAAAAACAGGAAGTGTTATTGGAAATACCTGGGTCTAGTAGTCAAGGTCTTATTTTTTGAAGCCTCTGCACAAATCATATGAGAAATAGTAAATGAATGTACATTGTTTGGCATGAGAAAATAATAGTGATTATCGCTTTCATCTTTTGTATACACTCACCTAAAGGATTATAAGGAACACCTGTTCAATTTCTCATTAATGCAATAATCTAATCAACCAATCACATGGCAGGTGCTTCAATGCATTTAGGGGTGTGGTCCAGGTCAAGACAATCTCCTGAACTCCAAACTGAATGTCAGAATGGGAAAGAAAGGTGCTTTAAGCAATTTTGGGCGTGGCATGGTTGTTGGTGCCAGACGGGCTGGTCTGAGTATTTCACAATCTGCTCACTTACTGAGATTTTCACAACCATTTCTAGGGTTTACAAAGAATGGTGTGAAAAGGGAAAAACATCCAGTATGCGGCATTCCTGTGAGCGAAAATGCCTTGTTGATGCTAGAGGTCAGAGGAGAATGGGCCGACTGATTCAAGCTGATAGAAGAGCAACTTTGACTGAAATAACCACTCGTTACAACCGAGGTATGCAGCAAAGCATTTGTGCAGCCACAACACGCACAACCGCAGAAGACCCCACCGGGTCCCACTCATATCCACTACAAATAGGAAAAAGAGGCTAAATTTTGCAAAAGCTTATCAAAATTGGACAGTTGAAGACTGGAGATTTGTTGAACATTCAGATGGTAGAGTCAGAATTTGGTGTAAACAGAATGAGAACATGGATCCATCATGCCTTGTTACCACTGTGCAGGCTGATGGTGGTGGTGTAACGGTGTGGGGGATGTTTTCTTGGCACACTTTAGGCCCCTTAGTGCCAATTTGGCATTGTTTAAATGCCACAGCCTACCTGAGCATTGTTTCTGAACATGTCCATCGCTTTATGACCACCATGTACCCATCCTCTGATGGTTACTTCCAGCAGGATAATGCACCATGTCACAAAGCTCGAATCATTTCAAATTGGTTTCTTGAACATGACAATGAGTTCACTGTACTAAAATGGCCCCCACAGTCACCAGATCTCAACCCAATAGAGCATCTTTGGGATGTGGTGCAACGGGAGCTTCGTGCCCTGGATGTGCATCCCACAAATCTCCATCAACTGCAAGATGCTATCCTATCAATATGGGCCAACATTTCTAAAGGATGCTTTCAGCACCTTGTTGAATCAATGCCACGTAGAATTAAGGCAATTCTGAAGGCGAAAGGGGGTCAAACACAGTATTAGTATGGTGTTCCTAATAATCCTTTAGGTAAGTGTATGCTTTCACAGTGCATATTTGCTTTAAAGAAAATGCATGTTTATATTGGAAACTACAGGTGTTAGATAGTATATATTACAGTGTTTACAATAATTTACTTATATAATAAAAGTTCAAATATGTGCTATTGACCTACTGCAAAACAAATGCAGACTCTGTGTTTACAGTAATTTTCTATAATAATACAATCAATTAATTATGAGCAAAGAATGGCTAAAATCATGCCACAATAAGCAAATGGCCATGAACTGCTGTGTTGGAGAACTTAACAACATTTTTATACAGAGGCGTGTGGCGTAGTCTAATCTGTGTTCCATTGAGCATCAGAGGAAACGCTGTAAAAAAACAATTTGCCATATGCGAGAATCAAATGAACTGGCACCCCATCATGCAAAGAAATTAAAAGAAAATAAAAAAGCAGATAAAAAGCCCACGGCATCATTTTGTGGGGTCATTTGCATTTGGCACGGACGTTGCCAAATAATTTCCTTTCTTTTATTAAACTCCCCACAAAATAAGATTATGGTAAGAAAGTGCATCTTAAAAATTGTTTATCATAAATTAGTTCTCGGCTTTTCGTGGGGGAGTTTCGAGTTGGTGTTGTCCTGGCAAGCACAATCCACACCTCGCATCTCAGATTTGATCTCACAACAGTTGGAATGAAAGATGGGTTCTCAAGCCAGTGAGCCAGGAGGCCAAGCTTTCAGATCACGAATCAAAGTATTACTTTTCAAGCAGCATTGGAACCAGCAAACTGTAAAGTGCAAACTAAGTTCTCCTTACATCAGTGAACAAGATATTTCTTTCAAAGCATTAGTTAGCATACCTAACACAGAGACTTCTAATGCCCAAACCCAGCGGGAATTATACAATTGGCACTTCAGCAGTAATAAAATTTGTTATTAGCTAATTACAGTAAATGCAATGTGAGAGGGCATTTATATAATAGTGCTTTCCCAAACTTGCAAATACTACACTTGAACAATAATCATAATAATCATAAGAAAGTCCTTACTGTACTCTACCACTCTGGATACTGGAAATATTTTGTTTCTTATGTTCTCAAAAACCTTTTGATCTTATGCTTAAATACTTACATCAAATTATCAAGTCAAGCCATCTAACATGGAAATGGCCCTTAAAAGAAAAAAATATAAAAGCTGGAGTGTTGCGTTACGTAAATTATTTGCAATACTACCATGATCAGCAGTGTTAAAAGCAGAATTTGTATCAACATCATTAAAACATTAATGAGGCAAAGAGAAATTACGGCAACATCATTAAGTCCACCCCAGCACCACACACCTACAAAATTGAAATAATGAAGGCTTTGAGGTTGCTGCCGACCACTACAAGAAAAGCTACTGTATATTAACAGAATTTACAAAATGCTAAGCTAAGCTAATCTAAACTAATATCAACAATAAATTACTGAAATATTCCGGTAAGGAAGCCAACAGGGCAACAACAGCAAGAAACCAAAACTCCATTTGTGGCAAATAAACTTTTAAACGATACTTTTGGTCTGACTGGACCACTTTAACATAGCTTAGCATTATCCATTGAATCTGATTAGACCATTAGCATCGCTTAAAAATGACTAAGGAGTTTTGATATTTTTCCTATTTAAAACTCTTCTGTAGTTACATCGTGTACTAAGACCGACATAAAATTAAAAGTTGTGCTTTTCTAGGCAGATATGGCTAGGAACCATACTCTCATTCCGACGTAATAATCAAGGACTTTGCTGCCGTAACATGGCTGCAGCAGCAGAGCCAGGCGCCAGACCATAACTAACAGGGGGGCACGTGGCTTCCAACAGGGGGGATGCAATAGCAACAATAACTTGCAAAAACAAGACATTAAAACAACAAATACAGTGCAAGCACACACTCATACAACTGGTACAGACTGTCAGCTCATTTCCCGTATAAAGTGCAAAAGACCACAAACTGTGCGCAAAACTATTTTGAACTTCGACTGCCGTGTCAGCGCAAGCTTTGCTCGACGCAACAACAAACCGCCCTCGCGCGGCGCAAGCAATTGAAATTAATGGGTTTCATAGCGCAACGCACACCGCGTCCTACAAGCCGCTTTATACCATAATCACGTCGTAATGCTGTTAACGGTCTATAGCCACACTTCACATTTTAGCTTACGTAATTTAAAACAACGCTAACTTACCTTTAAAATAGCTGAAGAAGGCGTGTAGCCTACGAACATTAAACTTCCTTAAAACAGTGTCCTGTATATTTGTAAATTCCGCCTCAACCTCTAATCTCGGAGTTTGAGCCAGTCTGTGATTGAATGAAGTCAGATGAAGCAGGCGGTGCTGGTTCGTTCTAAATGTTCTAATATCCATATTTTACACGATCCATAACATGCCGCGAACAAAACACATTGCTAGTATCAAGTCACAAATATGCTAAAGACGTAAGACGCATGAGACGCGGCAATACATCCAATCAGAGAAACTGGTCTATTTTAATTAAAGAAAACATATATCAACTATATTTTCCTCATTTGATTACATTACAAGTCATGAAACATTTAATGTTTAATTTATTTAAATTTTTCTTGATATATTAAATTAATAAAAAACTTTGTAGGGGGACGGCAAAACAACCTGTTTGGGGGGGGCACGGCCCGCAAATTCCCCCCCATTGATGCCGGCCCTGTGCAGCAGGTGCAATGATACTTTATTAGCTTAAAGTTACTAGGGGACTATTTTTGGGCGTTTAAGTTTAAAATAGGAAAAATATCAAAACTCTATGGTCCTTTTTGAGCGCGATGCTAATGGTCTTATCATATTCAATTCATTATGCTAAGCTATGCTAAAAGTGGTACCGCCAGACCCGGAGATCAGCTGAATGGATTTCAAAACGGTAAAAATCAAATGTTTAACTCTAGGGGGGCTGAAAAATTAGCATATTTTCAAAAAAAGTGAAGTGTCCCCTTAAAGGAATATTCCACATTCATAAAAAAATCTGATAATTTACTCACCCCTATGTCATCCAAGAAGAAATTAAGTTTGTTGAGGAAAACAATCCAGGATTTTTCTGAATATAGTGGCCTTTAGTGGACCTCAACAGTTTACAGTTTCAATGCAGTTTAAAATTGCATTTGCAATTCAGCTTCAAAGAGCTCTAAACTATCCCAACCGAGGGTCTTATCTAGCGAAACAATTATAATAATAAAAAAAGTTTAATCCACAACTTCTCGTTTTGCACTAGTCGTGTGACGTGCCAGCACAACCTCATGTATTACATAATCACGTTGAAAGGCCACGCATTACATATGTGAAATGCACACTTGCGGACCATTTTAAACAATAAACAAACACAAAGACATTAATTAGTATCATTGCACATACTGTACAACAATGTCGAAATGGCCCTCTTTATCCACATTTGAAAACACTGGAGTGGAAGTTTCACATTTGTCATGCGAATTCATTAGTCCACTATATGGAGGAAAATCCGGGAATGTTTTTTTATCAAAAAATGTATTTCTTCTAGACTGAACTAAGAAAGACATAAACATATGAATGACATGTGGGTGAGTAAATTATTGGGATGTAAGTGGAATAATCCTTTAAAGATATCAATGTTATATCATAACATTATGTATGATGTTTTTTATGTAGGAAAAATTAAATCACAAATAAATTACTTTAGCTGGGTTTTGACAGACCGGGTCACATATGTGACCAGTCACGAAAAGTAGTGACACAAGTCGGATTTGGGTCATTTTGAGTTATTCACAGATTCTGACAGTGCAGTGTCTAAGCTTTCCAACGATGTCTAACACATGGAAATCTGATAAGATTTGAAGAAGTTGTGGCCATTTGAATATAGGAACTCAGAAATACTCAAACCGAGAAAATCGAGATGAAAGGGACTCTTCTTTCCAGCTGGGGGAGACAATAGGGCTCATTTACATCTCATTTAGCTAAGCCATACCCCCTGTAAAGCCGTTTTGAGATACAGATGTTCTAGCATCAGTATTTTATGACAGAAGTCCAAATGACAACATGCAAAAATAAATATGACTCTTTTTACCTTTGTCGGGATCACAAGTCGAATCCAGTCTGTTTCAGATTATCCAATGACCATTTTTTGTCCACAAATGCGTATAATCCGTGAAATAGTATAGTCTATTGTTTACATCAGATTTCGCATGAATGTCTGGTAATACAATATAATATACAATCTGAGGACTATTTACATCGTAACATGTAAGGGTATATGAGATTACACTCCGATAAACACATGAACCCGCCTTCAAAGTTTGTATTTAAAATAGGGAGGTAGTATAATAGATAATCCAAACAGCACCGTCGAAAATGTGACGTCCTTTAGAGATGGTAACACCTTAAATATTGGTTTAAAAGCATCCCAGAAAGTAACTAATACAGCTGGTTGAGTGTCCTATATAAATGAAACTATTTTAAAGAAACACAGAGTGTAAAATGCACAACACATGTCCTTTGGATGCTTTACACTTCTTGAGTGATTATCTTGTGGTTAATTACTGTACATATACAGGAATGAATTGCCTTCAACAGTACCAAGGACTCTCCATATTAGTCATATAAAGATTCCTCCACAATGCACACTTAATATAAATGTTTAATAAACTGTTTTCCTTGACTTTTCAGGGAAATATAATGGCACAGCAAGTTATAAAGCTCCTCATGCCATGGCAGACTATTTTGGTAAAATCACTTTGTTGTGTAATTACAACAACATGCTGCTACTGGAGTGAATATAATCTCATTGGCTGAGGACGGTTAAAGTAAATGCTGATGAACCATAATGGTGACTGAGCAACATCACAACCACACACGCCACGTAAAACAAGCTATACAAGCTTGAGTTGCGAACCACATTACCGTGACTGTCATTTTAATTCATCATAGTGCGTAAATGAGCGCATTTAAATGTGTGTGCCTGTGCAATGTCAGACACTTTAACGGTTGTTTTGAGAGAGATGACATGCATGCATTATCCCATGCTTTCTGACATCATATTTCCTTTAAGCATCAAGCTTAAATGTGTACACAACCTGTTTGGATGCATTAGCGTTTCTCTGAGAAATCTTGCCTTTATGTAAGAGAATCATCTAGGTCACCTTACCTAGAGGAACAGACATCATTATAGATGCAAAACAGCAGTGCTATACTTAGAGCTGTTTGTTCCCTGCTAAGGTGTTAACCAAGCTGGTGGATTACCTGAAAATTTGGAACATAATCAAAATATTAAAAACGGTATCTGTGCTTGGTTTCAGTTAGATTAGTAAATGATGTCATCAGAATTCCATTAAATTTTAAGGAAAAGTTTACCTACTGATGAAAATTGTTTCAATTTACCCTTACACCATCCCAGACGTACATGCCTTCCTTTCTTCACTTGAACACGAAAAAGTAATTTTTTATTAAAATGCAATCATGTTATCTTATTATGTGGGGATGAATATGGCCAAGCTCCAGAGCACATACATCCATCATTAAAGTAATCCAAATTACTCCAGTGGGTTCATCATGTGTCTTCTGAAGCAAAATGCATGTGATGGCATCAGGGTGAGAATTTTCATTTACATTTTTTCATGAGAATTTACCCATGTAGTCTATAACTGTACTAACCTGGGTGCTAGCCGAACTTTGCCCCGCCCACAATATTTCAGGTTGGGAAATTCGGTCTGGTGTCGCTCTGTTGTGGCGCTGGTCGAACAAATCAAATTGTCATGTAGGGCTTTATACGATGATGGACAGATGATCAACAGTAACGTAATCAACCACGTCACCGAAGAGCCCTTGTGTTGAATCCGTTTACAACAAAGGTGGTTGCCGCTTTGAGATGTGAAGATTCTGCCATCGAGTCTGTTCTAGAAGAGCGTATTGATTTTAAAAGAGGAACAAAGAAACGTGATCAAGGCATTTGTTGATCGGAAAGATGTTTTTGCCGTCCCTCCTACGGGATTCGGCAAAAGTTTAATTTATCAGCTGGCTCTGATGGTCGCCAAGAAGATGGGAGACAAGGAAAATAAGCAACTGGGTGTGCACAACAACATGGAAATAACTAGCGGTTGTTACCAGCTCCTCTTTGGAAGCCCGTGGATTAAGTTCATCTAACTTACAAATGGTAAGATATAGTCTGACTGTATGACTTAATAAATAACTCACAATGGTGTGATATAAATGAAATGTTGTAAACATAGTAGGTGTCAATGTACGTTCGCTAACTCAGACTTGGTACAATCATAATGTTAGTCTCATTGTAGTGAAATAACTAGCAGTTCAGGTCAGACTGCAAAAGGACAGATGCCATTTCAACATACCTCACACACTTGGTTACTCTGATTGGTTGTAGGTCTATCCAATTGAGTGCAGAGGCATTTTTTGTCCTGGTTCGGTTAAAACACGCCCCATAATCACATCCCAATGGAGCTGACTAGAATTGAGTATGACAATATCAGGCTATAATTGTACCCCTTAAAACTCATGTTTCAGCATCAAATGAGCATATGTTAAAAAATAGCTTTAATTAAAATAGCTTAAATGCAACTCTACGCCCTTGCCTCATTTGGCATACACAGATCTATGAATATGCAAATTATAGTTCCTGCAAAATAGTTCCTGCCTCTACCTGCATTAACGACGACAGTGGGGCTTCAGGCCTTAGTCAAACGGGTCGACATGTTTCATTTTCTTTTAAAGATCGGAAGGTGACCTTAGTTACCATAGATACCTTCGCATTGGGTCCCCAATTTGCTAAATCCTCAACTGTGGGTAACATACTTATGCTGCAATAGTTAGCCTGTCTGAAACCAAGCTGATTTAAATCACATCACTGTGTGACACTTGCATTACATGTGAACGGCCCCTATGCTAATAGGATTTTGTTTCTCTCTCCTTGTCTCATCCTCGACCCCGAGGACAATGAGACAAACAGACCCAGTTCCGGTAAATGTGAAAGTCGGCACACCTCTGATCTACTGGCCGTCCTTCAACGTGATGCCCAGCTGATGCCTGACCAATGACCACCGGCAGAACCCACTTAATCTCCACCTAATCTCCTTATCTGTTTACATGTGTGTATATATATATATATATCCCAAGGGTTTTTCCCTCCAAGGAGTTTTTATTTCCCCGACTAAAAAGCCCGGGGGTTTTTTTCCTAGGGGGTTTTTCAACCCAGGGAGGCAGCCTTCTTGGGCTTAACTTAGCACCCTCTTCTATACGTTACATTAGTAATACGCTCGCTTATAATGTTAATTCATAGCTGCAGCAAATTTAGCTGCTTATGCTATCGTGTATTATGCTGTGCTATCTGTTATCTGCTATCTATTTTCTGTGCTTTTCACTGCTTCTATTAATGTAAAGCTGCTTTGATACAATAACCAATTGTGAAAAGCGCTATATAAATAAAATTTAATTGAATTGAATTGAACTCATCCACACCAGCTTGGACCATAGATATGCATATTCAAATTAGTCCCCGCCTCCACTTAATCACACCAGCTCAGCCCATAGATATGAATATGCAAATTATTCCCCGCCTCCACTTAATCCAACCCAGTCTCACCCCATTTCGTCAATATTTGACGACACTTGACCATTCGTCATATGTTGACGTGAAGGGTATACCTTTCGCGTCATTTTTTGACGAACTGGGGACTTCAATACTATTACGTCCGTTGCATTCTCTTTCCTATTTTATTACCATTTGCGCGTCGGTTTAGGGTTAGATTTACATAATGACATCCCTACCCAAACCTAACTCTAACCCCAACGCCAGGTGACAACTGTTTCTAACCCCAACGCCAGGTGACAACTGTTTAATTTCGCGTACACTGTTTAATTTCGCGTACACTGTTTAATTTTGCTTAATCTAACCCTAAACCGCAAATGGTAATAAAATAGGAAAGAGAATGCAACGGACGTAATAGTATTGAAGTCCCCAGTTCGTCAAAAAATGACGTGAAAGGTATACCCTTCACGTCAACATATGACGAATGGTCAAGTGTCGTAAAATATTGACGAAATGGGGTGAGACTGTGTTACTTAATCACACCAGCTTAGACCATAGATATACATGTAGATGCTGGATTCTGCAGTTTCAGACACATAGCTGATGGTTTCACAATGCATATGCGAGTTGTGCGTTTGCAGCACATTTTGACGCAATTGTTTCAGTGCTAAATAAATGTGCCATTCATACATACAGTATCTATGGCTCGGACTACTTATCCACTCATTCAACTGGGTCGACTTGGCTGCATGTTTTGATGAAGCAATCTGTGCCAATTTCAAACAACGATTTTGAGTGATTCTTGCGAAATTAGACTTATAAGGTGTCATGAAACATTTTGATAAAAAAGTAAATGCAAAGTAAGAGTATCAAAATAATAAGCATACAGTTACAAACATCTCTTCATGTATTATTTTGCACATGATTTCAAATGACATCATATAAACCAATTTTGATGTTTTTTCCACATTTAAGGGGAAATATTTAATTTCCGCAACGTGTCCATGACTGGATTTGGGTTTTCGGACATGGAAATATTTATAATTAAAAAATCTAAAAAATGTAAAGCTTCTGTGCATGTTATCCTATAAACATTTACAGTAAAGAAACATGTGGTATTTGGTGATCATTGGTAAATGTAGAGACAATAATAAGGAATAAAAATGTGTCCAAGACCAATTTTCTCATCCTCTGCAACAATTTTCAGTCGTTGTTTAAGCCCTCAAGGAACTAACATTTTCAACAAAAAAAAAAACAAAAAAAATAGTTGGAAGGGACATAATTGACTGTGACACACAAGATGGCTGCCAGGTAAGCAGTTCTTATTTTTTCTCTCCAGATAAAAGTAACAATTTTGTTTGTTATAGTACCTAGACAACTTTTTAGTTCTCATTACCGAAACATGAGTTTGTAAATCCATATATTTAATGTAATATCACGTTGCGGCAATGGTGTAGTCTACGTGATACGCAGGTATACGCCGTATACCCACTAGAAATTGTCAAGGATTTCCGTATACCCACTAAAAATAGCGCGAGGATGCGTAACAGCATGGTTTTGTGACATTTTTAAAGTTTAGTCATAATATAGATGTGAAGCATTGACCATTAGCATGCTACACTTGCTACTTTAGCGGGTTGAAATACATATTAGGCTACATACTTCATGCCGAACTGCGCGATCCGATCGGCGTATGAATTTCTATGAAATCAGATTACTATAGTGACGCGAAAGTAACTGGGGAGCAGACTGGCGAGTGACAGCAAAGTACCGCGAGAGAGACTCCAGTTATCACATGGAGAAATCTGCTTTGACTCGCTCTCGCGGTACTTTGACATCACCAAGAGGTCTGCTTAGCGCCAAATGAAGTCGAACCTGCAGTGTAGCTGCTCACGCGACACTGTAAACAAACAGTCCAGAGAAGTGAACGAGTGCTGCAACATAAACTCCATAGAGTTTACAACGCACATGTGAGTAAACAACATTTAAATCATCAGTCCAGTTTATTACTTTATCTGGAGGTAAGGCTCCAAATGCAATAAAATAAGCCCGTGATAATATCCTGATGGTTTTTAGCTGCCTTCAGTTCCTCTGCATGTTTGCTTGTGCTTCACAGTGTTAAACTTCCCTTCTCTGTGTTCATTTATATATCTACGTTCAAGATGTATATGATCTTAAACTTCTGTTTGGTTTGGGTGTCTAATATTAGGCTACATGATGGTCTTGTAATAATAATGATGTATAAGCCTATTTTCATTTTTAGACAATGCTTGTATTATATGCAAATATAAGCTTTTATATCAATGACTATGCAAATTAGAGTTGATTCATGGTCATCTTAAATGTGTATTAATTAAAAACATTTACACCATTAAATTACACATGGTAATGTTATCAATAGTTGTCAGATAATAGCTATTGAAAGAATTTAATATTTTTTCTCCTTCAATGCATGTGTTAGCCACAGATTGAAGATTTATTTAATTTTAATTAACAGTTAAATAACTTTTGTCCCTGAGTTAGATGTTGATTAACACTAAACCAGTCTAAAAATCAGTCCAGTTTCCCCAGCTGTAAACCCATTGGCTGTTAAAGTCTTTTTTTCTTATAATAAACTGACATGTTGATAACACATTCAGTTTATGTGTTATGAGTACACTTTCAGAATGCTCTTAGTTACATGAATATCTATACTGTATGCATCTGTGAGTGTGGTGGTGCTTATGAGGTGTCGCGCAAGGACGAGTAAGCATAAGGGTGAGAGGGAAAAATCACAGTATACTCACTACAAAAATCTAGACTACACCACTGCGTTGCGGTAATGATAACTTGTGATAATGATAATCTAAAAAATGTTAATAATTCTATAGGAAACATTTTTTAAATCATCTACAAATAATAGTTATAGTAAGTTTAGATCTTAATCTAATATGTGCAAAAAATTTACTTCAAGGGCATTTTTAAAAAATCTGATGCTGGGCACCGTCTGAATCTGGATTTTGTGAGAATCACCCTATTGAGTTGTTCTTTGGAAAACTGCAAATAGGCTATATGGAAAAGAAACTGTGGTGTTGAATGATGAATTTGCACATGGTTTGTCTTAATTAAAGCAAATCAAAACACCACAAAGATATAAACGACAATAAAAACTTTACCACATGGGGACATCAGCGGCAGACCGTTACATAAACAAAAGAAGCATTTGTCTAGACTACAATAGCTTTGGGAATACAATTATCTTTGTGGTACAGAAATTACACAGTTCATTTTTAGCTAATTTGGTGAAAACATGCTTAAACCAACTAGGTACTCATTCAGAGAGATGAGCAAAAATAACGCCTATTTCCTGGAAGACAGCCGGGTTCAGAGGGGCTGTCCAAAGTCATCAGCGCCAAATGACAGGTTCTTCAATATGCTAAATGAGGGTCAAAGTTGACACACCACGACAGTTTTATAAATTTCCAAATTAAAAGCGATGGCCCTGTATGTTCTGAAACTCTATGAGCTCTTCTGCTATATTCTAGAGAACAAACGATTTGTCTGACTGTCTGTGTGGTGACTGGCACAGCAGTGTGTATCTAAGCCACTCTCTTCCTTCAGAGTGCACAGGGCGTCATGCAACCTTTCTTATTGTGCATGCTACAACTACAGCTCCCAGCAAAGCCAACCGCTTATTAAAGATTCATAAAGCGAAATCTGTTTTCTCTTTCTTTTCCTAAACACCAGCCGGTCTCAAAGAGAAAGTGTGAAGGAGACCTTTCTATATTTATAAGTCTTTATACAAATCCCCTTCTGCTTGAGCAGTGGAGATATGAACCAGATGGGTCCAGAGGACTTTCGCTTCGATGAAGACCCTTTGCACGCATTAAAATTTAAAATGAAACCAGGCATCTGTGTCTTATTCCGGGTAGATTTCAAGGCGAAGGTTTCGGTCTCCATTCACTCCGTGTCATCATCCCAACACAAACAGGCAAGAACCCCAAACATGTGTTTTGAGGCCTGACAACAGGTTTAAAACCTTTAAAGCAACACTATGTAGTTTTTTTACCTTTAAAAAATGTCTCTAAAATTATTTCAATGGTAGAACAACTTTTAACTGCACAAATTGTACTGTTGCTGCAACCTGAGCAGCCTCCTAGCTGCTACAAGCACACTCTGAAAGTGGCGGTGGAGGGTAGAGCACACAGCCCCGCCCCTCCCCCTGCCTACAGAAGAGTGTCTGATACCAGGCACTGTTGCGCTTTTCAACCACATGGGGGAACTGTAAGTGATTTTTACATGGAAACTACATAGTGTTGCTTTAAAACTACGTATTGTTACTCTTTGAAGAAAGCAAACATGTGTCAGGGTAGCACAGTGTGTTTATATTTTTGTCTAAATCTCTCTTTTGAGCAGTCACATCTCTGCTCTCTCAATCAGACACAGCAGGAGGTACAATGATATTATGAAAATAGTCCCCTGCTATTGAAAGTTACCAAGGGGACTATTGTCTGACACTGCGTAATATCATTGTGCCTGCTGCAGCCATGTTACAGCAGCAAAGTCTTTGATTATTACACCAGAATGAGAGTATAGTTCCTAGCCATATCAGCCTAGAAAATCACAACTTTTAAATTTTCTGTCGGTTTTAGTACACGATGTAACTACAGAAGAGTCAAGTTTTACATAGGAAAAATATCGAAACTTTTTGGTTATTTTTTTAGCGCGATGCTAATGGTCTAATCAAATTCAATGGACTTTGCTAAGCTATGCTAAAAGTGGGACCGCCAGACCCGGAGATCAGCTGAATGGATTCCAAAACTGTAAAAATAAAATGTTTAACTCTAGGGGAGCTGGAAAATGAGCATATTTTCAAAAAAAGTGGACTGTCCCTTTAAAAATGCACTGTATTCCATCGTACAGTTGCTGGTTAGGTTAGCCAAATATCGACAGTCTGGTTTACAACAGGTGAAAATAACCATTATGTGATTCAGAAGACACAGCTTATTTTTTTTTTAGGGATTTAATGTTTTTTACATGAAATCATCCTATATAGCGCAAAGAAAGTACGTTCTATGAAAATATGTGATATTTTTAAAATTAATGGGGTAAGGTCTTGGCAAAGATTGAGTCAAATAAAACTTTGATGCTCCAACTTTAAATTGGATTTCAAAGGTCACATATTTTCACATAGCCTATATATAACAAAATTAAACTTACTTATAAAATTTTTTTGATTGTAAAATGTAAAACGTCATGACATATTTACACATGACTCATATGCACTATAACAAACCCACAACTGTTTGTCATAAATCAAAAGCTTTCCTTTGTAAAGTAGACATGGCGACGTAGCTGTCAAGACTCTAAAAGTGTCTACACCTCTGTTATTGTATACCCATAACCTTGTCTTTTTTATTTCTGCCATCAATCTATATTCAGAAGTCAGTCGTTCTCCTCCTGGGAGCATTCAGGGCTGTGTTGTAATTTCCTTTTAGAACAAAATGAGATGAGCAAAAGACAAATGTAGATCTAAAGTGCTGCTTTATAACACAATACATCACTGTGCAGTCTGAACACTAGGTCTTAATTTATGAAGTTAAGGCCATGATGTGAAGTTATGTGAACTGGTAAGGATAGGAATCCTGGTAGTGCGAGTAATCCTGTTGGCACTGCACATTGCTGTTATTTGGCTTGGGTTATGTGTGTTTGTGGTTGAGGTCCACATTCATTTGCATCATCAGAAACAAAGATAACAGTTTGTGTTGAACGTCTGCAGTCTTTGTGCAAACCCCAGAGGTATCTTAATCATTTATGGTCCCCCGTCGAGGACGCAAATGCTGACTCCCTCGCATCACACCATCCTAGAATTGGCACAGCGGTGCGCTGAGAAATCCTGAGAAATTTCAGAGTCAGATACTGAAGCTGGGAGAAAAGAATGATGGGAACTTTATAAGTTTATGAGCTCTGTGTCCTTGTTGTACAAGTGACATGGTCATGTGGTTTTATAAGGTACAGTAAATGCATTTTATCTCCGACACTGTTTTGAGTAACCCTGCATGAATAGCTGTATATTGACCAAAGATTACAAACACCTAGACACTCCCGCAGACATGCGTCCCACCAGCACCTGTCCCCTGCAGCGCTATAAAAAGATGAAGACAGTCGTGCGGTAGTGGTGCTGGTTTACATCTCTCAGGTCTGCTCTTCAGAGCATCACGATAACTGCTGCATACTAAGAGCTCAAAACAAAGAGCTGTCAAGCCTTCAAGAAAGACTTTCCGCAACAAAAATGGAGCACAAATGAGACAAGAGAGCTGCTTTCTCTAACCTGTGTGAGTGAGATAGATAGAAGAGTATATAGAACGATAGAGAGGATGAATGAGAGAGAAAATGATAGAAGGCAATAAAGAATGATTAAACAATACAGATGTTGACAAAATTATAGGAAGAATGATAGAACAATACAGAGAATAAAAGAACAATAGATAGAAAGCTTGAGGGATATATGTAATGACAATAGAAAAATAGATAGTATGATAGAATAATAGAATGACAGAAAGAATGACAGAACAATAAAAATAAGTTTATGATAGAATGATAGAAAGAAATGTAATGACTGAATAATTAGGGCTGTAACGATTAATCGTGCAAACGTGCGTTTTTTCAATGAATGAATTACGGTGAACTCCCAGCACACCCAAAAGCCAGAGGGCACTCTCATGCAGAAACTCCAATTGTGCCACAGAAGAAGTACCATTACAAACACTATTCTAGGAAATGTCCATAAGAATATTTATATCGCCGTTCTTCAAATTGTTTGAGGTATTTTCATGATAATAAAGAATATTTTGAATGATTTTGTTTAACGAGTGTTGGTTTTTAAATGCACGTTATAAACGACTCAGACTCATAATGATTTTAGATTGATAAGGACTATACTGATCAAAAAGCCGTAGTACATGCACAAGCTGTGCATTACACACAGAATTCAGAATTGATTTTAGATAGGTTTTCCTAATGGGACATGTGATTAATTGTGAGAGCCCTATGAATAATAGATTAAAAGATTGAAAAATACACTCACCTAAAGGATTATTAGGAACACCATACTGTACTAATACTGTGTTTGACCCCCTTTTGCCTTCAGAACTGCCTTAATTCTACATGGCATTGATTCAACAAGGTGCTGAAAGCATTCTTTAAAAATGTTGGCCCATATTGATAGGATAGCATCTTGCAGTTAATGGAGATTTGTGGGATGCACATCCAGGGCACGAAGCTCCCGCTCCACCACATACCAAAGATGCTTTATTGGGTTGAGATCTGTTGATTGTGGGGGCCATTTTAGTACAGTGAACTCATTGTCATGTTCAAGAAACCAATTTGAAATGATTCGAGCTTTGTGGCTTGGTGCATTATCCTGCTGGAAGTAGCCATCAGAGGAGGGGTACATGGTGGTCATAAAGGGATGGACATGGTCAGAAACAATGCTCAGGTAGGCCGTGGCATTTAAACGATGCCCAATTGACACTAAGGGGCCTAAAGTGGGCCAAGAAAACATCCCCCACACCACAACACCACCACCACCAGCCTGCACAGTGGTAACAAGGCATGGTGGATCCATGTTCTCATTCTGTTTATGCCAAATTCTGACTCTACCATCTAAATGTCTCAACAGAAATCGAGACTCATCAGACCAGGCAACATTTTTCCAGTCTTCAACTGTCCAATTTTGGTGAGCTCATGCAAATTGTAGCCTCTTTTTACTATTTGTTGTGAAGATGAGTGGGACCCGGTGGGGTCTTCTGCTGTTGTAGCCCATCTTCCTCAAGGTTGTGCGTGTTGTGGCTTCACAAATGCTTTGCTGCATACCTCGGTTGTAACGAGTGGTTATTTCAGTCAAAGTTGCTCTTCTATCCGCTTGAATTAGTCGGCCCATTCCCCTCTGACCTCTGGCATCAACAAGGCATTTTCGCCCACAGGGCTACCGCATACTGGATGTTTTTCCCTTTTCACACAATTCTTTGTAAACCGTAGAAATGGTTGTGCATAAAAATCCCAGTAACTGAGCAGATTGTGAAATACTCAGACTGGCCCGTCTGGCACCAACAACCTTTTCCATTCTGACATTCAGTTTGGAGTTCATGAGATTGTCTTGACCAGGACCACACCCCTAAATGCATTAAAGCAACTGTCATGTGATTGGTTGATTAGATAATTGCATTAATGAGAAATTGAACAGGTGTTCCTGATAATCCTTTAGGTGAGTGTAGATTGAATGAAAGAACAATAGAAAGATAGAAACAATGATAGAATGATAGACAGAATTATATATAGAGTGATTGAACAAAAAATGAAAGATTGAACAATATATGGAATGATAGAGAGAATTACAGAATTATTTAACGAATGATAGAACAGTAGAAGGAATGATAAAATGATAAATTGGAAGATTGAATAAGATAGACAGATAGACATATAGACAGACAGACAGATGGACGGATTGAGACTCACAGATTAAGACAGACTGATTGAAATAAATATTGAAAGACTATAAACAGTAGATAATGAAACGATGATGATGATAAAATGATAGAGAGGATAATAGACTGAAAGACTGAAAGAAAGAAAGACTGAATAATAGATAGAATGACAGAACAAAAGAAAGTGATAGATTGATAAATAAATCTAGAGAGAAAGAAAGAATGATAGAATAATAGAACGATATAGAGGATCAAAGAATAATTAACAGAACGATGTAATGACAGGACATTAGATAGAATGGACAGAATGATAGAACTATAGAAAGACTAAAAAAACAATAAAAAGCAATGATATATATAGTGATTGAACAAAAAAGATTTTGCAATAAATTGAAGAGAGAGAGAGAGAGAGAGAGACAGACAGACAGAAAGACAGACAGACAGTGAGTGATGGTTTTAGATGGGCAGCAGTTGAACAGCACCTGACTCAGGTAGGATCTTGTACGTCGACTTTATTCAGAAGCAGCTGTTCAGAGGGGCAATGGAAATAGAGGAGCTGGTGCAAAGTGTCTCATTCATTATCATCCGCTAATGCACACGTCACAAACACCTGCCCAAAAACAACAGCACTGGAAGAGACAGAACGCAACATATGCACAACTAAAGCATTAGAGAAAGATAGAGATATCTAGCTGGATTTGTATCGGTTCTGATGGCTCTGAATGTGGTCAGACATCATGCAGTCAGAGTCAGGAATTAAGGTCTTAGCTGAGGGCTTGCTTGTCTTTTCCGTTCAGTGACAGTTTCTTCTGCAGAGATTACTACTCTCTCTTTCTCTTTGGAAATACACGGCACCTGAAAATCCATTTCCAAATCGTATCAACTGCACTCAGGCCAGATATAACGTTCAGTGTAATTAAATCTAAGCAATTAAGAGCAGGGAAAACTGGGCTTACGTTACACCTGCTTAAACATAAAAATGTGCACAGATGGGAAGAAATGATAAAAAAATGATAAGATAAAATTAATAGATGTATGGAGGAATAGATGGATTTATGGAAATTACAGGATAAAATAAGAAAAATTAAACAGATATGATAAAAATATATAAAAATAAACGATATGATATACAGTTTAGAAATGACAAGGGAGGACAGCAGAAATGATAGTTTAGATAAAAGTAAACAAAATGAAGGAATAGATGATAGTACAGATAGAAATGAGACATATTTAGAAACAATAGAAATCATGGCATAGGTAGAAATAATAGGAAAGAGAACAGCAGAAGTGATGGGTTAGAAAAAAATAAGACAAGACAGAAATGATAGATTCGTCAAAATGAGATCAAATAGATAGAAATGATATAAATATTGATGGATGGATAGAGTGATTCTATTCCTAAAGTACAGAAATGACCTGATCTTAAGGACAAGTAAGCAAAAGCTACTGCTGATGATGCTGTTTATTATTAAATAAAGAGGCAGGAACACACACAGACACACACAGCAAGTGAACAAAGTGTTACAGCAGCAGAGCATCTGCTCAGCCTCCGCCTGCGGTTACGCTCCTGACACCGGCACTTTTTATAGGATTGTTATGCTCGCAGGCACACAGGCTTGATTAGTTTAAAATGAATGCAAATTAATTGATTATCATATTAAGACAAAACACAATTGAAAGTCAATTTTATGGCCCCAGGAGCTCAAGAAGAATTGACAGCCTTGTCAACACAGGGATGCGTGCAGACGAACAGGTGAGATGCTGTGTTTGTTCTTCAGTAACTCATCTCATCCTTCCCTTTAAAGCAAATTGAGTGACATTTCATTGAACTATCAGCAGTAATGGCCACTGTGTACTAATGAATGTCACATCGACCGCCTGTGGCATTTAACTACTGTCTTTAGCATTAGCATCAAATGTCCTTAGAACTTCATTTCTCGACATATAACAACGTACTGAACTTATCAAGTACTATGTTCACAAAGATTTTCTTACCATCAAATGATACGGTTCTCCATGTTATAAATGTAAAACACTGTAAAAGTTTAAGTGCCCAAAAGCGATGTTCAACTTTGAATGACTGAAATCTTAAAAGCCAGTAAGGTCCAATATCTAAACTACCTAATATTGTTAAGGAGTCCCCAACAACAAGTTTAAATGCAAGCAAGATCAAAAAACACTTTCATTTTCTCAAAATATAAATGTACTATTACCCCATTTCCCAGAGATCCCCAAACGAGTCATGTGAAGCCGTTCAAAGATTCAGTCTGCCTTAACCCCACATTTCGGTAGCATACTCTGCTCTGATTGGTCAACTGGCACAGTCCAACAACGATGCAACATGCATTGATCTAGTGCAGGGGTGTCAAACATTAATATAAACACTAAATTTGCTGTTGTTGGCACACTTTGTAGACAAAAAATTAAAAAACACCAATGCCTTGCCCTCACAAAAAAACGACAGAGAACGGAAAGGGAGGCTGCTAAAGGCAGTTCAACATTACAAACATGGATTCAAAGCTCCATCAAGCCAGCAGGTAAATCATATTGAATATTTAGCAGATTGTCACACTTTAATTCTTATTATATTTCCCATTATAATCACTTGTTTAAGTTGATGCTAGTAATATAACACATAATATTTATAATACTTTATTAAAACCATAATAATAGTACCACCCCCCATAGTCCCATTTTTGGTTTGGGCCACTGCCCCATCTAGCATTTTAATTTTCTAAATGACTGTTCTCATTACAAATATATTCCAAAGAAAAGTGAATGGTTTATAAATAATTTTGGCATTAAGGCAAAAGAAGTTAAATTAAAGCTTTTCAACCTATAAGGCCAGTGGATTTTGTTCAGATGTAAATTTGTGTGTATAATATACAGTATGAGTGTGACCTTATGAAATGTAGTTTTCACACAGCTGTGTGTTTCTCTGGTTTTCTTGCTAAACAAACTAATTAATTGGTTTGTTTAGTTAATTTTAACACAATTATCAGCACACTAAGGTTTAAAAAAATTATCCGGCCCACACTTCATGGCGTTATTTACCATCCGGCCCACAGCCTAAAATGAGTTTGACACCCCTGATCTAGTGCTAATGTGACTTACTTATAAGACATTAGAGTTTGAAAACCAACATCAATACACATCATTCATCATTAAAGGTGACATGGAATGATTGAACGGGGTATTTATCCTTGTTCTGTGATGTGACATGTAGACAAAAAAATTTTTGTAATACCTTAGAAGCTTCCTAAAAACCTCTCTCAGATAGCTCTGTTATGGTGGGGGATTTTAAACAAGTGGTTTTGCACCTATTTGGCTCCCCCTACTGGCTTAACTTGCAATCTCATTACTGATTGGCTGACTTTGCTGCCACTCAAAAAATGTAGCCAATTATTTTAAAGTGGAGGGGCAGTTAGATGCCTGTGATGTCATAAGCATCCGTTTATCAGATTGGGCCGTTTTCTGGCTGACATTTCTAAAAGAGGAATTTCTATGAGACTGAGATGTTTAGCATGTCAAGCACTTTTTGTATATTCGTGAATGCAGGTATTATTCAATAAAGACAAGGTAAAAATGGTTTTTCATTCGCTGTGCCCTTTAATCCAAGTAACAAAAACGACGACAGACACTAAACATTTTTCACTCATGTAAGCAAATATGTAAGCTAACCGGGCCACAGCTAAACGGCAAACAGTAGTGTAACTGCAACATGCAGCCTGATCTCACGAACTTCCGTGTGATAGTCAGGGAATATTTAGCTTTTTTTCCGTGTCATTGTCATGGATCTCCGCATTTTTCTGTGTCCGTACCACAGACTCTCTTTTCCGTGTCAGTTTCACGTATTGGCAGGGGCGGAGCTAGACTTTTAAAACAGGGGTGGCAAAGGGGTGGCAATGTATTATTTTGGGGGGTCAATATACAAAGTGTTCAATTAAACTAAAAATAAATTATTTTCCACAAAATGTATATAGATTAAATTAAAGTTGTTTATTTTTTCAAAATGTTCACAATTATAGCCTATATGTATTAAGTATACAGCAAATATAGAACAACTGGGATTTGTTTGGCCCTGATCTGCACCTGACTTTTGCTTCTTTAGAAAGAAGTTGGTAATATTGCTTTTTCTCTTCATTCTGCTGTGCCTTAAGGAAAACTTGAATACATGTACATGAATACCTCATGAAGAAACAAAAATTTGGAACAATTTGCTTGTTTTTATTTACCATAAGTACACCGTTACTAATAATACAAATACTAAAGTAATACATTATGACAAGATCTGAGTATATTGAGGTCTAGCCTATTTGACAACACAAGGAAAATTGCTTAAAGACATCTAGACATGTTATGTTAAGGGAGGATGGAACGAGTTTCCATAAACTTTAATGTAATGATGTAAATAGACTTCTGTACCTCACATTAAGCTATGGAATGACTTCAGATGACTTTGTGAAATTATAATCCAACCCTCAGACCAAGTCACCCAAACTGACGTAAAAAAAGCGCGAGGCGCCGAAAGCGCGTTGTTTACATCCCTGTGCTATCTCCACGGTGGAAGTTCAATATACTGCATTACACGTGCCAATATGAATAAGCCTACCTAATGTCTGTTATTGTTGCTGAACATTTGCTAACGACATGTTTTTTATTGTTTTAAGCATCTTCACGCAGGCGTGATCAGTATTAGTCAGTTTCACAAGACTAGTAATGCTCATTAAGTTTAAATGCTAAGCACTACAGTGCAACGTCTCCTTTACTTCCCGTTAAAACAGTACTTTGTAAAAAGCCGTACATACCAGCAAAACGCTCTTCATAGATCCTGGGTGTGCTGCCGCGTAATATTTTGGAGCACGAAGGAGCTGCGTGCCAGCTTAACCAATAGCCTTATTCGACTTCATGCGGCGCCGCAAGAATCGACAGCCGGATTACGTCAAAGTACCGCGAGAGGATTCATATGGAGGAGTTTGCTTTTAAGTTGCTCTCGTGGAATTTTGACGTCACCGGCTGTCGGTTCTTGCGGTGCCACATGAAGTCGAACAAGTCTAATGAAAAGTGCAGCAGCAACAGCACGCTGCACGCTTGTGCGTGCTGCGCATTCACCTCCGCTGGGAGATTTGAGAAATGTTAGTAAAAATCAAACAGTGTAATGTTTTCAGCGGGGTGGCAACAGGGGTGGCAAGGACTTCGTCTGGGGTGGCAATTGCCACCCCAATTAGCCCTCTGGCTCCGCCACTGCGTATTGGTTACTCAATTGTTTATTCTATTTTTTTTACCATTGTTGCTAATGTAAATACAGAACAACACACTACAGAAGTTACTACAACATTTTAAAATATTAATAAAAAAAACTTAACGGAAACATTAAGTAGGCATAGAATTTAGATGTAGGCAACAGTAAATAATAATAATAATAATGACATTCTTTTTCTAAATAACAATTAGTGCATTAATAATAAAAATCATAATGTTAACTAGCAGATGTGTCTGTTGCAAGGATAGGGTTTTCGCTTCTCGTGGGCAAGACTGTAGGCGGAGATTATGCAAAGTATTGCCTTCATAAGCATACAAACAACAGGCGGGAGATTAGAAAATAATTCGACTCCTTAATGCGGTTCGGAGTTGACTCCCTAAGTTAGAAGACACTAACTTTATTTATCGTAAACTTTTTGGGTTCCCCACAGCTTGGACAGCTACATGATACTGGATTTAATGTTTGTATGCATGTTACATTGATGTGTTTGGAGTCTAAATTGAAGCTCAGCTGGAGGCATGGCAAAAAAGACACACAATACATGTGCAAAGTTTAGTATAATATTTTTGCTTTTTGATGCATTTTTTGTTTGAGTAAAACCCAGATTCCATAATACGCTGTTTACCTTTTGCCAATTTAATTTATCCAAAATATACATTAAAAGTTTACTGTTTGGTCAATTTTGTACCATACATCCCATATTATGATAGTTTAAAGAACACCTATTGTCCAATTCACGTTTCTACATTTCCTTTGGTGTTTAAATGTGCATTTGTACATGTTAAGAATATGCAAAAGGTACATACCCCAAAGTAAACGATGACGCGAGTTATCGTCTCAGACGTAAATCTCTTTTCCTGGACTACAACAAACACATGGATTGTAGGTAACAGTTTACTTCCTGGGATTGGTGATGTAGACCGAACTTATCATAATTCCTCCCGCTTTGAACTCAGCCTGTAAGTTAACTCCTGTTAGCATTGCATTGTGAGAAAATCTTTCAAACATGGTAAGGAGCGTCACATTTCCAATCAGGCCAATCGCAACGTACAGATTAGCTGGCCAATCAGGGACACAGAGCTTTTCAAATCTGTGCGTTTCAGGAAAAGAGCTACAAAAATTTACATTTCATTTATAATGAAATAGGTGCACTTTAATCTAACCTGAGGGGGCATTAAAACAAATATTGTAACAATCCCCGCCACGTATACATCAGTACTACATACTGGTCTGACTCCCAAGCAACTACATAGCAATGGGCTAAAAGCGACTTACAACACCTTTGTGACTGCAGAAACACCCTGGAAACCACCCACAGCATCATGACATGCTTTTGTATGAGCAAGCACCACCTTAGATAAAAAATATCTATTCATAAATTCAGTCCAAACTTTGAATTAAAAAAAAAGAAAAGAAAATAACTAATTTAAGCTCATTTAAACTGAAGCAAAGAAAGCACTTATCCAGTTAATACAGCAAACCTAATCTAAATGACTGACTCTCTGTTTGTGCTCACCATGAATACTGATGCCACAATTAACAAATAAAAGTCATAGAGAGCTAATGGACAAAGTCCAGTTTGTTGACATTTAACTGTTTTATAGATAAAGTCACTTATGCAGACCTCACAAGTTCAATGCCAATGTGAATAATCATACCATAGAAGGAAAATGACTAATCTGATTACATTAAAATGTTTGTTTCACATGGGCACACATTTCGGCCGAAACCCCTGAAAAGAGTTGAATGCACATTGCCCACTGCTTGTGCAAGCTGCCAGATCCATTTCAGATTCATCACACAGAAATTTCAGCAAAATTAAACGCCAGTTATCCAACCAGTTGCACACATCATTTTAGAGAAATAGTCATAGTTTTTTGTGCTACTGATAGGAAACCACATCTTGAATATTCATAACAGAATTTTATGCAAGGTAGTTTACTTTAATTTCAGCTTTTACTGTGAAATGGATCGTACATGTTTGAGATGTTAACTTCAGTTTGTAACTATCGTCTTAGAGATTTACTATTAAGACTCTCATTTTTCGTGTGTGTTTAAAGAAGGAGTGACTGCGTATACACAAACATTTTCACAGAAAGCTGTTAATTTGGAGAATGAAGATGATGGATGCTAATCGTTTTTTTTCAAGACTTTCATTTTGGTAGTTTGACACATTGTATCCCACGACTATGACCACAATTTTCTTTATAGCTTTATCAATGGAACTCAAAATGGTGGTTTCTCGGACAGGGTTTAGATTAAAGATGGGGTGCATGATCTCTGAAAGCCAATGTTGACATTTAAAATCACCTAAATAAACACGCCCCTACCCAAATAAAACCTGGACATTCTTTTGACCCGTCCCACACATACGCAACCCAACCCAATGATGTTGTTTAGTAGACACAACCCTTACTGCTGATTGGTTACAAGTGTTTTGGTACTCGGCCCGACTCACTTTTCCAAAGCATTTCTCAAAAATCATGCACCCCGCCTTTAATCCAGGACTAAGCCTTAGTTATTTTAGGACATATAGGGGCGGTTTCCCGGACAGGTATTAGACTAGTCCTAGACTTAAACACTTTTAAGAGCTCTCCAAACTGAAAACAACTTGCACTTACATATCTCAAAATACATCAGGGCCCTTTGTTTTACATCAAAATGCACACAGGTAATGTTTTTAGTAAGGCATGTTTGTTAAAACTAGTTATATTTCCTAATTAAACTAAGGCCTAGTCCTGGATTAAGCTAATCCTGGTCCGGGAAACCGCCCCATAAAGGATTAGTTTAAAGATTAGATTAAAAGTGCATATTTTTTATTTTTCTTGTCAAAAATGACAATCGTTTCACTAGAAAAGAAAACCTTATGCCTCATTTGGGATCGTTTAGAGTCCTTTGAAACTCCTTTAAAACTGCAATTGTAAACTGCATTAAAACTGTTACGTGTTGGGGTCCATTTAAATCCATTAAAATTAGAAAAATACTGGAATGTTTTCTCAAAAAACATAATTTCTTCTCAACTGAACAAAGAAAGACATCAACATTTTGGATGACATGGTGGTGAGTAAATTATCTGGATTTTTTTTAAAGAAAATGGACTAATCCTTTAAGTAGTTTATCAAACAAACCTTACAAAAAACATTAGTGCTGTGCATCTTAAATTAAAACAATGGCACTGATATATGATAATATATGTCAGTACAATTTTTTTTCAAATGACGGCAGCTGAAACATGCATTTTAGTCTGGGACTTAGATAAGCCCTGTCCAGGAAACTGCCCCAAAGTTTTTTGCTGCCCAAACACAAATAACAATTGAAGGTTGCAGCAAAACCATCTAAGTGCATCAGACATTATTTTTTGTAAATGGAAATTTTTTATCAGGCACTAATGCTTAGGTTCAGTATTTTTATTTTAATGGCAACTTAAATATTATTAGTTAGTAATTAAAATGTCACAAATGTCACTTTAGTCATTTATTTGGTATTTACCACACTTGACGCTTTTGCTGCAAATCCCTTAAAGTTCATGCAAGGTTTTTTTTGGCAAAAACAAATCACTTCTGGAACCAACATGCAACCAACTCAACACCCCAAAAGTGTTAGCATATAAACATCAGTGTGAGTTCTCTGATGTTTTGACGTACTGTAAACTAAACTTTAAAAGTTTTTTTGTTGAGTGTGTAGCACTTTTGAAACATTTGAGAGATCTCTTTAAAGAGTTGTACTGTTCTCCTTTCAAAAATTCCTGTTATTCAAAATGCTGAAGGCTTTAAAGAAGTAGTTCACCCAATAATGAGCATTCTGCCGTGATATAAAATTCTGTCAGAAAATGAGAATATTGGAGAATCTTCAACCGGTTATGTAAATAATGACATAATATTTGGTTTTGCATGATTTATTCCTTTGATCTTTTTAACAGTATGTTTGCATCATGATAGCAATGATTAAAAGCAATGCAAGGCCAATTATTCACTACTGTAATGAAAGACAAGAGAAAAACCAAACTGTTGTTTTCCTGACCGCAAGCCCCTGTTTCTTATCTCTGGGCCAGAGAGTTTATATTTGGCTTGTACTGTAAAATGTTTACTTGCATGAGTTAAAATCAAAAGTAAATATTTTGGCTTTAAGAGCCTGAAGGTTTCAGGTCCTCAGAGAGTTCATTCAAGAACAACTATGTGCTTTCAGAAACGCTCTGTTCCTTCTCGGCTGTCCGACACGATGTGTAAGCACAATGCCCCAAAACACGGGGTGTATCTTGGGATTTTGAGCTTTTGTATTACCATAATCAGATTCCTTTAATATATAGGGCAATATAGCTTTGTGAGATTCTGTAATATCTGATGAAACTCACAGGCAAGCGTATACGAGCAAAGATGGGATGTCATATCATTCCAGCAAGACAAAAGAAATATTAACTGGTTATATTTTACTATGGCCAGACTGCGGATGATGTCAAAACTATGTCAAAATAAAGACAAATGTAGACGGTACTAGAGCAGCTGTTATATATGAAGTGTGTCTGTGGCTGTCACTCTTCACCTGTATGACATTCAGACATCTCTAACAGCACAAAGAGCAATAAGGGCACACACCTTTGTATCCATATCATCAACCTGTCTAAACACACTGACACAAAGTCAATGCTGGACACATTTAATACAAAGGTGTGTGCACTCGGCTGAATTATCCCAGACGGTCCACTGTCTCCTACATTTCTTAAAAGAGCAAAAATGCCCTCTGCTATACTGCCCACATGATTGAAACATGTCATCCAGCCATTTTTAAATCTACTGCAGTTTTACTTTTACTTTTATTTTTTACTTTAATTTTTGCTTTAATACATACAGTATAAAAGCAATAAGCCCCAAGAAGCAGTGGTTTACAATGAGTTTTAAAATCGCTGTTGTTAGGCACGACATGGAGCCCCGTAGCTGTTCTTAAAATCATTATAAAACACTTTCTTTGCAGGGTTTATTGCTTTTATAAAAAAATGTAATACTTATTTAAGTAAGAATTAATGTAGGTATTAGCTCATAATGATTTATGGACCCTTATTATAAAGAGTTACCAAACTAGGTAACAACCACTGCACCACAGACCAAATGACTTTTTCTACAGTATAGATCAGTGTGCCGAAGAAGCTCAGTTCGTCCAATCTGAGCATAATTCATTTAATCCAGAATTTACAGTAACTGCTGTTCACAGATCTCATTTGATCTTACGCAGCACCTTATGTTCTCACCAGAACATCCTGAAATGCTGTCAGGAGGCAACTGTAGCTTAAGATGGAGAAGCAGGTCAGTACTCAGGGGGTTCATTGATTCGATCTGTATATAACCACACATATGAGCGAGGCACTTCATAGCGGTTGCTCTCTAAGGTCACCATAGTACACATTTCAGCGCAGGTCAACGAACACATCATTGTTAGAATGACCTGTGACATAAAAAACACATCAAGGCAAAATCCAATCCACATTCTTAAACAAAGGTTTTTTAAAGGATCTTAATCGGTGTGTATGGTCCTATAAAGAACCTTTAAAGGATTACTCCACTTTAAGAAAAAAATCCAGATAATTTACTCACCATATCATCCAAAATGTTTATGTCTTCCTTTGTTCAGTTGGGAAGAAATTAAGTTTTTTGAGGAAAACATTCCAGGATTTTTCCAGGACAGTTTACAGTTTAAATGCAGTTTAAAATTGCATTTTCCGTGCAGCCATAAAGGGCTCTAAACGATCCCAACCGAGGCATAAGGGTCTTATCTAGCAAAACAATCAAAAAGTCATTTTCGGCAATAAAAATATGTACTTTTAAACCACAACTTTTCCTCTTGCATTAGTCGTGTGATGCACCAGCGCGACCTCACGCAATGCGTCAAGACGTGGAAAGGTCATGTGTTACATATGTGAAACGTACAGTTGCGGATCATTTGAAACGATAAATATAACACAAGGACATTAATTAATATCATAAACATCAGAGCGGTCCTCTTCTCCACACTGGGGCTGTAGTTTTGCATACGTCATGTGTGACCTTTGACATCATGATGCATTACGTGAGGTTACGCTGGTGCGTCACAAGAATAGTGCAAGACTAGAAGTTGTGGTTTAAAAGTACATATTTTTTATTTATTTATTTTTTGTCGAAAATGACAATCGTATGCTAGATAAGACACGTATGCCTCGGTTAGGATTGTTTAGAGCCCTTTGAAGCTGCGTTGAGTCTTTAATGCTAAACTGCATTTAAACTGCAACATGTTGTGGTCCAATAAAGTCTATTAAATTTAGAAAAATCCTGGAATGTTTTTCTTAAAAAACGTAATTCTTTATCGACATGGGGGTGAGTAAATTATTGGGATTTTTTTTTTAAAAAGGTGGAGTAATCCTTCAACATCCAGAGAACCTTTCTTTGTGATCAAAAAAGGTTATACAAGCTTTGATTTAAATATTTTTTGTACAATTCAAAATAGCTCTTATGTGGCATCAATGCAAAATAACCCTTAATAGCTTTTTTATTTTTAGGAGTGTGGGGTTTTACCTTATGTACTACCATGCATACTTAAGTATTTAAATTAAGCAGTAGCAATGATAAATGTCGGGATGTATTGGATTGCAGGCATTTTGATTGCTGATATTGACAAAGCATTTAAATTCCAATGATTATGCCACAGTACAACCTGATCTCCTGACTCACTTGACCTGATAAGCTTCTGCATTGCATCATTTAATATGTGTTGTTTAATTCTTGTTTAATCTAATCTAATTCTAATTTGTTTAATTATTTGTTTTACATCATTAATTTTCTTTTGGGGGGGGGCTCAAAGGGATGCACCCACACAAACTCCAAAAAGTGGAGATCGGTTCCTAACAATAGACCTCTTGTTCTGATCTTTATGACACAAAGAGTTAAGCTATTAGCTGCACCCTTTTTGAAATGATCACAAATGTGAAAATCACAATATGGATAATAGCTAGAAAATATGCTTTTAATATGTCGAAAGGTAATGTATAGTCAGAGTTTTAGCAAAGAAACAGGCACATGAATATTAAACTTGTAGATTAACATCAGAAAGAATGTAAAACGAAGTTGGTTAAATATTTCTTTTTACTATATTTAATAGAAATGAATAAATAAAGTTAATAAAGCATTATGGTATTGCATATTTCATTATTTAGCAAGTTACTGTATATTGCTTGCTTCAATGTCATGCAGCCCTATAGTTGAAAACATCTTATTAAACTATTTCCCCGCCATTGACGAGTTATTTCGTCAATTAAGAGAAAACATTTCCCTGCCAGTGACGCTTTCCTAACAAGTTTTTACGTTAATCTGTAATTCTGCTATTATCCACTAGATGGCGCGCTTACCCAATTTATAAAAATGAAGCAAAAACTAATTTAATTAATTTTAAACTCTGTGTATTTTTTGATAATTGTTCTGAATCTGATCTCTAATAAAATTCCTTTACAAAAATGCAATTATTTAAGCTTTTTGCTCAAAATTTTGTCTTTTTGAAGAAACCTACACATATTTAAGAGGTTATAAAAAGAGAACAAATGAAGATAGGATGAAATGCTTTTTTCTGTTTTGTTTGTTTGAAAGCAGAGGGTCTGTTCTTTCATTTGATTTATTTGTATGTTTATATGAAAATCACAAAAAATGCTGTTGGGCAACTTAAAAAAAAAAAGGCCTGGGAAAAGATCACAGCAATTAGCAAATAGCAACATGACCCAACTTCAAATGATCCAATAAATTCTCGTTTCATGGTGACGCTAATACTGGGCTCAGCCCCCAAAGGGGGTGTGATTAAAATATATATTTAAAAAAAAAAAAATACTAAATACTACAAAAGCGTCTGCTAAATGACTAAATGTAAATGATTGGATTTTATACTAATCTTAATGCAGTATTCCACTGTAGTAAAATAAAAAAAATATTTAATTATATTAAAAAAGTTAACATTTGTGTACATTTACCTTACTGACTGCATTTTCCCGTAATTCCACATGCACAATATCCTTTCATTTTAAGATACTTTTTAAAACTGTTTTTATGTTAAAGAACTACACAGATGTCATCTATCAATTAATATACACACCTTGTATGCTGCAAAATTGTAATGAACTCAATAAAAGTCCTAAATAACGTAGACTTACAGATGGGGTGGAGCCGAAGCCCATCATCGTTTTCACATCAGATTTAAAGGGGATTAAAGCATCATTAATGTATACAGATTTTGAAAAAAAAAATAAAATAAGGGTGGGCTGGACAGAAAGTTAGAGGGACTAAAGTACAGCTGAAACTGGCCCAGGGACGCCACGGCTTGTTTGAAGAATGAATTTGAATGAAACATTTAAAATATTTTAAATTAAATAAACTACATTCAAATCAAAATAAAAAAGTCAAATAGAATACAATCAAAGAATATGCAGTCATGATTCATGTATAAGGCTGCCTGTATTAATATGCACAAGTTTTCATAACTTTGCTAATGTATCCCAGCACTTGGTAGCACAGGCTGCCTATTCTGAGCCAGAGTGCTTATACATGGCTCAGATTCAAAAGCAACTTAAGAAGCTTACAAATTGGACTCGTAATTCAAAAGGGGACAGACATTTTAGCAGTAAATCATGCATTAAAACTGCACAGGTGGCAAAAGGGAGTCGCGCAAGCAGCTGGGAATTCACACGTCATTGCCAGGAAAAACGCTCCTCTCGGCCCTGGACCACAACCAACAGATGTTTCTCCATCTCAGCATTTGTCTCCCAGCTTCGTCTTCAAGCGCAAGCAACCTCAGACAGCTTAATCAAACAGCGGTGAGATTATGCTGAACAAAAGTGTTTGGGGACCGGCGCTCATCTAAAAGCGGGCAGCTGTTCTGACTAATGATATGTCAGCTGTACAGCTGTCAGTCAGCGAAACGGCCATGATTCCGCCATCTCATTCGAGAAGAAAATCTCAAGCATACAGTGCTAATAAAAAACGAATTCCAAGACTAAGACTTGTTTTTAGATACCTTGAGACACAAAGGAATGACGTTAAAGGGCTTATTTTTTCCCTTATGCCGTAAGCAGAGACGATTTAGAGATTGTGTCTTTCATTTTAATCGGTGCTGACTTACAGAGCTGCACATTTCATCGTTTGGAGCCGTGACTCAAAGAAGCTTCACACATGCTGCGATGACGCATACACACAAAACTGCATGTTTTTTGCCCGCAGCACGCCATTAACATATTGGCACGCGTACGTTCGCGTACGTCCTCAGAACTCATAAAAACAGCCGCATAGTCCACTATGCTGTCCCAAAACCCAGAAGACAAATATCAATACCCAGAACCAGCACAGGACACATGTTCACTCCAAATTCAGCCTTTTACTGAAAAATAAATGTAGGCTGTATAAAACTTTTATGTACAACTGAGGTCTAGAATTCTGATATTGTATAATCTATGACTATTCTGATCTGTGGTTCAACATGCAAGAGATTTAGATAACAGGCGAGGAAAGAGAGGGAATCACTGCTGCAGGTGTTCAGGAATGATAGTGCAGCATGGAATAGGAGACAGAAATTCTCACATATCAGCCATACACTTCAATTTCTGGGAAAAGAGCAAAGCTAAACACATCTCGAAATGTGTGAAAAAGGATATAACTAAAGCAAGCAAGAAAACGACAAATAGACTGACACATTTAGACCTTTTGATCAGTAGCATTTCACACATCAGGGCCCAACATGCATGTCGGTACATCACACAGTATGTTATTTTGGATGATATTTCTCTCTAATTATTTTCTGTTTGTGAACTACAGTAAAATCATTTCAGTTTGTCTTTTGCAATGTTGTGAAAACACAGCTTAAGTCATATATATACACTCACCTAAAGAATTATTAGGAACACCATACAAATACTGTGTTTGACCCCCTTTTACAACCAGAACTGGCTTAATTCTATGTGGCATTGATTCAACAAGGTGCTGAAAGCATTCTTTAGAAATGTTGGCCCATATTAATAGGATAGCATCTTGCAGTTGATTGAGATTTGTGGGATGCACATCATGAACTCATTGTCATATTCAAGAAACCAATTTGAAATGATTTGAGCTTTGTGACATGGTGCATTATCCTGCTTGAATTAGCCAACAGAGGATGGGTACATGGTGGTCATAAAGGGATGAACATGGTCAGAAACAATGCTCAGGTAGGCCGTGGCATTTAAAGGATGCCCAAAGTGGCCTAAAGTGTGCCAAGAAAACATCCCCCACACCATTACACCACCACCACCAGCCTGCACAGTGGCAACAAGGCATGATGGATCCATGTTCTCATTCTGTTTACGCCAAATTCTGACTCCACCATCTGAATGTCTCAACAGAAATCGAGACTCATCAGACCAGGCAACAGTTTTTTCAGTCTTCAACTGTCCAATTTTGGTGAGCACATGCAAATTGTAGCGTTTTTATCCTGTAGTGGAGATTAGTACCCGGTGGGGTCTTATGCTGTTGTAGCCCATCTGCCTCAAGGTTGTGCGGTTGTGGCTTCACAAATGCTTTGCTGCATACCTCGGTTGTAACGAGTGGTTATTTCAGTTAAAGTTGCTCTTCTATCAGCTTGAATCAGTCGGCCCATTCTCCTCTGACCTCTAGCATCAACAAGGCATTTTCACCCAAAGGACTGCCGCATACTGGATGTTTTTCCCTATTTACACCATTCTATGTAAACCCTAGAAATGGTTGTGCGAGAAAATCCCAGTAACTGAGCAGATTGTGAAATACTCAGACCGGCTCGTCTGGAGCCAACAGCCATGCCACGCTCAAAATTGCTTAAATCACCTTTCTTTCCCATTCTGACATTCAGTTTGTAGTTCAGGATATTGTCTTGACCAAGACCACACCCCTAAATGCATTGATGCAACTGCCATGTGATTGGTTGATTAGATAATTGCATTAATGATAAATTGAACAGGTGTTCATAACAATCATTTAGGTGAGTGTAAGTATATAATGTACAGAACATTCTATGAAAATATAATTTTAATATATTTAATATCGACTGAGTGAAATCAACCAAACTTTGATGCTCAAAATGTCATCATTAGATTAGGAGACTTTAGCCTGGATTTCACAGACAGGTTCAATACATACATTTTATTACTGTAGAATAAAGATTTTATTTTTAATGGGTCGATGGATATTTCACCGTGAATGAAAATAAAGCTCTTCCACAGCAAAAATTTTGGAATGGAGCACCGCTTTATAATCTTTGCTTTGTATCACAGCAAAGAAGCTTACCTGGCAAAGTCCGCTCCTACAGCGTCTGCTCAAACAGCTCAGTGATGACAAACCGTCTGCGTATTATTCATCTGCACACAAAACAATTACATATTGGTTTTGTGAATTCTGCTGCCTGAGATTTTGATTCTGTGTAAAGCATTAAATCATCTGTGCAAATGCACTGTATAGAGATGCTGCTCAGATGTTAGCTAGATAAACTTAAACATAAAATAGCAGGGTCATAATGCTGTCAGGCTGCCTTGGTCTCGACCCAGATGCACACACAGCACTGCAAAGGTGTCTCATATACTCAAGTGATTTTGATGTGCTAAATTCAAGCTTACTCATACATCAAAAGTGTGGTGACATTAGTAAGTCACATTATTGTGTCACATGAAAGAGAAATGGTATGGCAATAGCATAGAGAGATTAAAATATTGGTTGTTTCAGGGTTTTTATTTAACCCTTTAACTGCCCCACCAAGAAAAATGCATTTGGGGCAACCTTCCGATCTCTCTGATGAAGCCAATACGGAAGTGATTCATGCAATTCATCTACTGGCCACTAGAGGCAGGCTCCAACAGGGAGTCAATTCCCATAGACCTCCATCTTAAAATGCCCAACTTTACAGTAAAAAATAATATGTTTACAGCCTGGTACAAAAAGTGTTTTTGGTCTGTATAGCTAATTTTGCCCTTCATGACAACTGTGAAGGGTGTGAATTTTTTTGTAACTCATGCTTTTCAATTATATTAAGCCTTAAAGTTCTGCATAATTAAGGGCGTGGCCACTTGAGTGATGGTTGAACAGCCACTGCTGTCACTGAAGTCGACCTAGGTGGGCGTGGTTTCAGCAACCAGTCACCTCAGCTTCACCCACGTCCCGCCTCTTTACCCATGTTCGGATATCCGTGAGTGATGCGCGGTGTTGCACGGCCAGGATGGCGACGGAAAACACCGCCAACTTTAAGCTTCAAAAACGATCTTCAGAAACCTACAGTATGGGTGACGTGTAAAAATGTGACACTTTATAGTCCAGGGTCACTTGTAGTAATAAGCCTACCTCATCGTCTGTCTAAACAAAGCTTGAAGCTTGATGTTTTTGCCGTCTTGATTTTTTGTATTTATTGTTCTGCACACTGTAGAAAAATCTTTGCTGCCTTAATTTCTTTTTGTTGAATCAACTCAGATTTACAATTCATGCCAACTTAGTATTATTTATCTTGACTAGAGATGATTTGCTACAATTTATAAAATTTTGTAAAACACATACATTTGAGTACTGTGAACTTAAACAAATTGAGTCATATGCAGTTATGCACGTATATTTAAGTTCACACTACTTAAATATAAGTGCATAATTGCACATGACTCAAGTTCACAGTACTTAAATTTATGTGTTTTAAAACTTAAATGGTCTAATGCAACCGGTTTACTTAAATGGTTTGAGTTAAGTTAACTGTTACAGTGTGTGAATCATTATGACAGCATTGTTGTGTATATGTAAAAAACACACTATTTAGTTTTTTTTGTCATGTAAACATATCCTCAGACAGACGTTTTGGTCCGAACAAAAACTTGTTGACTTTTCTCTCTAAAAAAGATAATGCGTTTCTGATGAATTACAATAGGATGGGTGAGATACGGATCGGAGAGATAGACAAAGCTTGAGATTTACTGATCAATATGCTGACAAAACAGAATTTCACTCTCCTCTGTGGCTCCTGTTTTAAGAGCCAGAAATGGACAAACTGTCAATAATGTCCAGGGCCCTCTTTGTCTGTCAAAAAATGGTCCTTTATCAAACAAACTCTCCAAATTACCTTTATATGAAGGACAAGCGTCCCTAATAGCTGCCTCTAGAGACATGGTTGTTTGGGGATTTAAAAACACAAGAAATTGAGGGTAATAAAAAGAGGGCGTTGAGACGCTGTGAAGCCCATTACAGCAGCATGCAATACACTGAAAAGGAAACATTTGAGGACAAACAGTCTGAAAATATGCTGAGAGTTTTTAAAAGTGTGTGTACTTTCTGAAAACAGGATTTACTGTGAGTGTGACGTAAAGTCTAAATATAGTGGCTTGTGATGTCATGCCCTTTACAGCGAGCTGTGAAATAAATTGACGAGACATTATTCTCAGCGGGCTTCCGCCCAAAACCGGCGTCGTGTTGCTCAACTTCCCTGCAGCTTTGTTGCGTCAGCAAAAAACAGGCTGGTCAACAACACAACAAGCTGCATGGATGCACCTTAAAAATTCATAGTGACAAGCAACTATGGAACAAACATTTAAGCGTACACATTTCAACAATTAATATGCGTCATTGAATATAATTGGATAGAAAATGTCAATTACAGAAAAAGTAGCAATTAAATCTGATTTGTGACATCGTTTTTTCCAGACACTGTAATCGACAGCGTTGCAGGGTGTACCTGCACAGCACGTTTCTATTCCTGGCATGCTGCTATTTTTCCCATCTGCCTAAAATGAAATGATTTTATTTGCAAATGTTGTACATGTGAATTGATTTCAATGACTTCTGACACTGAGTTGAAACATGTTTAAGTGTGTTTGCCTTTCTTAGATTCCCCGGGGAAACCAACCCACTGACAACCCACTGTGTGTGTTAAAAATAATCTTTAGCATACTGATATGGTATGGTACCACGCTGAATGCTACACTCATATGCAGACCTTCGATCAGTTTTGGCATGCTGTGGTTTGAAACTTATCGAATTTATTTAGATCTCTGTAAAACAGCAGGTAGCAAGCATGTTCATGAAAGCCTCATTTTTTAGCTGTAACACTGTGTTGCTTAAAGCAAAAACACCACCGTTTTTCAATATTTTACTATGTTCTTACCTCAACTTGAATGAATACATACCCATCTTTTTTTAATGCATGCAGTTTTTATATTTGTACAGCACTTGAATCTGTTAGCATTTAGCTTAGCCCCATTCATTTCTATGGCTAAACAAAGTTTTATTTTGTGCCACCATACTTGTGTAACTACTCATGTAATGTCTTTAAATAGGGAAAACATGGAAGTGTTTGGTGGCTTCTAAATTCATCCCTGTTTGGAGGGATGAATGGGGCTAAGCTAAATGCTAACACATTCACGAGGCGCTGTACAGAGATTAAAATTTCACGCATTGAAAAAAAGATGGGTGTGTATTCATTCGTCTAAGTTGAGGTAGGAACATAGTAAAATATTGAAAACGGTGGTGTTTTCCTTTAATGTACTGTGGGCAATAACTACAATCAGAATTGTCAATTCTGAAATTGTGACTTTAAGACACACGCAACTCTCCGCGACCCTACAAAAAGGCAAAAACAAACAAACAAACAAAAAAAGTAGCGTAGGCATTTTTTTAGTAAGAAATCATGAATTGACTTTGCTTTCAGCTCTTTCTTGTTTTATATGAGTTTTTGTTTGGAGTCGTTTCTAGACATTTTTTTTACCGTGCCATGTGTTATTGGTTCAGGGGGAAGGTAAGGTATCTGCTCTTTGCCTTTCATTATTTTTCAGTCTGCTAGGTTTGCCAGATCTGTATAATAAAACCAGCCCAATGGTAAATCAAAACTTGCCCAATGGCCCTAAGCATACCAAAGTTTATTTTCAGAAATACAAAAACAAATCAACCAATGGCAACAGTAAAA
This sequence comes from Paramisgurnus dabryanus, assembly GCF_030506205.2. NCBI lineage: Eukaryota > Metazoa > Chordata > Actinopteri > Cypriniformes > Cobitidae > Paramisgurnus > Paramisgurnus dabryanus. The sequence goes on along the minus strand of NC_133345.1, from coordinate 37,226,319 downwards.
CATACACAAACTTAACATCTCTGCCCAGAAAGCAGACAACTCCGGGCCGGATCCGTACAGAATCTGCACCAAAGTCAGCAACTGCTGTGTGGATCCCATGCAGATCTGGCATAGCCTGGTTAAAACCAGACCGTTCTCCATAGTAACTGAGTTATGGTCTGGCAAAGCTTCATAGACAAATCATTTCCAAAGGGGCGTCACCAACGGACGTCGCTCAAATGCCTTTGGGCGCAATTGGATAGACCTAAAATCAGAGATGGGACCAAGTCACACATGTGCAAGTCTCAAGTAAGTCTCAAGTCTGAACCTTCAAGTCTCAAGTAAGTCCCAAGTATTTTTTTTCTTGGGCAAGTCAAGTCAAGTCGAGTCACAGGCTATGTCAAGTCAAGTAATAGGTCAAGTCAAGTCCAAGTCAAGTCAAGTCACCTTATTATTGTAATTTTACCTGCAGAATCTGATCTTAATAAAAATATATAGAATATAAAGATATATGTTCAGTAAAATACATCATGGAATCAAACAAAATTGTAATCTCTTCCATTCGCGTTCCTACATTTGAAATAACGAACTTGAGCGCGCAAAAGATGTGATATGTGAACCGGCCCTAACATTGAACAATCCAGTAATTTTTCTCTGTGTGTGTTCAGGTGGCAAACTAAGACACAGTAGCCAAGTCTCGTACCGCTCAGATCAAGGGAAGTATTTTAAAAAAAATAAATCAAAATTATTTTGCCCACATTTGTCCCCAACACGGTATGATGAGGGTTAATGGCTACTTATTTATTATTACACTAGCTAACTAACCTTTAAATGACGGACGAAATTGGAGGTTGTCGTCTGGCTGTCCGTGATTTTAATGTTGCATGTCTTGCAACGCACTGTTTGTCTTTTGCCATCTTGTTGAAGCTGAAAGTGATGACCCCCGCTACCCCTCCGGCTGACATGTTGATATCTGTTCTAAGTGAGCGTGGTGTGCGTAAGGTACGAGAGGGCATGACTGATCATAGTGTCGTGATTTAGTCATGACAACACCATTCTCAGCCTGCGCTCCAGCTGGGTCAACTTTATTTTTAAAATAGTTAATATATTTTAAATTCAAACTGAAAACATGATGTGATTAACACTCAAGTCATTCAAGTCATCGTGTCTCAAGTCAAGTCCCGAGTCTTTAACTTCCAAGTCCGAGTCAAGTCTCAAGTATTTAATTTTTTGTCAAGTCACAAGTCTCAAAAATAGCGACTCAAGTCGACTCGAGTCCAAGTCACAAGTCCCCATGTCTGCCTAAAACCAATCAGAGAGATGAAGGAGATGACGTTTGCAGAGCCGGATCCAGTCGGTAAGACAGCAATAATGTCTTTTTTAAATATTGTATTGTTCTTTGCTCGGGTTTTAACGAAAAGGAAAGTTTAAACCGCTTAAAACAGATGCGAACAAGTGATGCTCCACGGCGGCATCCATCTTTGTAATGTACAAAATCTGCTTCACCATCGCTGCGCTGTCGTTATTGTGTAAAGCCCGCTGCCTGTTTCTTATTGGTGCCAGAATTTCGACGGATTAGAAATGGGCTTGAATAGGCTCTTTGCCAGACTACTTGCAGAGCAAATCTAAATTTACCGGAAGTTGTCTGTGTATTTCCAGGCTAGCTCCGGCCTAGAGTCGTCTGCCGTCTAAAGACTGCCTGCGAGAGCCGGATGTGTGAGGTATGCAAATACTGTACATAGCTTGACAAACAAGTAGGACATCCTATCATTGCATTTAGACCAAATGCAAAATGATTGGGCAAACAATTTATGGTCCTGTGCCTTCCACAAAATATATATAAATTATGCATTATATTTGGGTAAACAGGTTTGTGTTCTTTTTATAAGAAGTTTTATGAGCCAAAGACATTGAAAACTCTACCTGCAGACTGATAAGGTCATCACTTGGGTATGAAAATTATCCAAATTAATAAATCATTGGGCATTTATGCAATTATAATACACTGTAACTTTTCATTTTCAATAGTAATTGGCCAGATTCACAGTTTCTAAGGAATAGCGCAGGATGCTGATAAATTTTTTGTTGCAAGCAGAGCAAATGTTGGAATAAGTGGCAGATACACCACCAATTACAATCTGTCCAGTTACTGCTCCTTAATCAAGAGACTAGCAGGTAGAACGTGATAATGATGTTGGGGTCACGAAATACAGAAGGAACGGAAAAGTACAGGCAGGGAAGCTTGTTTGAGAGCGAATTCGGCAGGGCGACCATGTAGAGAGAGCTGCGCTTGCAATCACAGCAAATAAGGAAGGTAATGCGCCATCTTGCAATCATAGGAAATGAGGCAGGTGCTGCGCCGGCCAAAGGGGGCCATAAACGCTAGAAAATACGAGGGGGGATAATAAGGGGGAAAGTGCTGGAGGTTATTGCATGGAGGGTTGAGCATATGGGGAAGAAAAAGTGGCACAGCAGCAAACAGAAGAAAAAAGGTAGAGAGGAGGGTTGGAAGACAGGGCTGTAAATGAAGGGAAAGGGGAGACAGACAGGATTTGACAGCGCAGGGCCAGTAAAACAGGTGGAAAATAAAACTAGTGCAGTGGCGGTACCAGAATAGCAGCAGATAATATTGTTCAGATTTATTGAGATGTAACTGTACTGAGGAGCAGCTGCACCTGAGTGAAATGGCTGGTGGCCGGATTTGCTGATGTGGCTAGAAAACAAAAATGCTTGGTAAAGGTAAAAACCCAAGGTTGATTTGTTTCGGCTGATCACGTACATTTAGACTCGTTGTGTCAATTAAAAAGTTTATTCTTCATTAGATACTTGATACAGATGTCAATTTAAAGGACTGTTTGACTTTTATAATTGGCAATATAACTCTTAACAATATTTTAAGTGGAATACAGATAAAAGGCGGGGTGCACAATCTCTGAAAGCCAATGTTGACATTTGAAATCACCGTAACAAACACGCCCCTACCCCAACAGAATCTGGGCCTTCTTTTGATAGACCTGTCCCACACATAAGCAACCCATGCAACGATGTCGGTTAGTAGACACGCCCCTTACTGCTGATTGGCTACAAGTGTGTTTTGGTACTCAGCTGACTCCCTGTTTCAAAGCGTTTCTCAAAAATCGTGCACTCCGCCTTTAAAGGTAAATTAAAGATCCTTAAAGGTATAGCGGAAGATTTTCCCGAATTTTTAAAAAGAACCGGCCCTCCACTTTAAAAAAAAATGCACATGCCCAACACTCTACCTGCTCCTGAGAGGTAACGCCTATTAAACGTGTGCACGAGAGAGAGCATGCACGAGCCTAGTTCTTCTCTTCACTCTGTTTACAAGTTGTTGCCGGCATGGCTCATAAATTGAGATGTTTACTGTGTCTGTGCGGTTCGTGGCCGAGTCGAGCATTGCTAATCATTTTAATTGGATTTCTCCAAATAGCATGCCAAACATTACCTGTCGAGTAGAAACTTCACGACTGAGGCATCAGTGGGAAGCCAAACTGTGCTTTTAGCACACGCCAGCGTGTGAGATATTCTCCCCAAAACACTCGGGTCTTGTTTCTTTCTTCAGAGGCCTTTCTCTTCTTGTCATGCAAGAATTTCATCCCCAATTTGTGGGTGAAAAGCTCCACTCGTCAATGTCAGTTCTCACACGGCCATCCAATCACAGTGGAGGAAGGGTGGGACAAATATCACAACAACCAACCGGCTCACAGCTTAGGTATCACAGCTTCTAAAGCACTCAGCTGAAGAAAGCTGGCACTCAGTTGAAAAAACAACTGGCATTCGGCATCTTCCAGGCGTTTTCAGTTTTGGTGTGCACGCCCCCTTAGGGTACAAGGTATAAGATTTACCAAATTGCTTCGGCATGTTTCCTCACTCGAAAACTTGTCAGATCCCAGTGCATAGTTACAATTTTCGGGCCTGGCTTAGCGAAGGGTCCATTGTTGAAAATAAAAAATGTACAGTATGAACACTTTGACAATACAACTAAATTAAATGGGCATCATATAAATTCTCAACATAATGCAACAGTATGAGGAGCGGGAAAAAAGAAACAAATGTGACTATTGTCCCGAAAGTAACTCCTAACATAAACCCGATTTACTTTTATTCTGGAAAAACCCTAATGGTGCATTCACACCAGCCGTGCTAGAGGTGTCAAGCGCAAGTGATTTCAACGTTAAGTCAATGTGAAGACGCGTTGGGGGGCGTCTGTAGGTCTTTCGGTGCGAATAAGGCGTTTAGCGCGGCACGTTGACGCGTTTCTGCCTCGTTTGCGCGAATGGTGCTTTTTGTGCATTTTGCGTTTCTACTCTATTTCTATAGAGACAGGTATAAAAAGGACCTTGCTTGAAAGAGTGTTAGTGAGGACATTTGGCAACCTGGTAAGTTGTAAATACACATTTCACTTTTGAGTAATCAACCCGCGTCATTCCCGCCGTTTTTTTAAAGGTGACATAGAATGATTGAACGGGATATTTATCCTTGTTCTGTGATGTGACATTTAGACATTTTTTTTCTTTGGGTCTGTAATGCCTTAGAAGCTTCCTAAAAACCTCTCTCAGATAGCTCTATTAGGGTGGGGGATTTTTGTGGTTTTGTACCTATTTGGCTCCCCCTACTGGCTTAACTTGCAATCTCATTACTGATTGGCTGACTTTGCTGTCACTCAAAAAATGTAGCCAATTATTTTAAAGTGGAGGGGCAGTTAGATGCCTGTGATGTCATAAGAATCAGTTTTTCAGATTGGGCCGTTTTCTGGCTGACGTTTCTAAAAGAGGAATTTCTATGAGACTGAGATGTTTAGCATGTTTAGCACTTTTTGTATGTTCGTGAATGCGGGTAGACTACCATTATTCAACAAAGACAAGGTAAAAATGTTTTTTTCATTCTCTGTCCCCTTTAACTATTTTCCCCCTATAGTAAGGTGACCAAATACAAACCGGTAACTCTCTCGATGAATGCACGATCAACATCAGCCATCTTGCAAACAGACAACCGCATTGCACTTGCCCCTCCCACAAGAAGCGGATTTCGCCTCCAACGCGCGTCAAATGCTTGCTTTTTCAAATTTGAATGCATTCAAAATGTTCAAGCAGCAAACTACAGGCGGTATTTTGATGCCTCAAACGCGGCTGGTGTGAACCCACGGTAAGAAGGCAAACTTTAGAAGGATGTGTTACAGCACTAAATAAGCTGTAGATTGATCAGTACTGTAACACATAAAACAAGAAACACAACGTGCTATTAGAAAAAATACTGTTTTAGAAATGTACTTATTAGTGATGCACCGATGTATCGGCCGATTTTTGATGAATTTGAAACCATCGGCATATCGGCAATAGCACGAGAAAGGCCGATACCGATTGTTTATTAATTAACCGCATAAAGGCAATGAATGGCATGACTGTTGTTCAATTAAAATGATTTAATGTTTGGGTGTGCACTAGGACTGTTCCGAATACCATTTTTTGAGCTTCGAGTTCGAAGCTCTAGTAGAAATCAAATCAAATATTCAAAGCTTCGGAAGGAGGGGCTGAACATATTTTTCTCTTTAATAAAGGCAGGAATCTGTGTGTGTATGTGTAGAGGCGTGCCTGTCACGCGTGCTGCGAGAACAGCATTGACGTTAGTGAAACAAAACACGAGCAAAAGTTTTAATAAGGTAGCCTAACATTTTTCTAACAAACAAACACTCCCGTATCAGAAATTAGAAGCATAGTAATTACTGGTAACGTAAAGGGTAGGCCATTTAAATAAAACAACGAAAATAAATGAACGAATGAATGAAGTTCAACAAACTGTAATAAAACGGTAGCATACTTTCAAAATCAAGTTTATTTACTAACACTTACACCATCCAATATGTTTTTTCATCAGTAGAACAATAAAGAAGATATTTTGCAGAAACCCCAGTGCTCCGTCATGCAAATCAACCGATCCGCCACTTTTAGCATATATATCTAATACAAAAGTAATCCCCCATAACTCCGTGTGACATATTGATGTCTTGTGAAGCAAATCAATCAGTTTTTGCAAGAAACTGAAAGTTTTTACAACACTATTAGCGTGAATGCCAAAGCAGGAAGGGCGCTTTACGTCCGAGGCGATCTCTTCTACTGGTGGCGTTTGGTGGCTGTTGGCTATGGATGTTGGTCTTTCTGCGCTACCTATAGAGCTGGAGCGTGAAGCGCACTTCCTGCTTGGCAAAAGCTCTGCATTAACGCTGTAAAAAAAAAATATATATATATATATATATATATTCGAATCTCAAAACTGAAAATCGAATGTCAACCAAGGGAACGAATATTCGCACATTTTGGTCCAGCCCTAGTGTGCACTATACTTAAGCACCGACAGAAAACCTTTGTTGAGCTGGCTCAAATGTCTTGGACAATAAAAGAAACAGACTGCACTTTAGTGGGGGAAAATAAGTCCAACTTTTTTTGAAGTAGCAATATTTATACTCTGTTTAAAGCAATAGCACTGGCATTATTCATGTTTATTAAAGAAATCCATTATATGTAAAAATTGTTAATGTTGTTAATAAAAGAAATGCTGAATAGAAAAACCACCTTTGAAGGTTGTCATGTTGTCTTATTATATTTGTTTTAGCTTAATTTGTGCCTCTCTTATTATGTTGGTCAGTTGAATGTTAATTAGATACAATCCATGTTCAGTAAAAATAATTTGATGCAGAAATAAACTAGACCAACTGTATAGTATTGTATAGAAGTGTTTAATATCGGTATCGGCATCGGCCAGAAGTTGTCTGTTTAAAACGGTATCGGCCAAAAAAAAATCCTATCGGTGCATCCCTAGTACTTATCATGGTCGAAAACAGCTTTCTGGACAGGCGGAAAATAATGACGAAATAAAGATCTGTCAAGGGTTGCGTGCAAAAGATGCTATCATAGTTTGGAATACAGATGTAGTCAGGGCTCTGAGAAAATTGCTTTGTTACTTTCGTCCTTACCTCTGAGGTACTAATATGCACACTGTTTGGTACCAATATGCACCTCTGTTGTACTAATACAAACTTTTTAGGTGCAAATGGAGACAGCTAGGAACCATTTTTGACCATAGTATTTTTTGACAGTGTACAACGCTGTTTGACAGTGTAAAAAGGCTGTTTGCGAAATTCCATGACCATGAAATTCCGTGTCTGATAACATTCCACATAGAGATGTCAAATTGGATGGTTTGGATAGTCTAGCTAGTAGTCTACTGGTTAAAACACCTCTTAAAGAGCATCACTTTTGGCAAGTCAAAATAAGAAAATACATGAGCACTTCTTTTTTGAGATAATTTTGAGTTGCGGTGTCAGCACATTGAAAACGAATTTTAAAGCAACAAAACCAAATAATGTACTGTATGTATGATATTTTATTGTGCTTTATAATATCAAAGAGATGCTTTAATAAACAGTGCATATTGTATACTGAATACACAGATACAATGGATTATGTAACCGGAAAAAGTGACAGGTTACAGGCCCTTATGAGAATCATGCAGTGAACCGTCTGTCTGCAGCATTTGCGCAGTACATAAAACGCTCGCTGTGCCGGGACACAAACACCCAGCAGTAAAGCACAGAGACGTATCTGATCTCAACTCTCATTTCTTACTGCCCGTATTGTAAAATCACAGTCAAGCAGGCTGAAAAGCCTTGCTCCTCTTCATAACTTATACAACCCAGGATCTTCATCTCACAAAACTGCTTATAAAAATGAATGAAAATTTCTGTGGACAGCTTGAACGGTTCTCTTGTTTTTGTGAATTCATAAATATAAATGGACATGGATTCTCATGTGCAGGATGGTGGAAGAAACCTTGCTGTTGTATGCTGGTTGTCATTCAAGTGTGTAATATCTTAAGTGAACGAGTGCCAGGGGAAATACAGACTTCTGTGCAGACCGAGAGCTGCCTGGGAAAACAAGTCAATGCATTAGTCTTAATATTGATTACGACACAAGGGCAAGATGGCAATTTTACACACAGTAGGGCATTCCAGAGGTCACGAGGGAATTCAACGGCTAAATAAGACTGGCGGAGAGTGCTCGGCATGTTCGAGAGAGCTTATGTGCTTTAAAACAGAAACTATCACAGCACGATCAAAAACAAATATGCGGCACGTGTGCAAAACAAGGGCTATCAAGTAATTTGTCTGTCCACAAGGAAAAATTTGCAGAGCAATGTTTAACATAGTCATGCATAATAATGTATATTAAAGAGATTCGGATTACTTTCGGATATTATATGGCATATAATCGATCATTGCTTGAAGTTGTTAAATTGTGTCTGTTGAACATGATCATTTCTGTAAATGCTAATGAGAAATGGATTTATTTGTGTTTCAGTTTGTTTGGTCTATTCTGAGCTCTGCAATTCCTCAGCCCATATAATCTTAACTGCTCAAATGTATGCACGAGTCTACTGAATAATTAATGGAAGCTCTAATGTGATTAATATCGGAAATATCTACTGATTTACATAAAATCTAAACACTTAATCTTGCATGACATGATGATCGATTGAAGATATTTTCCCTTTTGCATAATTTGCATCATTATTTTATTATAATTTGTATAACAGCTACTGTGACTACAGATATTTTTACCTCTCTAGAATGTATTTTTACAATCAAATGCATATATCTAGCATTAGCCTATATACAACAGATACCCATGGAATATGGAAACTGAAATTAAAGGAGCCATGGCATGAAAATCGGACTTTTTCTATGTTTAAGTGCTATAATTGGGTCCCCGGTGCTTCTATATAGGGATCGACCAATATGGATTTTTCAGTGCCGATGCCGATAACGATTTTGGTTTCATCAGCCTTAGCCGATGACCGATACAGGCTGACGATTTTCTTGGGCCGATATTTGTAGCCGATATTGCTTTTTCTCACTCAGTTTACATCATAAAAAAGACACAATGATGATGCCCAATGTTACAAGTCTCAATTTTAAAAAGGTGACATTTATTGACCTTAAAAAAACTTTATTTAACAAATAGTAAAAACAGGTGAGGGTACTATGGAACTATCTTTCGATGTTGTCATGGAAAGGTTGGTTGTTTTTTGTCACATGACCTGCAATTTTTCATGAAACATGTTAAAGCATCCAGAATTATAGCCACGTTACTAACGTTTGTAACTATACAAACACAAAACTGTAAGCCCACTGAGTACAAAAAACAAAACAAAAAAAACTAATGTTTACTTCCCAGGCAGGGTCTGCAAACAAAATAGTTTGTAATTGTGCAAGCTTTGAGACATATTTGGCCTTCCAAGAAGCTAAAAAGAGGCCAGCAGAACTTATGTGCTCTCCTTGGTGTTACTGCTACACTTTTTTAAGAAGAGCAATTTGCAGGATGTGCCACCAAAGTATTTCTCATCTCCCATCATACATCACCGCAGGCAGTCACAGCAGCCGTATGCATCACATGAGAGATGAGCTTGGCTTTACTTTTAACATAAGCTCTGCTTTCTAACAAACTTCTCTTCCTGGTCTCCTTAATGCAGAGAGCAGGGATGAAATGGTAAATTTCAAATGTCTGCTTATCAGATAAAGGCCTATTAAAGAGTTGGCACCACTCCACATTCATCAGTGAAATTTGGGTTCATTTGCAGTTGAAACGATGCATTTTACAATACATTATTCATATTTGATGTTGCAATCACAATCATAAAGTGCAATAATAAAACATTTGGACTGTGCTTTATGCTTAACATGATTTAACTGAAAATTGCTCGGCATAGTTTGGAGTCTGAGCATGCAAATGCAAAATAATAAAATATGCCCTAACCGTTTGATTATATTAACTTTTCTCAGAAACTAATAAACTCAATACAAATGTAACTGGTGAAGGATGGTGTACGTACACGTGTGATGATTGTTTGGCCGGCAGCGTTGTGGTTATTATGCAGGAACAGAAATGGACAACGGTAAAATGAGAAGCTTTAAATGAAATTGCTCAAGGCCAGAACAAACGTGTCAGACGTTTTACATAATTTCACATGCACTCCACAGAAGTTAACCCAGGTTTGATATTGAGAGATATTGGTTTCCCAAAAACCTCCAGAGACATTTTCAAAGACGAAAAATGGAAGAGGTTTCCCTTCCTCTCATGTCCTCCCAGACCAGGAAAAAGTCAACATGAAAGAGAAAAAAGACAGATGACACACATCTAAAAGAAGAACAGAAGAAAATAGATAGATAGAGAGACAGACAGACAGATAAACTGTGTCATAGATAGATAGATAGACAGACAGACAGACAGACAGACAGACAGATAGACAGACAGACAGACAGACAGACAGACAGACAGACAGACAGACAGACAGACAAACAGATAGATTGTGTAACACATGGATGGATGGAGAGATGGATGGATGGATGGATGGAGAGATGGATGGATGGATGGATGGAGAGATGGATGGATGGATGGATGGATGGATGGACAAACTGTGTGATAGATAGATAGATAGATAGATAGATAGATAGATAGACAGACAGACAGACAGACAGACAGACAGACAGACAGACAGACAGACAGACAGACAGACAGACAGACAGACAGACAGACAGACAGACAGACAGGCAGGCAGGCAGACAGATAGATAAATTGTGTAACACATGGATGGATGGAGAAATAGATGGATGGATGGATGGATGGATGGATGGATGGATGGATGGATGGAGACAGACAAACTGTGTAACACACAGACAGACAGACAGATAGAAACATAGATAGATAGGAAAAAATATAGACAGACAGACAAATAAACAAACCGACAGACAGACACATAGACAGATAAGACACATAGACAGACAGACACAAAGATAGACACATAGATAGATAGACAGAAAAAAACAAACAGACACACAGACACCCACTTAGACAGACAGACAGACAGACAGACAGACAGACAGACAGACAGACAGATTGATAAATTGTGTAACACATGGATGGATGGAGAAATAGATGGATGGATGGATGGATGGATGGACGGACGGATAAACTGTGTAACACATAGATAGATAGATAGATAGATAGATGGATGGATGGATGGATGGATGGATGGATGGATGGATGGAGACAGACAAACTGTGTAACACACAGACAGACAGACAGACAGACAGATAGAAACATAGATAGATAGGAAAAAATATAGACAGACAGACAAATAAACAAACATACAGACAGACAGACACATAGACAGATAAGACATATAGACAGACAGACACAAAGATAGACACATAGATAGATAGACAGAAAAATAAACAAACAGACACACAGACACCCACTTAGATAGACAGACAGACAGATAGATAGATAGACACATAGATGGATGGATGGACGGATCTGTCGATAGACAGACAAACAGATAAACTGTGTAAAACATAGAAAGACAGACAGACAGACAGACAGACAGACATAGAGATAGACACATAGATACATAGATATACACATAGATAGGTGGATGGATGGATAGATGGATAGATGGATAGATGGATAGATGGATAGATGCATACATGCATACATGCATACATACATACATACATACATACATAGATAAATAGACAGACAGACAGACAGACAGACAGATAAATAAACAAACAAACAAACAGACACACACACACACACACACACACACACACACAGAGACACTTAGACAGACAGACATACAGACAGACACATAGATAGATATACCGACAGACAGACAGTAAGACAGACACATAGGTAGATAGACACATAGACAGAAAGACAGATAGATAGACAGGTAGATAAACAAACAAACACACAGACAGACAGACAGACACATAGATAGACACATAGACAGAGAGGCAGATAGACAAACAGATAAATAAACAAACAGACACACAGACAGACAGACCCTTAGATAAACAGACAGTCACATAGATAGATAGACAGACAGACACATAGACAGACAGATAGATAAACAAACAGACAGACAGACACATAGATAGATATACCGACAGATAGACAGACGCATAGATAGATAGACGCATAGATAGATAGATAGACGCATAGATAGATAGATAGATAGATAGATAGATAGATAGATAGATAGATAGATAGATAGATAGATAGATAGATAGATAGATAGATAGATAGATAGATAGATAGATAGATAGATAGATAGATAGATAGATAGATCGATCGATCGATAGATCGATCGATCGATAGATAGATAGATAGATAGATAGACAGAAACTTAGACAGACAGACAGGAAGGCAGGCAGGCAGAGAGATAGACACAGATAGACACATAGACAGACAGACAGACAGACAGATAAACAGCAGATAAACTGTGTAATATATAAATATATATACTGTACAATAATACCCACTGTATGCATTGTATACCCCCATACCCATTTTAGGAGAAGCACAGACCAAGCGTTACATGATCCATTTGCCAAAGTATTTTTTATTGACCAAAAACAAAGCTACAATTTCAGAAACTACTGCAATGATTCTGTCATACTGCCAAGACAACAGACAAGTAAAACCGTATATTAAACAAAAGAGGCCATAAGTCCCCAGCTGCCACTAAACCCCACAACAAACTTCTGTTTTGTCTTCCTGTCAAGGAAGAAACAGCTCTGTTGCCAACAAAAGCAGACAGACAGAGTCAAAGAAACCGTACCTAACCACACAGCGCAGCCAGGAAACCATTAAAGTGAATTAAATTATCACGAAAGATCAGAAGATTATTCAAACTGACAGTATTCTCCAAGCCCCATAAGATAAGCTTCAACCAAGCCGAAGATAATTCCAAGAACAGATTCCTGGAGGATTCTGGCTCATATCCTATTTTGGAAATTATCTTTGTAAAAATATATCTCAGCCTTTTTCAATGAGATATCCAATTACTAGTTTTATAAGTCGAATAAAACCAACTGTGTGATCGATACTGAAGAGCACCTCAGAGGTAATTTGGGCACCTGAGAACAAAATCTGTGCATATAAGATATAAACCACTATGATATCTCTGTAAACTTTCATAAAGTCTTTTGTGCACTGATGCTTTGCAGCAGTGAGAAGATTACTGGTAAGTTTTTATAGTCCACTGATGGTGATATAAAAACACAAAATATGAGACAGCAGTGTACATGAATCAAAAATTTGTGGAACACAAAGGCAATGAGGATTCATGGCTCAGATAGGTCTCAACTAATCTCTAAAAGCCAATAGTAAATTTCATCAGAAGTTTTCAAATGTGACCTGGCGCAGTATTTCATCAGCATACTGTATTCTATTTTATTTATTAGTTTAGTACATTTTCATTCTTTACTTTGGTATACAGTACATTTATTTCTCATTTATGCTTTTTAGAGACAAGAAAGGGACCTGCTTCCTCATAGCATATCATAATAAAATGAACATACAGTAGCTATTAAAAACTGTCAAAATTTTATGTGTCCACATGGCAAAATATATTTGTGTTTTACTCTTCTCAGATATATGCGATGAGGCACACGTGCAATTACTTTGCAGTCTTTTACGTACATAGATAGCTTGGCAATAAGGGACCATTGAATGTCTTAACAGAAAAATAAGAGGGGAGTCATAAAAATACCCTGCAGTGCTTGACTAAGTATCATGTTTACAATGCAAGCAATTCCACGGCACCAGAATAGCAGTAATTCATAGTCTGAACTCTAAAAAGCAAACACAAGCGAGATGATTTGTGTGTGTTGTTATCAATGCATTCATTACGTACGTCTTAAAATGACAGATAAAGTCCGTGGATGCCGGGGGAAATGGAAGAATTATTCAATGATTTTCTCCTGATATAGATCCGGGTGAAAGTGGTCGTCTTAAGACTGTTGCAATACTATATCAAAGCCCCTGATTGATCAACGGACTGAGACATGATCAATAGAGGAGTCAAAGAAGACACTTGCATAATCCATCTCTCTGGACTTACACTGTAACCAAGCAACAGAGCACCAGTCTTAAAAGAAGACCAACTGGTTTTTGTTTGACTGGGTGATGGGAAAGCTTGTGCACGAGATCACGGTGTTAGATAACTTAAGATCTGACATTTTCTTCGCTTGTATTACACGTGTAACCTGTCAACATAACAGATCTTTGTTTGAAGGTCCTGAAAAGGGCACAATGGGTACACGAGGCCGCTTGTGTTTACCGGTTAACACATCAATAAATGTTGCTGTAACACAAGTGTAAAAATCTCTAAAAAATAAACAAATGCACAATAGCCAGACCTTTGGCTCATGCTGAAATGAATAAAAAAACACACAAGCTGTTCGAATTTGTATTAATAGTATTATTTACAAAGGGGATCTTTGCTAAACAAACCCTAAATAGTTTTTGGCAATAATGACTGGGTGACTGTACATTATTGTACTATTTTACATCCAGGGCGTATCCATTATTGAGGTCCCTGAGGTCGAGAACCTCTGTATTTTTTTCTGGGTTGGTCAAAAAGTCATAAAATATCCATCTATATTATAAGCCGACTGTACTTTTTTCTATAAATATTTTGCACCACCTAAATAACTAGGGCTGTGTCCGAAATCGCTCCCTATACCCTTAAATAGTGCACTATTGGAGGGGACAGCCATTTGTAATGCTGTCCGAAATTACAGTTGACATTATCTAGTGCGGCCATTCCCAAACTGTGGTCCGCGGACCACTAGTGGTCCGTGAGGGAACTGCAGGTGGTCCGTGTAAAGGCAAAATTAAATATAAAAGAATATTTTTTTAAAGTCGCAATGAAATTGAAATGAAAAACTATATATTTAATATTGTGGTATTATTAACAAATGACTTATTTGTGAGCTTCATTATTTTTAAAAAATTTGTGTGTCCTCATAATCTTTAATCAAAAATGCAAATCTCCTCCCCTCCTCAAAACGATCTCTTCTCACTTCCGGTCAAAAGTATGGCAGGTGGGCGGGGTCAGGGAGAAGATCGCAGCTATTAGCAATTAGCAACACGACCCAACTTCAAACGATCCAATCAGATCTCGATGGACAAATTCAAATCCAGCCCTGCCTTATTTAATCTCAAAAGCCGTTTCATTCGGATATACGTCACCACAGGGAAAATAAGGCAATCGCTACTTCCGTTTCATGGCGACTTTAAGAAAAATAATTTTTTTTAAAGAATTTGTTTTAAGAATCTGTTGTACTGATGTGATGACCAGTTATAGTTTTAGTGCTAGTAAGCCTATTCAGACGTGCAGATTAATTCAGGACTTTGTGTAGACATATTTTATTATGAGTATTATGAGGTGGTCCGCAAAAATTCTTGATTACAAATAGTGGTCCACACACACAAAAAGTTTGAAAACCCCTGATCTAGTGCACTTATTCAATCCCATAATGCACTGCAATGATGAGCGTAACCGATGTACATTCAATGGCTAGACACTACCTCTTCATTGTGAGGCGTGTGCCAAATAAACTCCCACGTCTAGACACAGGATGGTGCCTGCAGCGCGTCCAACGCTTAGTGTACGAATTTACTCATCCAAGTGGACTATATTAGTAAACTAATGTAGGGAATGAGAAAATAGAGGGCTATTTTAGACACAGCTTTGGTATACCTCAGTGGTCTAACAGAGCTCGTCAATATCAAAAAGGCTGAGATGGCCAATCAAATCAAATGAGGGGAAGTTATTAGCCAATTAAACCAAAGGGCTTGGGAGTTACTGGCCAATCAAATTAAAAATACTGTTGACAGAAGTCAAGCACGAAGTCTGGTGCAATGCTCCTACAGTGCACTTAATATTTTAATAAATGACTGACTGCAATATATAATATAAAGATAAAATGTATAATTTATGTGATTCATGTAAAGTAATACTTAAATGTAAGTGTAACAAAACAAAAAACATTAACCAAGCCTTTTTGAGATGGCTTTGGTTAGGTCTCAGTTTTTGCTCAAAAAACTGTAAACAAACAGAGTAATCCTAGGCAATTTCACGTCATTATTAAACTGCTTAAAGATTACAATTTCAGCTCGAAGGTTGGCAAGACAAGGATTTTTATTAACAGCTCTTCTTCTACGGTTGTTTCTGTTCTTAGTACTCCGCTTTTCACTGGCACTCATTTGTCAACTTTTTCCATGTTTGATTTGATTTCTCTTGGCCCAGTGGTTTCACAGATGAAGGCTGCCACCTCTGTTGTGGACCCTGTACCAACCTGTTTGTTAAATCTTGAACCCTGTTCCTGGAGGGCATCTGTCCTGTAGATTTGAGCTCCAATCCCAATCAAACACACCTGTAACAGCTAACCAAGTTGTTCAGGGCTACCTAAAATTTAAGGCAGGTGTGTTGAAGTAGGGTTGGAACTTAAATATGCAGGACAGGTGCCCTCCAGAAACAGGGTTGGAGACCCATGGTTTGGTCTCTGATGTAGCCCCTATTGTCTTGAGTATTTTACATGACTCTCTGTGGCCTAATGTTGCGACAGCAGCTTTCAAAATTGCAGCGGTTATACCCTTACTCAAAAAGTATAATTATTAAATAATTTTGAAATTTTTGAAATAATAATCAAACTCTCTCCAATCTCTCCTTTTTGTCCAAAGTTCTAGAGCAAATTGTGGCATCACAGAAATGCTCACCCCTCTCTCAATAGTCTTTTGGAGCCCCTTTAATCTGGCTTCCGTAAATTTCACTTTACAGAAATTGCTTTGATGAAGGTTAAGAATGATTTGCTGCTGGCTGCGGACTCTTACTACCTTTCAATTCTTCAATGCCTGTTCAACTTTTGTTTCTATAGGGTCCAAAATTGGCCCTGTTACATTTGGTGTTCCGCAGGGATCGATTTTAAGCCCTTTACTTTTTTAGCATGTATATTTTACCTTGGTCAACTTTTCAGAACCCTTACACCAGCTGCGGTAGACAAGTAGTTGGACGCTTGAATATTTGAGTTCACTCGCTTCATTCACGTGTGAAAGCTGCTCCCATGATGCAAATTTTCCGCGTTAATTTCTCGAATGACTAGAATTTCACTCGAAAATTTGCATCATGGGAGGGGCTTCTGCGACTCCGCTGAGACTCCGCCACTCCGCTCGCTTCCTGTAATCACGTCACTACTACAGCAAGGTCCTGATTGGTTACCGCATCACGGAAATCTGCCGAAGTTCATATTTTTCAATTCACGCGTTTCCTGCGGCAACCCTCAATTTGTGTGTTCAGCGCTTACCGAGTGTACTGCGCCGCAGGATGCTTGATCGCGTCTTTGCATTGACTTAACATGTAAATCACCCGCGCTTGTCGCCTCTACCGTGGCTGTCTCGCATGTCCAGAATATAATAAAACCTACAAATAGTTCACCAAAAAATGAAACTTCTTTTGTCACTTGTGTAATTCCGAACAAAGTTGTTATTTGTCATGACATGGCAATCAAGAGAGCCATGTAAAACTGAATGCAAATGCACCCTGCTGTTTTGCAGGTTGAGACCAACTAGTTTCTAAACATCAATAGGCCTCTTATACAGGGTGAGACTATATAATTATTCACCATAATTCTGTTAATAAGGTCAGCAATGACACTGATACAAGCCTTCATTGGATTCACTGGCTATATAAAGACTACAAGACATGACATATAACCCTCTACTAAATAAAAAGATTGTGTCTTCACCTGTAGGCAACATGCTCAAAACAGCTGCTATAAATGTCACTTTACAACAACAGCCCATCCAAGCCAACAAACAAGCACAAGAGATATTAAATCAATACTGAAATAATGCAATAATACTTCTGCTTGCAATGTACAGAGCGTGTCATTATGTGTTTTCTGTACTGCTGGCATTTCGAAAGCACTGAGCCGCTCTAAACTATTGCAATAACTTCCATAGCAATTAGCCCAGAGGAAATTGATCAAAGTAAAAACGTACAGACGTATTAAAGTGATTTTAAACAAATGAATACTAGAGTATAGGCCGGGCGCTGAGCTGTTGTGTTAGAGGCACTGTGTGGTGTTGGCTATGCAGTGTGGCCTGCTGGGATTGAAATGAACAAAGGAAGTGCTCGGTATGGGGCGGCAGAGGAAGCGACTGAAAAACGATGCAGAGGCAGAAGATGATGCTGGGAAAAAGACGACGGGGCTTAAACATCTTTTCTCGCCCGGTCCAAAAGGAAGCTGGCACGCGGGCTTAACCCCAGCAGCAGTCCGTTGACAGGGCAGGGACTTTCCTCGCTCGTAATGAGCTAAGATTGTTTTAAAAGAGCCTGGAGAGATTATTCTGAGCCTTGGTGAAGAAGATGGAATAAAAGGGATCAAGAGCCTGTAGGACCCGGGCCAACCCTCGGACCCCTGTAATGTAATCTCTTTATTGCCACCACTTACTCCTTAATTAGATTAGCACCGCGTTATAAAGAGCAAATACACTGGTCATTCAGAGGACTTTCAATGTTTGATTGATATCTTTGCAATTATTCCTTTTTTATTTTTTGGGTCAATCATATTAAGACGTCAAGGGCAGATGCTTTCATATTGTGATGGTTTTATGTCCTCTGATACTAATGCCTGCTGTTATTTAATTGGACATTTTTTGTATCAGTCAGAAACCTTTCTTTTTACAGAAGTAAGTCTACTTCAGAGAGCACCGGGAGTTTGTTATTCTTAAGTAAACTTTCGCTGAGCCAATGTTGCTGCGTTGAGCTGGTAGGGATGGTCCAACAAACACAGCAGAGTGATGTTTGATAGTGCCACAGTGTTTACCAATGTCTTTTTCCTAGTGGTGGATATTAAACGTAGATGGGGAAGGTATACACGTCGTATCCAAACCATGCTATTTGAAGCTTACAATATGAACAAGCCAAATACTTCTTTCAATTCACGTTATTGCAGTCTGGTTTTAAGTCATGTCCTCTAAAAATGTACTTACTCTTACGAAAATTAACCATGGTTTTACTACAGTTAAAACCAAAAAACCATGGTTACTGTAGTTAAACCATGGTAACCACAAAATAACCATGGTTTTGACAACCATGGTTTTAAAAAACCATAGTTAAACCATGGTTAGAGTAGTAAAACCATGGTTTTGCTCATAGTAATCAATAGACCAAAAAACCATGGTTACTACACTTTTACCACAATAAAACCATGGTTAATTTTCGTAAGGGATATTGAGGATCAGGACTCATGTCTCTTTAAGTAGCGTTTCTGTCCTGCACCTCTTGAAAATTTGTCATAAATTGGTGCCTAGCTGTCACCGGGGCAGTACCATTTTCCCTTTTTAAAATGTACCCACATAATGGTATACCAAATGTATATATATCTGTAGCTAAATGGTTCATATTAGGACCCAACCCATTTGCGCCTGATGTTGTGCGCCGAAACATTACATCTACCGCCGGTTCGTGCATTGCGCTGAACCTCCTGCCGGCTGCTGCGTGGCGCAGCATTTTGTATTCGGCATCCTTTTTCATTAATTTGAGAATGTTTTAAAAAATGTGGTGTTATGTTAGTGCCAAGGGAGAATTTTTTAATAAATCCTTAGATTCTTACCTTTAAAATGCATTTATTTCATGTTTCTAAGTGCTACAGAGGCTTAGATATTAAGTTTTTGGTAGACGTTGACAATTCTTAGTATTTTTTCTGAAAACCCTCAGGAGATAAGGGTATTTATCCTAGAATAACATATGGTGTTATAGGCGTTTTTAGCAGGCGTTTAAGGAGTAAATGGGTTAAGGGTACTGCCCCGATGACATCTATGGACCATTTTTGTCTAATAGTGGACCTGTTCATTTCATTGTTCTCATAGCTTCGAATCCCATAGTTAAGCAAAGTTAAAAGTGAACCACTTTACGTTGACTAACTAGTTAGGAATATGTAAGAGTTAGTAAGAGATTTGGCATCTTGATACTGGGATTTTCAAAGCAACCTGAGGTGGTCGGTCAGAGCCATCCCTTACGAAAATTAACCATGGTTTTATTGTGGTAAAAGTGTAGTAACCATGTTTTTTGGTGTTTTGATTACTAACATTCAGCAAAACCATGGATTTACTACACTAACAATGGTGGTTTTTCAAAACCATGGTTATTTTGTGGTTACCATGGTTTTACTACAGTAACCCTGCATGGTTTTTACTGTAGTAAAACCATGGTTAATTTTCGTAAGGGATGGTGTACATGGTCAGACACGTTTAACAAGTTAATCAGTTATGAGTTTGACATGCAACACTTTCTGATCATATTGTTTCTGCGGGTGTGATCTGTTTGAGAATAAGAAAGATTCGTAATTAATACGACGCAATAGATGAATTGCTCCCATGCAAATGGATTTATGCTTTTTAAAATATAAAAAATACTGGATAACACTGTGTATTCATCTTAACACATCTTAAAGAATGGATGTGTCTCATTAACTGACTTTATGAAATTACATTTAAAGGGACACTCCACTTTTTTGAAAAAATTCTCATTTTCCTGCTTCCCTAGAGTTAAACATTTGATTTTTTTTTTTCATTCTCCGGGTCTGGCGGTACGGTTTTTAGCATAGCATAGCATAATTCATTGAATCTGATTCGACCATTAGCATTGTGCTAAAAAATAACCAAAGAGTTTCTATATTTTCCTTATTCAATATTTTTCATATTACGCAGCACCTGAAATAGTCCCCTGCTATTGAAAGTAACCAAGGGGACTATTTTCGGGCAGTGTGTAATATCCCTACGCCTGCTGCAGCCATGTTACAGCAGCAAAGTCCTTGATTATTACGCCAGAATGAGAGTATAGTTCTTAGCCATATTGGCCTAGAAAATCGCAACTTAAATTTTCCATCATCTTAGTACATGATGTAACTACAGAAGATTAAAATTTTAAATAGGAAAAATAGTGAAACTCTTATCTAGTTATTTTTTTGCACAATGCTAATGGTCTAATCAGATTCAATGGATTATGCTAAGCTATGCTAAAGTGGGTAACACTTTATTTCGATAGTCCACTTTAGACATTTTACTAATTATAAGTAACTTTGCAACTACTTATCAACTACCAATCTTTAGTGAATTAGTAGACTGTCTGCTTAATATCTACTAACACTTTATTGTTATGATATCTCAACAGACATTCAACTGTCTATTAGTATCTTTGCAGGTGCATGTCAACTTATTCCACTAACCCAAACCTCTTCCCTAACCCCAACCCTAACAGTCTACTAATACACTAATGACAGTTAGTTGACGTATAGTTGCAAATTATTGAAAGTTAGTTGACATTTAGTTGCAAAGTTATTTATAGTTAGTAGAATGTCTAAAGTGGACTATCAAAATAAAGTGTAACCCTAAAGTGTTACCGCCAGACCCGGAGATCGGCTGAATGGATTCCAAAATGGTAAAAATCAAATGTTTAACTCTAGCAGAGCTGGAAAATTAGCATATTTTCAAAAAAGTGGAGTGTCCCTTTAAATAAAAAGTAGTTAAACATGAATCAACTTACATGCATGCTGCTTTTTGTTATTAGATCTGTTTAGTTGTTAAAGTATCTGTAAATCAGTTAAAGTGGTTTCTTTTCATATTTTCTGACTTTTGGCTCAAAATCAAAAATGACATTTTATGACATTTTAGGAAAAAATAGCTGGCAGTCAAAATTCAGGTGCATCGCTAGAAGCAAACCACAGGTGCACCAGCTACAAAAACGGCTATTTTTTGCATACATCAAAACGAGATATTTGCAATCGCACATGAGCTGTCTTGGCATCAGTACTATCCATCTCTTTTCCATCATATTCATCATTTTATCTGCTTAAGGGAGTATATCATTTTTCTCTTTTTCATAAATCATTTCACCTTTTCCACACAGACTTGCACTTAGAATTACAGAAAAGCCATAGTGTGTGATGTGCCAGTACAAACCACTAAAAAAACACTTCCTGCAAAACTCAACAACCTCTGGAGTGTATCTGTGAGGAACAGAGAACGGATGTAGCCTATATTAATCCACATTTTGGGGGACACTGTCAGGCTAATGGTTTTCCTGGCACTGACACATTTTGGCAGTGAGGAGAGAAAACTAACATGTTCTGAATATCAACACATTAGAGTACAGAAAAAAATCATTTTTAATAGAGAGAGGAAAATATATGAAAGATGTTGCATTATGCTGTGCAAGCAAAGCCTGACTACTGCATGATTATCTACGGCAACACGCAAGGAAATAATACTATGAAAGAAAATTTCATTTGTACGCCGGTCTAAATTTTACACCAGCTAAATTAAAAATACAAAAATATAAACTTAATCTAAAATATCATTAATATTCAACTGTCATAATATATTTATGATTAAATCTTCGCTATTTCTGCAACTTTGTCTTTCCCTAATATAAAGTAATAAAAATGTTTGCTATGCATTTTGCCTCTCTCAGTAATCGCATGGGCTTGTAAACAGCAAACTACAGAGATATAAATTCCTGTGCATTATGTCCAGTAATGGGTAAAGCCAGAATTACAATCTTTAATGGAAAAGCGCCATATGCAGCATTACGCACGTTTATGAATTCCTGAGATGTGGGCGAGAAAATGCAGGGATATAAGACAAGTGTGATGTTTATGAATTGTTTGCAATTATTTATTTATTACTGACGCCATTCCAGCATCTACAATATACATTTGTTCTACAGTTTTACATTGGTTCAAAATTACACCTGGTATTGATAGACCACACTTGTGAGTTACTGACCACAGCAAAAAATATATCTCTGCCTAAACGTTATCTTTTAAATTACCCTTTTTCCCGAAAAATGGTACTTTCGCCCCTGCTCTCCCCTACATAGGATGAACCACTAATCTCAATGATGTTGACTATAAATTAAACTCCAGTTTAACACAAAACAGCAAAAGAAGCATTAAACAGAACTGTTAACACAATTTATAACCCCCATTAACTTTTAGAAACAGCTGTTTAGTTCCCTTTCAGTCGGTCACTACGACGTCACGTCGTGACCGACGAATTGGGAACTCGCTTAGAGAGACCAATCTGCTTCGAATACTACTAAAACGCCAATGAACTTGGCATTGAGATATTTGCATAATGCTGGCGCCGCCCCGCCAGGTGCGTATATAAGCAGCAGGTGCAAATAGGGAAATTAGCTTTTATTCGCTTCGAAAGCCTGCAGTATCTGCTACTGAGAAGCTACTCTACTCTGTTGGGATCTGATTGCTGAAGTTGGTTGTACTAGCAGTACCACAGCGGACGCTTCGCTTATTCCACGGCTCTACATCTGTTTGTTGTTTTTGAGTTTAGTGTGTGCGTTGCCTTCCTGTGCGCTCATCAACTAAGCATCTGAGTGAATTTCCCTAAAAGAGTGATACGAGAGAGCTTTGTGCCTTGTTAAAGGCAGCCACTCTCTCGTATATCCGGACATCAGCGTCCTTTTCAGGATGGCTTTTCGTCCGTGCGATCTTGGGTGCGGCAAATACATGGGTCCGAAGGACGGTCACGAGCGTTGTCTTTCGTGTTTGGGCATCGAGCACGCAGAGGCAGCGTTCGCTGGGGGTAAGTGTTCTCACTGCGAGAGCATGTCCCTTGTGGATTTGCGGAGACGGTTGTCTTTCCTCCGGGAAAAGCGCAACCCTCGTCATGCGAGTGCTGAACGCCGCCACGGTGCGGCTGTAAAGCTCTCAAAGGACGACCTCCGCATCACTGTGCTGAGCCGGTCGGGGGATTCGTCCTCATGCTCTCAGCCTCCTCATCCACAGCCGGTTGATGTGCCTATGGAGACTTCAGCGTCGTGTTCTACGATGTCTCTAGAATCCATTGTGCCTCCCTCCGGGTCCACCGACGCCGCAGCATCCGAGGGTGGGCCTCCTCCCCCTGACGTGGACCCCGACGCCCTTCCTCCCTCTGGTCGGGTTGGGACGCCGGAGTTCGATCCAGAGATGGTGGCCGTGCTCGCTCGAGCGGCGGAGACCGTAGGGTTAGAGTGGGTTCCCCCCCCTCAGCCTGAGCCGTCCCGCCTGGATGATTGGTTCTTTGGAGCTGCCCGGGTGTCACAACCCTCTCCACCGGTGCCTTTCTTCCCCGAGGTGCACGAGGAGCTGACTAGAACCTGGAAGTCGCCGTTTTCCATGAGATTACGGCCGTTTCAGCCCTCCCCCCTCACCTCCCTCACCAGCGGAGCCGCTAAGGGTTACACGGGGATCCCTCCCGTGGAGCGTGCTGTCGCGATGCAACTTTGTCCGGCTCACGCTCCCTCTTGGAAGGACCGCCCAACCCTCCCCTCTCGTGCCTGCAGACAGTCCTCCGGTTTAACGGGCGCTGCCCACCAGGCATGTGGAGAGGCGGCTTCAGCCCTGCACGCAATGGCGTTGCTGCAGGTTCATCAAGCGAAGGCCTTGAGTGATCTGCACGAGGGAGGACACGACTCGCCTGTCCTTTCGGAGCTCCGGGCTGCCACTGATCTGGCTCTTCGCGCTACGAAGGTGACAGCGCAGGCGATTGGTCGTGCCATGTCCACGATGGTGGTCCAGGAACGCCACTTATGGCTATGTCTGGCGGACATGTCGGATGCGGAGAAGAACAAGTTCTTAGACGCTCCCGTGTCCCAGGCTGGTCTCTTCGGTGAGTCGGTGGAGTCTTTTGCCCAGCAGTTCTCCGCCGCCCAGAAGCAGACGGAGGCGATCGCTCAGATCATGCCCCGGCGCAAGCGACCTGCATCTCGCCCTCCAGCGCCGGCGGCCCCGTCTGCTCCTCGCCGAGGGCGCCCTGCGGCGGCTGCCTCCACCCCCCCCACTAGAACATCTTCCAGGCCACGGAGGGGGAACAGCCGTCGGCAGCCCGCCCCGCCCGCCCCACCCGCTTCCCGTGGTAAACGGAAATCGAAGCGGCCCTGAGACGGGCGACCTGGATTCGGATGGGATCACTCTACGGGAGACGGTGATGGCATCGCTCCCTCCACCGGTAGAGGGCCGGGTGGAGAATCTTTGGTTTCGTTTTGTTCTGTTCCGCCGGCTTCTCAGCCGGCACCCACAAAACCACAAAAAGAGTGCATTCCTATTCCTTCTCCAGGTCTCCAGAGGATCGAGAGAGATGTGAGCGGGCATTTACGTGCTCTTCCTCCCTCTCCTCTATCGCCAGCGGGTGTCCTGAGGAGTTCCAGCTCTCCGCTGAGGAGACGGGACCACCAGCACCCTCCTCGGAGTCTGTGCTCTCCGCTGAGGAGACCAGACGACCGTCACCCTCAGCGGGCTCAGGTCAGTGTCACACACACATACTGTAGATGCTTATGCTGTCACAGCAGACGCACCGGCAGTCCCACCTGTCTCGCTTCGCTGCCCCACCGCGGGTACTTCGGTAGTGTCGTTAATTCTCCTCGTACGGTGCCTGGGTGCTTGGCTTCAGTTCCCAGCCCGTTTCGTTGGGTTTTACGCACAATCCGCCTCGGTTACGAATCCGGCACACCCAAAATTCGGGCTTTCGTTTCACTGTAGTGAAAGCGTCCGATGCACATGTACTGCGTGCAAAAATCGATATCCTGTTGGCGAAGGATGTATCGAGCCGGTCCCTCTTACCGAGATGATGATGATGATAGGGTTTTTCCAGCCTTTATCTCATAGTACCCAAAATACGCGGCGGGTTACGATCGATTTGATTTACGCACCGGCTCTACAAAGGTGTTCTTTTGGACGACAACGCAGAGGCTCGTATTTCAATATTCAGATCGTTTGCAGCCTTAGACCTGTAAGACGTGTACTTTATGTGTCCATCTCCCCTCGCTTTAGACCGTTTTTCGCTCTGCGTCGTGGGGTGGGCATATTAATACTAAGTACATCATTCGAGCTGTCTCTCTCTCTCCGTGTCTCCATGTGCTAGTCACGGCTTTAAAATATCAGAGAGAGGGTTGTTCGCATTCTGCTTTTATGTACGTCGACTTATAATAGCCCGTTCTTGGCAGACGTGCGCGAACACAGAGTTAATGCTTCGGCATCTCGCTCGTTTATGTCTTCAGGTCGACTGGGAAAGAGTACTTTGCCCCGTGCAGAGGATCCTTTTTCTCAGTATGGAAACTAGACTCGATCGACTAAATGGCGTGTTTTACAAGAGCGCGCAACCAGTCAGTTCTGACTTGCCTCGGTTTAATTCGAGGGAAGTACGCGGTCCCTCTGAAACAATTTCAGAAGCTCCTGGACATATGACAGCATGCTGCGGCTGTGACACCGCCCGAGCTGCTTCATATGAGACCGCTTCAGCGTTGGCTTACGATCGAGTCTCGAGGAGAGCGTGGCGCACCGGCATACACCGTGTAAACATTACACCTGCGTGTCATTCCAACTTCCCCGTGGTAGACTCGGCATTTCCGATAGACAATGCGCCCCTGAAAGGTCTCCTGGCATTCTGTAGCATGTATGCCCTTAGCACGGGATGATCGCCACGTATGACGGGCTTGCAGTCTCAGGGGTGTGCATAGCACCCCAACTGCCGCGAGCGGTGCGCTGTATATCTGGGACTTGTACGCTCCGCTGTGGAGATGCGAGGGAAGGATGTATTAGCCGACACCGACAACATTGCGACTGTTGCGTTATTTACCGTTAAGGCGGTTTTGCGCTCTCGTCACCTGTCGCATCTCGCTCGTCATCTCCTCCTTTGGAGTCAGAAGCATCTGAGGTCCCTTCGTGCCATTCACATTCCGGGCTCGCTCAATACAGCAGCGGACGCGCTTCTCGAGCTGCGCGCCCCGGCGAATGGCGACTCCACCCCCAGACGGTCCAGCTAATTTGGAAGAAGTTCGGTCGTGCGCAGACAGACCTGTTTGCGTCGCCGGACGATACCCACTGTCGCCTATTTTATTCACTAACCGAGGGCAGCCTCGGCGTGGACGCATTGGCACACAGCTGGCCTCGGGGGATGCGCAAATACGCATTCCTTCCAGTGAGCTTAATCGCACAGACACTGTGCAAAGTCAGGCAGGACGAGGAGAGCCTTTTATTAATCGTCCGTACTGGACGACTGGGAATTGGTTTTTCATAGTAATGCTCCTCGCGACAGCCCTCCCTGGCGGATTCCCCTGAGGAAGGACTTTCTTTCTTAGGAAGGGGCACATTGGCACTCGCGCCCCGACCCGTGGGATCTCCATGTATGGTCGTTGAGCGCGCGCAAGGTTTAGGTGATTTATCGCAAACGGTATCTAACACCATCGACGCGGTTCGAGCACCGTCCACAAGACGGGCTTACGCGCTTAATGAAACCTTTTCGTCACCTGGTGCTCTTTGCAACGCGAGGACCCCAGAGAATGCCCCATTAACATTGTGCTTTATATCTTCAACATAGGTTAGATGGTAGGCTGTCCCTTCGCCATTAAAGTTGATATCGCCGCTATTTCTGCTCGTCACTCACTCACTTATCAACGGCAGATCAGTTGGCCAGCATGATTTGGTTATTACACTATAAGAGGCGCTCGCAGGCTAAACCCCTCGCGCCCTCCTTCTATTCCTCCTTGGGACCTGTCCATGGTGCTGAAAGCCCTTCAGGCCCCCCCGTTCGAGCCTTTGCAGTCTGCGAGTCTGAAGCTTTTATCAATGAAAGCTCTGACCCTGCTAGCTTTGGCCTCAGTGAAGAGAGTAGGGGATTTATATGCATTCTCTGTTGACGATTCGTGCCTTCAGTTTGGTCCTGCTGCCTCGAGTGTAACATTGAGGCCCAGACCAGGCTACGTGCCCAAAGTTCCCACCACTCCTTTCAGAGATCAGGTGGTGAGCTTGCAAGCGCTGCCCCCGGAGGAGGCAGACCCAACCATGGCTTTGTTGTGCCCCGTACGCGCACTGCGATTCTACGTGGTCCGCACGCAAAGCCTCAGGACCTCAGACCAGCTCTTTGTTTGTTATGGTGGCCAGCAGAAAGGGAAAGCTGTCACTAAGCAGAGGATGTCTCATTGGATAGTTGATACTATCGCCCTGGCTTATAATCTTCAGGGTATTCCTTGCCCCTTTAATTTGAGAGCGCACTCCACACGGAGTGTTGCCTCATCTTGGGCTCTCGCTCGTGGTTCCTCGCTAACAGACATCTGCAGAGCTGCTGGTTGGGCGACACCTAATACGTTCATTAAATTCTACAGTGTTCGTATCGAGCCTGTATCCTCTCGTGTTCTTTCCTCACCAGGGGGAGCACGGAGAACAGTCTCGCAGGTCGGCTTGCAGCCTCCAACTGATGCTTCATAACTGTGTCAGTATGGAAGGCCTTCAGAACAAAAATGCGTAATGGTTTGAATTGTTCTTCCTCCGCTGCCTTGGCAGCCTTTGTTGCGGAGCATTGGCTGTCAGCCTTTCACTAGCTGTATCCTCGCGAACCTACGTGTCTGGCTCGGGCTCCACATTGTGTCCCACCGGGTTCCATTGTGAGTATTTTTCCGTGGGGTTAATCCTACTAGCCCACGTTTCCCTTAGCAGAGCACTGCTTTGCTTACACAGCCACGGCTGTCTTATTTCCTCAACTACGGTTGACTTTCGCCCACCATTAGCCCTTAAGACGGGTGGTGGCTTCCGCAGCGTTCCTATCCCGCTCAGGTAGGGCGCTTCCCAGTCGCTGGCACTTCTGTGGGGTTAAAGGAACATCTAGTGCCCGGCCTTCTGCCTTAAAACCTACCTCCTCCTCCTTAAGTGGAACCGGAGGGCTTTTACGCAGTCACTGGAAGAGGTCAGCCCCTAGTGGCGTTTTGATAGGGATTCCCAATTCGTCGGTCACGACGTGACGTCGTAGTGACCGACTGAAAGGGAACGTCTCGGTTACGGATGTAACCCTCGTTCCCTGAAGGAGGGAACGGAGACGTCACGTCCCGTCGCCACAGGTGCTGCCACCTGCTGTTACGGCCGGTCACACTTTCCGGCTTTCTCAGCGAATAAGAAGCTAATTTCCCTATTTGCACCTGCTGCTTATATACGCACCTGGCGGGGCGGCGCCAGCATTATGCAAATATCTCAATGCCAAGTTCATTGGCGTTTTAGTAGTATTCGAAGCAGATTGGTCTCTCTAAGCGAGTTCCCAATTCGTCGGTCACGACGTGACGTCTCCGTTCCCTCCTTCAGGGAACGAGGGTTACATCCGTAACCGAGACGTTTCACTGTAAGCCCTCATATAGGCTAAGGCTTATAGAATTAAATATTTAGGTGCAATAAAAGGAAAACATCAATTATTTCAAGGTTGCCTTTTATTAATTAAGTGAAATGAAAAACACTTAATATTCATAGTAACTAAAGAAAACTGGTAAATGTCCATATTTTGCTTTTGGTTAAGCTGAGCATACTTCTGGCCAAAATATTAATTTTCCACTTCTTGCATGATATGTATGCAAACAGAAATTAAAGCAGATTTAATTCAGCATGAATATTATTTTCATTTGTCAAACAAACTGTTATTGTTTTTAGTTTTACAAGACTAAAAAGAGTTCCTTAAGAGTTCAAGATCAATCTGTTTTTCCTACTGAACCTCTCCACTGATCTCTTTTACTATTTATAGTCCCTGATAACTCGTCATATTTCTGTCTCATTTCTAATGGATCACCTCCTTTACAATACATAGAGTGATGTAAAGGGACAGTTCACCCAGTCTTTATTTCTTCCCCCTTATAAAGTACCAAACCCATACTTAGAAAACAAAAGATTTTTTGGAGAATTATTTTCCAAAAGAATAAAAAGTGACTTGATTTTTAAACAAATCTGTTGATCCAGTTCACAAAACCATATGGCTGATTTATGTTTAATGTTAAGGGAATAAATGATGTCAGTCTGTTCCTTACTCAACACTCTTAAAAATAGATGTGCTTTAGAAGAACCATTTTGAATAAATAGTCCCATAAAGACATTTTTGTTGCACAGAAGGCTCTTTGTGGTAAAAAAAGGTTCGTCAGATAATGAAAAGAAAATGGTTCTTTAAAGATCTTTATTTGTCATGGCTGTGAAGATCCTTTAAAAAACCTTTATTATTAAGAGTGAAAGCTATTGAATGTTCAGTTTTAAAGAAAATAATCGATAGCTAATTTGTAAAACTAGTCTAAAGAGTTTATGCAGCCAGCCACATGAGATATATTGTTGCAACGTGCATGCGTCAAATGTCTGTGTCTGCGTACAAGTCAAATAAACTAAGCTTTACAAGCCTGTGAGTTCGACTGTGCATGTATGCTCGCGTATGCGAAAAAAAACTAAACTGTAGGCTTTATTCAGAAAACGAACATAAAAGAAATAAAAAAAATGCACTAAAGTCACCAAATACAACTATTGCAAGGTTAAAACACTATAGTGTGTTTACACTTTTCAAGAAAAAGTGTAAACACACTATAGTATAATGATAAAAACTACACTAACCTACAGTACACAATTATATAAGTAACAATAGAAAAAAGACAGAGCTCCAAAAACGGCAATTACAAACCTTAAAAATAACTGCGGCACATGCCAAACATGCATTACCACAGTAGAAAAGGACACTTGACAAGAAAGTTGGCACAAAAGATTAAACCAACCAATGAATCAACACTTCTTTGAATAAAATCTTCATCCTGTTCCTCAAAATCCTGGAACTTGACGTAGGGCTTTTCATTTGCCATCTACTTTCATCTGCAGGCACAAAACCCAAACCCCTGGGCAACAGCAAAAAATGCAGGATGTTCTGATGAGTCATCTCTTACCCTGGTTCACATGCGGTTGAATTTACATCTGAAAGCCAAAGGATACCTTCAATCCACGATGGCCTTTGCCAACTGTTATACATAATGAGAAATCCATAATGGCACGGGCGACCATCTCATGGGAGTCATTATACTATAAGACTGTGCGCTATAGTTTATTGCAATGAAGGAATATGAGGCCATTTAACAGTGGGTGAATGTTATGGCACAAATATCCATCAAGGTCCTCCAATGCAAAAGGGTAAGATATAGCCATTCATATAACTAATTAGAAATGCGGCAGCACCTTTCATATCTTCTGCAGCATACAGAGAACAGGGTGCACAATATTTTTACCCCAGCACCCAACGAACTAACAACGAGAGTAAAAATAAGAGTTTTCCGAAGTGCACGAGCCGTTAACAGTCTTTTGTTTGCGGCGACGAAGCGTGGCCTCTCCAAAACAAATTTACAGTGTCAATAAAAAGAGCTCTAATCATTCCCAAAGCATTTCAATTTACAGTGCTCAGGGTCCCATAGCAAAAGCATTTTTCTTCTGTAATTGACTCTCGCAAAGCCCAAAACGCCTTTTCCGTCATTTCGCAGACAAAAGACAAACACGTTTTGTGCAAAACGCTTCAACAACTTAGGTGGAATAGCGTAGCATGATGATAAGAGGACGCCCAGAGTCACATCATCTGTATTCATCTCTGTACCCTACAGCAGTGGATCAGCTGCTCTCAAAGTTGATAAGCTATCGGTAGATGGGCCTTCTTAAAAGCATTGCAACTTTAATCAGTGCTCGATGCCCGAAGTGTTGGCAGAGAATTTTTAATGGGTTTTGGTAACAGCGCAGTAGCGTAGCCATAAAAGAGACTTATGGTTAATAATTTTGCACAGATTTTCAGATGCACACCCAAAGCATATAAGCATGCTATAACCATAATGTTATGAGTGAGAAGGCAGAGGCAGATCCAAATGCAACAATTTATTAGAAAAATAAGCCAGGCTAATGTCAGTTTCGGAATCAGAAATATTCAAACTGCTTTTGCGCGTTGGTTGGTGCTGAACCAGAGATGAACACAATCAGCGCTTGTCATATATCACAACTAATATGTAGTGTTTTCAACCAACCATATAATGTTTATTTTATGTTTCAGACATTTAAATACACATAAGTACTAGTAAAACAATACATTTGTAGTTTGTAAAATACACACTGACGTCTATGGAAGGGAAGCAAAAAACAATCTATTCAAATGTAATTCGCCGACGTGTTTAATTCATATATCAGACACACATAGCGAAACTATAAAGTCTAACGATAGTCTATTCCTTTTCTAGTTCAACAGCCTCTTACTTTCATGTATTTCGGGAAAAACTGGGGAATTCAGGTGCTGTAAATCTGGTTGACAGGACTCTCTGAACTGCAGCGCTCAACTCGTTATAGATCAAGATAATTTATAAATGCTTTAAAACGAAGAATCAGTTGATGGATTTGTGGGATGCACATCCAGGACATGAAGATGCTCTATTGGGTTGAGATCTGGTGACTGTGGGGGCCATTTTGTTACAGTGAACTCATTGTCATGTTCAAAAAACCAATCTGAAATTATTTGAGCTTTGTGACATGTGCATTATCCTGCTGGAAGTAGCCGTCAGAGGATGGGTACATGGTAGTCATAAAGGGATAGACATGGTCAGAAACAATGCTCAGGTAGGCTGTGGCATTCAAACGATGCCCAATTGGCACCAAGGGGGTCTAAAATGTGCCAAGAAAACATCCCCCACACCATTACACCACCACCACTAGTCTGCACAGTGGTAACAAGTCATGATGGATCCATGTTGTCATTCTGTTTACTCCAAATTCTGACTCTACCATCTGAATGTCTCAACAGAAATCGAGACTCATCAGACCTGGGAACATTTTTTCAGTCTTTAACTGTCCAATTTTGGTGAGCTTGTGCAAATTGTAGCCTCTTTTTCCTATTTGTAGAGAAGATAAGTGGTACCCGGTGGGGTCTTCTGCTGTTGTAGCCCATCCGCCTCAAGGTTGTGCGTGTTGTGGCTTCACAAATGCTTTGCTGCATACCTCGGTTGTAACAAGTGGTTATTTCGATCAAAGTTGCTCTTCTATCAGCTCAGTCGGCGCATTCTCCTCTGACCTCTAGCATCAACAAGGCATTTTCTCACACAGGACTGCCACATACTGGATGTTTTTCCCTTTTCACACCATTCTTTGTAAACCCTAGAAATGGTTGTGCATGAAAATCCCAGTAACTGAGCAGATTGTGAAATACTCAGACCGGCCCGTCTGGCACCAACAACTATGCCACGCTCAAAATTGCTTAAATCACCTTTCTTTTCCATTCTGACATTCAGTTTGGAGTTCAGGAGATTGTCAGTTTGTGCTGTTGTTGTGAATTTGGCAAATGAGTTTATGAACTTTGAAGGTGATTTGTTACTTTAGGCGTAATACACGTGTTTAGTCACAATGCAATTACCGTGGATTTCTCCAGGTATTGTAGTGATGTATTTTAGCGCTCATTTTATTGATGTCGCCACACACAAGGGAAAGTCCATCATTCAGAAGTTTTTAGTTAATAACAAAACATCATCTGCATACGAGATACACACTGCCCTGTTTTCTTACTCAGATTAGCACAGATGTCTTTATCCAGAGGCTGTTGTCTCAATGGCTTTGCTGAAAATCTGTCAGAGGTAATTTCAATTACATTAGCGATAAAGAGAAGTTGTCTGTCTTCATAGCAATCCAAACGGAGGTTACTGCTAATAGAAGAGTTTGACTGCTCCATGAAGTTCCCAATAGTAGAGAAACCCATAAAGCATAAACTGACGCACGGTGCATTTTAAAGCACTCGCAGGCATCCGATCAAACCACAATCATATCAAGCTGTTTCATCTTCCGATACAGAATTACATAAAGCAGACATTTGGCATTGGTACAAAACCGACAAAGCCTTTCTGATATGATCTATGCTGACAATAGAAGGTAAGACTAGTCTCTTTGTCTTTCTACTGTAAGCCTTTCTTTCATCCACTTTTCACATATAGTTTAGTTTCTCTGTTGCCAAGGTTAAGTGCGCACACACACATCTTGGGTCAGTAGAAGAACAGAGGAGAGTCAGCTATGATCAGATAGTCAGCTTGACAGGCACTTGTTCAAGCATGCAGATCTCCCTCCGTCAATAACACAAGGTGCTGCCGGTATATTAAAGCGTAATGTGAAATAAGTTTGCATGGGGGTGAGGAGGGCATCTCAAGAACAAATACAGCCCAGGGCATGGTAATAAAAGTCTGTTTCTCAGTGAGACACTATAGAGGGAAATCTAGATAGAATGGCCTGGAATGAAATGAAGGTGGACTTCCTGTACAAGTAGAAAAGTGTCTGTACTGTGTAGTATAAGATATATACGGTATGTATAGATGTCCTTAAACAAACACTTCATCCAGATATATAATTTACCAGATGTATGACTTCCTTTATTCATCTTAAAAATTAAGGTGCTATACGATGACATAGAAGAACCAGGTTTGGCTATGGTTACATAAAGAATACTTTACATTTCAAATTACCTTTCTGTTTCACAAAAGTGGCCCTGGACCAAAAAACAAGTCATAAAGGTCAATTTATTCATCAAGATGAAAGCTGAATAATTAAGCTTTGTTAGGATAGGACAACACAGTCTCACACCCATGGCGTCAATATTTGACGACACTTGACCATGCGTCAATATGTTGACGCGGAGGGTATACCTTTCGCGTCACTTTTTGACGAACTGGGGACTTCAATACTATTAGGTACGCGAAATTAAACAGTTGTCGCCTGACATTGGGGTTAGGGATAGGTTTGGGTAGGGATGTCATTATGTAAATCTAACCCTAAACCGACGCGAAAATGGTAGAAAATGGTAAGAAAATAGGAAAGAGAATTTCGCGTACCTGATAGCATTGAAGTCCCCAGTTCGTCAAAAAGTGACGCGAAAGGTATACCCTCGGCGTCAACATATTGACGCATGGTCAAGTGTCGTCAAATATTGACGCCATGGGGTGAGACTGGGTTGGATAGGACAATATTCGCCAGAGATGCAACTATTTGAAACACATTACAACTGATAAATACATTTTTATATATTTACGGTAGGATATTTACAAAGTATCTTCCTTGAACATGATCTTTACCAAATATCCAAATGTTTTTTGGCATTAAAAAAAATAATAATTTTGCTACAAATAAACCCCCTGTGACCGTCATTTTTTTTCTAAATTTGCCGGCTCGCGTGTCTTCATGGGGTAGTACAGTGTCCATCGCACGGAAGTACAGAAGTAGTACTAGCCAGAAGAACATTTCAGAAAAAGGTATAAGAAGGTACCAAAGTTGTCCCTGGGGTAGTAATACATAAAAGTTACAGGTAACACTTTATTTCGATAGTCCACTTTAGACATTTTACTAATTATAAGTAACTTTGCAACTACTTGTCAACTACCAATCTTTAGAGAATTATTAAACTGTCTGCTTAATATCTACTAACACTTTATTGCGATGATATCTCAACAGACATTCAACTGTCTGTAAACTTCTTTGCAGGTGCATGTCAACTTATTCCACTAACCCAAACCTCTTCCCTAACCCCAACCCTTCCAGTCTACTAATACTCTAATGACAGGTAGTTGACGTATAGTTGCAAATTATTGAAAGTTAGTTGACATGTAGTTGCAAAGTTATTTATAGTTAGTAGAATGTCTAGAGTGGACTATCAAAATAAAGTGTAAGCAAGTTACATACTGGTACCTCCAAGGTACATATCTGTGTCCAGGGGCGTCAGACTGGGGGTAAACCAGAACTGATTACCAGGGCCCCAAAGAACGAGAGGGCCCTTGAAATGTCTGGAATATATTATGGGAGTGGGGCATGGGGGCCCATCAGGACTGCCTATGCATAGGGCCCGAGATCTTGTGCAACCCCCCTGTCTGTGTCAAAATGGTACATATTAGGACCCAGGTTCAAACTTCTGGTCTCTCTGATGAAGACAAAATGGAAGTGACTTAAAGGGGACATTTCACAAAACTTTAAGATGTCAAAAAAATCTTTGGTGTCCCCAGAGTACACATGTGAAGTTCTAGCTCAAAATATCTTATAGATAATTTATTATAACATGTTAAAATTGTCACTTTGTAGGTGTGAGCAAAAATTTGGGGTGTGTCCTTAACATGCAAATGAACTGATCTCTGCACTAAATGGCAGTGGCTGGATAGTTCAGATTAAGCGGTGGTATTATCCCCTTCTGACATCACCAGGGGAGCCACATTTCAATGACCTATTTTTTCACATGCTTGTGGAGAATAGTAATAATTACCAAAACTAAGTTACTGGGTTGATTTTATTCACATTTTCTAGGTTGATAGAAGCTCTGGGGACCCAATTATGGTACTTAAACATGGAAAAAGTAAAATTTTCATGGTATGTCCCCTTTAAACTGCAATTCATCGACAGGGTGCTAGGCGACAGGATGCAACTTTACAGCAGAAAATAATATGTTTACAGCCTGGTACAATACATGCTTTTGGTCTATATAGCTAATTTCCCCCCTCATGACAACTAACTCAACTATTCATTTAAATTACGGTATAATAAGCCTTAAAGATCTGCATAATTAAGGAGGTGGACTTTTAAGTGGATTGCCGCTGCTGTTCGCTCAGCTCCACTCACGTTCCACCTATTTGGCCATTTTCGAGAGTGACATGCGGTGACGCGTTGGCCAAGATGGCGACGGCCAGCTCCGCCAACTTTTGGCTTCAAAATGCTTTGAAGAAACCTACGTTGACGTCACGTACACTACATCCAGGGATGGGCAACTTCGATCCTGGAGGGCCTGTATCCTGCAGAGTTTAGCTCCAACCATAATTACTACTATCCCTACTGTAATAGTTTGAAAGTATTCGATATCTGACGCAGCTCATGTGTCACATCAAACACATACATTTCGATAAAACAAACTGGTTACTCAAAGTTACATATCTGTACCTAAATGGTACATATTAGGACCTTCTTAATCCCAGTAACAATTTTTGTAAATGCTTTCGGAGAGTGTACTGTAACGAATCTACCGAATCTAAAATCAGTCACATCATGGAGGGTCAACGAACCCAGGCTAAAGCGATAATCCTTCACACTTGAACCAAGTTCATTCACGGTTAAATTATTCAGGCTGCCTAAACAACATCGTTCCGTTCATTTCCCCCAGTAAAGTCCCCAGTTCCGTAGCCAGCCAGGCGCACACTGGTTCAAGAGCTCATCTCAATAGAGCAGATGTGGCTCCATGCTGCTCTTGCGGGATGTAACAATGAGCGAGTAAACAGAGAGACTTATTCAGCACAAAGGCTTTCTGCTGTAATGGATTTTTAAATAGAGAGGGAAGTGCGTGTCTCCAGCCGTATCACAGGACTGTTTATTCATGCTCGCTCGCTGAAATAACTTAATCCACAGTCCTCACTGAAGATTACAGTAGATTTGCTTCAATTAAAAAACAGACTTCACACCAAACATTCGATACACGGCCCACTGCCGCATTGTGATGCTTTCCGGCAATTCTGTACCCCCTAGAAAGCAAAACAATTACGGGTTGTGCATTTCTGCACTCTTAAAAAAAGGATGCTTTAAAGGGTTTTTAAAACGATGCCATAGAAGAACCATTTTTAGATCCCCAAAAAGCTTCTCTTACTTTTAATCTTATCTTACAACATTCAAGAGGCAAAAGCATTCAGTCCTCTATTTTAATAAGTGCTGTGCAGCTACAATGAAAAATGTTTCTGTATATAATTTAAAATACATAATTTAGGATCAAGTAAACCTGTCAACCCTGTTAAAGACACATAGGGTGTCCACTAAAACTTATGCAACTGCTTGCTGTAAGTGTTTTAACAACCGGGACAACTGTACAACAACATGTCACTTTTACTGTACATTTATGGCTGTGTGCACTTTCTCTATGTCAGCAGATAATAAATTATCATGGCTGTCACAGCAACTGTCTGCCTCCCTCACACATCAAGCAAACTTCTGAAAGGTGATTACACAGGCTGTTATTGGACAGAGCTGTGAACAGGGCTAGAAATGTACGTAACACTGTATTAGGACTAGGGGTGTATGGTATGACCAGACATAGACGTTAAAAAAACACAACTTAAACACAAAAAAATGCATAGTTTTGATTATAAAGTCTCATCATTGTTAAATTTCAGTTACATATCGTATTCCTATTATATTTATGCAATTGGATAGGGGAAAGTGGGCACAACCTAACGCTTTTTGGTTTTAGCTCAATCATTCAAAAAATATTTGAGTTATTAATTATATTTTCACACAAGCAACACTCACATCTTTGCTACAAATGAGGTGGGGTTATTTGTAACAGGCAGGGGGTTAGTTGTAACACTTGCTAAAAAAATAAGTTTGCTGGCAAATATTTCAAAACTATTTTGTCTATATACTTGAAGTGGAGATTGTTTATATATCTGTCTATAATAGACGGGTATCCATACTATTCATTCATCCAGCCCTTTTCTAGCAATAGTTCAATTATAAATGGATACAAATGTCTAAATATGTGAGAAAAAGGAGGACAATTATGACAAAAAAAATTTTTTTATATGTTACTCAGTTTCAAAAATCAAATTCTGAGATAATGATCATCAAAGTCTGATGTTAGCCATTCATTTCATTATTATTTTAATCTTTGACGTGACCTTATTCAATCAATATTATAGATATGAACAAAAATACATTTGACACACGATTTTTGATAAGACATGCACATTTATTTTGTTGGCAGCCAGCAATCATTCGTGTGCCTATTTAAAACAATGGCAAGAATTACGCTAACGTTAGCGGTTTTCATATCGTGCTGAGGGGTTAGTTAACACAGCGTTACAGTTAACCCTGCTGGGTCCAAATATTTTCAAGCCCACCAAAAAAGTTGCTAAGAGCTGCAGACATATTTCAAAACAATGCTATGTTTTAGTCAACAAGACACTGATTAATATGACATAGCGTTGGATTTGGTATCTTACACACCCAACTTAGAAACCAAAAAAAAAAAAAACATATGAAGAAAAAATTTACTTACATGCCACCAAAACACTCGTTTATCAGTAACTCTCTGGAAAAAACATTATACATTTCCAATCATTTGCAGGAGATCGTCTTTTAGCAGCGTAAAAAAAATACCGGAAAAACAAAACGCTCAACCTTGACCAACAATGTAAACAGTCCGTGTTACAACGAACCTCGCATTAGTTTTTGCCCCGTGCACCCCTATATATGTTTATATTTATGCATCTGGGGAACCTATTTATTCAAAGTTCCTTACAGTACATTTAATTTATATGTTTCAACATCACATTTAATGTAATGTTTTATGCTTGTCCCTGGGAATCAAACCCACAACATTTGCTCTGCAAATGCAACATACGGATGCCCTGAATGTTTGGCAACTGAAACTATTCGACCCGAAAATAGCACAAAAAGTGCATCTTACTGATGTTTTTGCACAAAATGTCTTACTGATCTGACAGGCTTTCAGAAAAGTGTTCTGCAGATGTAAGCCTATGCCAATTTTCTGTATTTGACTAGAGGTTTGTTATACAAAATGAGTTGTTTCGATAAATCTGCCCATCAGGTGGGCACAACTCGTAATATTCCAGGCTAGAGAAGAATACTAATGCATGAATATAATTACACAGACAACTCGTGTGTAATAGCGTGCCGGGTGACGCATGCATACTAATACAAATCTATTGCATGCATATTTAAGTGACCATCTCAACAACTGCAGAAACTGTTCCCTGTTATAAAAGCAGCGTTTCAGTAAATGTTTTTGTAGAGCAAATGCACAATGTATGCCCATTCAAATTGTATAATGGAATTGATTTCTAAATGAAATAATAAACCAGACCCTTAAGGGGATCACACACCGGCCGCGCCGCACACCGGCCGCTCAGCGTCGCGCCGTTCTAAATCAACTGAACACATTGTTTTCTATGAGTATACGCACACCGGCGCCGCCAGGTGGCGCCTGTCCGCGACGCCCAGCTGTGACTAGGAAGTTGCTCAAATCCCTGTTGCGCAACAAATAACATCATATTTGTCCCAAATCATTAACGATTAACATTGGATGCTAACGTATATTTTGCATTTTGAAGTAGACGCTATCCGACGAAGCTCGCGCTATTTAATGTGCACTTCCGGTTTACAATACCTCCGAGTTCTCCTAGGCG
Source organism: Paramisgurnus dabryanus (assembly GCF_030506205.2). Classification (NCBI taxonomy): domain Eukaryota; kingdom Metazoa; phylum Chordata; class Actinopteri; order Cypriniformes; family Cobitidae; genus Paramisgurnus; species Paramisgurnus dabryanus. The sequence goes on along the minus strand of NC_133345.1, from coordinate 37,186,413 downwards.
CGACGCGGCGCTGCGCGGCCGGTGTGCGATCCCCTTTAGAGTCAAACAGAACTACAATAACATTTTTGAGAATTTTTATCCAAACTGAATTACAGTATTTTTTCATCATTATGTATGTTCCCTGTGGATCAAACCTACAACCTTTGTACTGTTTACGCAACATGCTCCCAATTGAGCTATAGAACGAGAAACAACCGGACATGCTAAATTTCTGATTACCTAAAATGAACTATGAAGTTTATTTAAGCTGATCCAGTGTTTATAGACATAATTTGGGATAACCAGTCACTCCAACTAACCTCCAGGGAAACAAAAAAGTCTGAATGATGACCGATGCAAAAGAGATCAATACTAATGTCAGATATTGGATTTGTTTGGCTCCCTCAGGACTGGTTTGTGATTGGCTACTTAAACCGGAGTGATTTATATGAATCTAATACTGACGATTTAAGGTGACAGAGTCTCTCCGGATCTAACTGGCTATTTCCATCCATCCACACGTAAATGGAGAACCGCCAAATGGTTTTACCAATAAAACCCTCCAGGAGCTCTCTAGATCTACTTTAACTAACACCACTGACGAAAATCCCTCATTGAACGATCCCAAACTTCATTTCTCCACTCTATTGAGCGAGTCCGTATTGAATGGATTGTAGGAGTCTAGTTATTAAAATCAATACCAATAACCGCAGTCTCTCATCCTTTGAACGGTTCTCCAACCAATCAATGAATATCAAATTACACTTTGTCTATTGTGCATAATTTCCATTTGAAAGACAGCGATTGTGATTTTATAAGAATAAAAAAAACGCCTATGTTTGTCAATTTGACTCTTTTTAACAAACTTTTTCAAGCTACAATGCAAACACTGATGAAGGATATTAATGCTTGATTTCAACTTTAATGAGGAAAAGTAGGTAAATCTGTATCTTGCACACAGTACATCTACTACAAATCAGTGTTTTTCAAACTGTGGGTCAAACAAAGGGGTATGGTTCGTCACTTGGCTGTCGTGGGCAATAAGGCCTGTTTTAGACATATGTATGCACTACATATTTGACGTGCCAATGGTAACAGGTAAGAGCATTCACACTGCATGCATGGTCCATCTCATCCGTTGAAGATATTGTGAAGATGCACCGTGTATTTTTGCTGTATAAGATGCGCTGAATTAAAGTGATGTGCATGTTTTGTGGTCAAAATAATCACAGATTTTATCATAAATGCAAATATAAGAGTCAACTTATGACTAAAATCTTATGACTGTTACAAAATGCACTGGTAACCCACTGCTTCTTGGGGCTTATTGCTTTATTATACAAATAGTACCAATCTGCAAAAAACATGGTTACTACATTTTCACCAATATAGTCCGGCTTTGGCTAACCCACTTCTACTCTAAATAACCGTGAATTTGTTTACATGCCAATTTTGCCAAATAAATTGGAGATGTACAATATTGCATCAGGGAAGCAAAGTCAACAGGTGTTTCATTTCTTTTACATTTTCTAAACGTATACGCTTGTTCTATTCTTGAGCAATGGTTAGACGTCTATTAGGCTTTCACTGACAGTCCAAATTTTGTCTTGTTTTAGCCAAAACTGTTTGCTGAGATATTTCAATACCAATGTTTTGTCTCAAGATGCACACCTGTAATGGTTTTTTGTATAAACTATATAGATGTCCTAATATAACTAAGGCCTAGTCCTGGATTAATCTAATCCTTGTCTGGGAAACCGGCCCTATAATAAAATCATGGTTAATTTTCCTAAGGGAGCGATTATATCTAGTAAGTATATTTCATGCAAAAACACATAACACCGTATGTTATGTTATTTATGAGGGAGTCGCTTTTACACAGAAAGTGTCAATCACGTGATTATTAAATCTGATGCACACTGCAGATCAGCGAATTTGCACTGCAGACGAAATGCATGAAAGCACAAAGGTCACGTGATAGATCAGTATCACATACACACTGCAAAACGTATCACATCCACACTGCACATACGCACGCACACAATAAAAACCGTTTAGTCCATTTGAAGAGTAGCAATGAAAATGTTTTGGAAATCTTACAGTAAGGTATTTCGAAACTATTACATTCATTCAATGTCAAGGAAAATAAAAATAACTCTCTACAAAGCATTCATATAACTCGTTTGAATAAAATACTTATGCCGCAATAGCTAGCCTATCTGGAACCGTCACAATACTTTGTGACACGTGCATTACATGTGAACGGCCCCTACGCCAACTGAATTTTGTTTCTCTTTCCCTGTCTCGTCCTCATTCCCGAGGACAATGGGACTAACAGACCCAGTTCCTTTAACGTGATGACCAGCCAATGTCAGACAAACAACCACCAGCTGCCCCCATCTAATCTACTTATCTGTGAATATATACATATATATTATGTTTTAATCCCCATAAAATTGTAAAAATCGTACCTATTATATAATATGTCCTCTATAGAATCAGCTATGTCTGGCTCTCTCCCAAGGTTTTTTCCCTTCCAAGGACTTTTCACGCAGGGTTTTTCTATAGGGGGGTTTTCAACCTCTGGGGAGTCTGCTGACATTGGCTTAACTAAGCATCCTCTCATGTACGTTACATTATTACTACGCTTGCCACTATGGTTAATCTTAACCGCTTTATTCTACTGCTTATGTTTTATGATTTTTCTGTGTTTTCTCCATTATCTTTTAATGTAAAGCTGCTTTGAAACAATTAAACAATTGTGAAAAGCGCTATATAAATAAAATTGAAGTGAATACTACAAGAGAATCAATGTACATTTCATCACATTTCCATAAATATTTTGGTGGTCTAGAGAAAGATAATGAAACATGGATTGTGCTGAAAGGTTAGCAATATGCTTATAGAAAATCTGCATACAGAACATACTGCTTAAATACTATAGTATTTTATAAAGTACTGTGGTAGTGCATTATTCTGAACCCATCACTGGACTTTATAACCCAAGTAGCTCTACGCCTTAATATTTAAAAAGGATTCAACAAGCATGTCCATGAAAAGGAATTGCTTTTATTTCACGGTCCCTGAACTTCACTGCATAATTCTGAATCCGAACCGACACAGTCCCTTATTATAGCTACTGCATTTTATAGCTCCTTGCTTAGCTGACATTTCTGATTATATTACAGGAAATCATCTATTTACTATTAAAGTTATCGAGTGTAGATTAAAACAACTGTAATGTTCCAGACCACGATCAAGTCGATCCACCGATCAAACAGATGAAATGACAGGAGGCCTTTTCTCTCTGGCACTGCTGACATGTTGAGAGATTAAAAGAGGACCCGAACATGAAACCTCTCCAGAAGACTTTAGCAAACAAAAGCCAGCGAAAGTCCTCAATTGACCGCCTTTCTAATTGGACCCGACAGCCAAGTCGACGATAAGAGAGAAACAAGATATGAGGGCTTGTGTAAACAAGCAGGGCCAGAGACTTCGAGCACCACCGCAGTAGTGCATTAGAAAATGTTGACGATATCTAAAAATCTCATCATCTCTAATCAAATGATTGAATGCACGAGTGTACAGTATAGGCCACATGGGGAAAAACAGGAACATTTGTTAAAGTTAGACGACCAGCGGCCTAGGTTTATGGATATTGATGCGGGTGGAATTGTGTGTCAGAGCAAAGCAGGAACTCACGGAGAAAACATCATTCATCCCAACGGCCTCTTATACACACACTGAATGAGGTGCCAACCTGTGTCATTCAAAGAACCATTTCTGTCCACCTCGCTCTATTGTCCTCTGACAGACAGAGAGGATGTGGGTGTGTGGCACAACGGTAAGAGAGAAAATAAAAGAGAAAAAAGAAAGGAGGATAAATGAGGCAGGAAAGAAGAGTGGTGGAGGTGGGCAGACATTCATCTCTATACCCTTTTTGACATTTTTAAAAATGCTGGAGTACTAGACAAGGAGATGGTTATAGAGAGATGGAGAAAATGAGCGAGAGAGAGAGAGATTTTTTTATATTTTATTTGCATGTAAATGTGTATTTCTGTAATTTCATGTCACTAATGTTTTGGATGTTTAAAAGCTTTCTTAGCATGACAGTAAAACTGGTTTAATCTGAATGTAAGAGAGAGGTTTGACAGAAGTGTTAATGTATAGAAAATCCATTAATGTTTAAACATTAGCATTCAATGCATTAAAAAACAGTTAGACATAATTTGCTCTGGTTTTTATGGAGGACCAGCTGTCCTTCGACGCACAAGGCAAAGCTACCCAATGCCTCGAATTAAAGTGCATCTGACATGTTTTTTCCTTAAATCAGGCTTGTATGTTTAATGTGGGTAATTTAACTTTAATGGCAATGAAAAGTTGTTAGTCATTGAAAAATTTTTTTGTCATTGCCTTTTTTTTACAAATATCACTTTAGTCATTTCTTTTTTATTTAACATTGACTGCCTTTCGCTGCTAAATCCGACAAGTAGGGGGGAGCGGGGCACACCCTAACGCTTTTTGGTTTTGGCTAAATCATTCCAAAAATATTTGAGTTTGATTAATTATATGTTTTCACAAGCAACGCACACATATCTGCTACAAATAAACATTTGAAGTTTGTTTCTAGTACTTACCATTCTTGGACAATTACACCAAACGTAACAGAAGTGCAACCGTTACAACTTACCCCATAAGTGGGGTTAATTGTAACATGCAGGGGGTTAGTTGTAACACTTGCTAAAAATTAAGTTTGCAGGCAAATATTTCAATACTATTTTGTCTATATACTTGAAGTAGATCATATCTATATATCTGTCTATAATAGACGGGTATCCACACTGTATTCATTCATCCAGCCCTTTTCTAACAATAGTTCAATTATAAATTAATACAAATGTCTAAATATGTGAGAAAACGCAGCACAAATATGAAAATTTGTTTTTTATATGTGACCCAGTCTGTAATAACCATACTACAGTTTCAAAATCAAATTCTGAGATAATGAGCATCAAAGTCTGATTTTAGCCATTCATTTCATTATGATTTCAATCTTTGACGAGACCTTATTCAATCAATATTAAAGAAATGAACAAAAATAAATTTGACACACGATTATTTTGTTGGCAGCCAGCAATCATTCGTGTGTAGCCTATTTAAAACAACGACAAGAATTACGCTTTCGCCAGCGGTTTTCATATCGTAAGTGCTGAGGGGTTTCTTGTAACACAGCGTTACAATTAACCCCCGCTGGGTCAAAATATTTTCAAGCCCACCAAAAAAGTTGCTAAGAGCTGCAGACATATTTCAAAATGATGCTATGTTTTAGTCAATAAGGCGTTGATTAATATGACATAGCATTGGATTTGGTATCTTACACACCCAACGTAGAAACAAAAAAAAAACATACGATGAAAAAAATGTCCTTTCATGCCACCAAAACACTCGTTCATCAATAACTCTCTGGAAAAACATTATACATGTCCAATAATTTGCGGGAGATCGTCTTTTGGCACCATGAAAAAATACAGGAAAAACAAAACGCTCAACCTTGTGCAACAATGTAAACAGTCTGTGTTACAACAAAGCGTTAGTTTTTGCCCCACACACCCCTTCATCTCCTTTAACCGGCTTTAAGGCTTGCAGCTTGACGTACACATGCCTTGTTCATTCAACTATTCTTCTGTGCATGTAGAGGACTTTTCTAAAAAGATAGTTGGTATTTCTGCAAAATAATTTGATGCATGCATGAAAAGTGTCGAGAGCATTAGGTCAATATCATCATCTCATTTTTTGACGGAGGTGGCGTTTTAGCTTTTGCATCTGAGTGCTTCGTTTATTTGCACACATAAATTAAATAAATATATTTATTTAAATCAAATAATTGTTGTTGTGGAAAGAATTGTGTTTCCTCATTTGGCCGTTGTCATGACAATCAGCATTTGTCTTGTCCTGTCGCTTGTGCACAAGATTAAACAATCAAACTTGAATATGTGAATCAGTATGTGTTCCAGAATTATTATTACTGTCTAAATGTTGAGTATTTGAAAGATTGTGGGTCCAAAATAAACATTCGCAGAGTGCCAAATGCGAGTAATAATTTGCTTTGACAAGTATTGTAAATAAAATAGATACACTGACCATTTGCCTGGTGGAACTGGAACGTGATGCATGCTAGATAAACACAAGCAGACTTGTCTGATTGCTTAATCCATCCACATGATATTTTCCCATTTCCAAGTCTTTAAATAAGTCCTGATTAAATTGCATGTTATGGATTGAAGCATGTTGTAGCATTCATTCCCAAATTCTATTAACTCCAGTGTGAACACCGTCATTTGTTTATAAATAATTCAGGTAAAAATAGAAAACTAGTGGTGACCGAAAGAAGTCATCACAGTGAGAGTACCAGAATAACTCTGTTATTAGTTATGTTCACTTAAGCTAATGTTATCAATTGTAATTTCTATCAAATTAGGCTTTCAGTTGATAGTGATTCTGCAGTCTCTGCAGTTTTTAATGATAATTTATTAATAATTTAACATCTTCTTAAAGAAAAATGGCCAATAAAAATGCAATGTCGCACTGCGTTCCAGTCCGCATAAGATAATATCCGTTCCATTTTACCCCATTATGAGCATATTTCATTGAAAATATATGAAGCTGTCAGGGAAAACTCCAATTTATTGCTATGAGATAGTCTGTAAAGCTTATCTGAGCAAGAAACAGCAACTGAGGGTGGGCGGAGCATAGTGACAGGTCAGTTTGGGTGGTTTTAAACTAAAAATCAAAAGTGGAGATTTATATTTTCATGCATCATGTATCACAATATATACAAAACAGCATCAGTAGTAATCCCAACTCTCTCTCCCTCTCTTTTTTACAGAAGCATATGGTGATGCCCATCAGCACAGCGAAGCTGCTATGATGGAGTGCACCTGTTGAATTATGCATACGCAATACCGTCACAGATCAGCGCGGTGGCTGCATCTGACGGATATGAATACCTGTGAGGAAACTTGCAACTATATGCACTACACATCTAATCTGTCTCTGTCCTGTCCTTCATCTCTCCCGGTCGCGCCTGACGACACTTACGTCTTGCATGCTAAACCATGTGATAGTACTGATGAATAAAACACATTAAACCGAAGTCTGTTTGTTAGCTAGTCAGGCTTGCCCAGACGGGTTTAAACGATTTCTTTTCAGCAGTGCATTTTGAACATTTTTACTTCTTTGTTTGTCTCATTAACACATTATTGTGACTGCCTTTGTATCTTTCTGTGAACTGACGAGTTGATGTGACTCTCAAGAAATCCAGATTTAAAGGTGTTCAGCATCAGAAGTTTTTAAAAGCCAATGAAGCAAATTTTTTAAATAAAATTAAGGTCTGAACATTCTATAACCATTATTTTTAGAGGATTTAAAAAATATTATTTAAATTTTTTAGATTATCATTATAAAAAATGATCATTACCGCAACATGATATTACATTAAATATATGCATTTACAAACTCATGTTTCGGTAATGAGAACTAAAAATTGTCTAGGTACTATGACAAACAAAATTTAAACTTTTATCTGGAGAGAAAAAATAAGAACTGCTTACCTGGTAGTCATCTTGAGTGTCACAGTCAATTATGTCCCTTCCAACAATTTTTTTTTTTTTTGAAAATGTTAGTTCCTTGAGGGCTTAAACAACGAGTGAAAATTGTTGCGGAGGATGAGAAAATTGGTCTTGGACACATTTTTATTCCTTATTATTGTCTATACATTTACCAATGATCACCAAATACCACATATAGTATAACATGCATTAAAGCTTTTTCTTTTTTTTTTTAGATTTTTTAATTATAAATATTTCCATGTCAAAGAACCCAAATCCAGTTATGGACACATTGCGGTAATGACAATTTCCCCCTTAAATGTGATATAAACAACAAAATTGGTTTGTATGATGTAATTTGAAAATATGCAAAATAGTACATGAAGAGTTGTTTGTAACTGTATGCTTCTTATTTTGATAGCACTTACTTTTTTATCAAAATGTTTCATGACACCTCATAAGTCAAATTTCGCGAGAATCACCCACTGTTCTTCTCAGTGCCGTGTGCATATCAGGTGAGACTCATCCAGGTTTTCGAATCAAAGTATTCAAATGAAGCAATTAATGGCTCACTCGGACACTGAAGGCCTATGTGGCAGACCCTGACCCCAAATCTGTGATTAAATGAGGTAGATGAGGAACAAAAGAAGTTCAGATGAGTCTCTGGAGAGCTGTTTGAGATCTGAACTGTTTAACAGTGGTCCTGGTGGGACGAGTGCTTTGTTCTTCAATCAAAAACCAAAAACAAACTACAGTGGCGCTCCGAAAGCGTCGTGTTTGTCTGGAAGATGGAAATTTCAACCTCAGATCCCGCTAACCAACCACAGTCTGCATGCGTTTGATGTATACTGCATGCAAAATGCCAAACGCAGGCTGAAATCCTCAGATGAATGCTGTGACAAGGATGTAACTGCAGGATTATTTAGAGAACCAAATCTTTCCACTTAGCAGAAGACATTTGTTGTTGCAGTCTCTCTCTCTCTCTCTCTCTCTCTCTCTCTCTCTCTCTCTCTCTCTCTCTCTCTCTCTCTCTCTCTCTCACCTTTCACCTCTCCGGGAAAAAATTTGCTCAGTTGATAACCGGACCACGGTCAAAGGCTCACCTGAGCATCGCCAATTAAGCTTCAATATGATTCTCTTATCAAATTGGCTTTTACAGCCAAACTCTACAGCCACAGGGATGCTGGAGAGAGAGAGAAAGAGAGAGAAAGAGAGAGAGCGCAGTCAAAGACATTTAAGAAATGTGCCACTTTCAGATAAAGCTTCCTTTATACACACACACACACACAGTCCTGATGAATACAGAAGCCTAATTAGACTAAACGGCATTCACAAAGACCATACCAGAATACAAAACAGGATCTGTGTGCAAGTGTGAGCTGCTGTGCGCGCATGTATTGCAAAGGAAAATGTCATTTTTGGTTATTTAACAAATTAGGCATATTGAAAGCTTTAGAAGGGCTCCGTAAACACCCTCAAGGATTCAACGACACTTTTAAAAGCCATGTTACACGGAAATCTATAATTACCACGCCCGTCAAATACATAACATTGTCACATGCATTAATAATGAACATACTGTGGAGAATATAAAATGCCTCAGCGCCACATATCTGCGGCGAGCTGTCGACACGAACGCAGGAATAAAATAGTCGATTTCACCGTAATCGCTTTGGTCTTGAAGGGAAGGCAAAGGAATTATTAATAGAGCCGTTGTGGCAGGTGGGAACCTGAATGGCAATAATTTAATGACCTTCACACAGCAATAGGGACTTTGTGAAAGTTATCATTGTACAGTAAAATACGAGACACTTGGCGGAAGAAAAGAAGCACCTTGAATCCCCAACCGACGTTAAAACTCTCAAAAGAATTTTGTTCAATCTCAGGGGAAATAAATGAGGCTGAAAATGAAAGCAAGATAGGGGAGAGCGATCTAAGATTAATTTCCTTTCCCATTTCTTTCCATCTCTCTCTGTTTCACATGTACAGCTCAACAGATCTGGTTTATAAGGGTGACTCACCCGTCATATGAGAGAATTGTGAATACGGGTAGGTGAAGGGGATGCTGTAACCTTAGTAACGAGCTATGCCAAATGGTAAGACAAAATGTCCTAGACGATCACGACCCAAAAATCTGCTCTGTGGCCACTGGAGCATAAAAACATCTGCAGTTCATTTACAGATGGGAAATGTCCTGACTGTACTTGACAGTTACATGGATCTAACAAAAATCGTTATGAACAAAATCACCCTTCAAGTAAAAGACTCTTTAAAATGTTGTTTAATAATTAAACATGCTTACATTTTTAAAGATAAAATCAGCGCTTGCCCAATCCTTTCAAAATGGGCTTTGTGGTTGCTAATCGCTATGGTTCTGGGCCTTCCTTTTTTGTATCCGTTTTATCACCCACCAGGCAGAAATAAGTCAGATTACTCTATCAGTGGCCTGTACTACAGTATATAAATAAGTGCATCTTGACAAATTTTACAATTCCACAGCAAGATGTACCTTATTTCATTGATGGTGTAGAGGAGCTTCTCTGATTGGATATTCATGATGCACTCACCCCTGCAGTAATGTAGTCTGAAATACATTCCTACAGGAACAGTGATGGCCAGATTGCTTTATTGAGAAGCTCATTTGTCTCTGGCACCTGTAGGCGGAGCGTTGGGCTTCTCTCTTTAATAATCTGGAAACGATAAAAGGAAAGGGAACTTGTTATTATGAAGTACAGTAATTGTGTTAAGCAGTTGCTACATGATTGTAAGTACTAAAGCCCTGAGACGCTGGCTGGCGAGAATGGTGTCCTGTCAGGTACAATCTTTAGTGCGTTAAATAGTGCTCAGACAGGCCAGGGTGTGAAACAACCCCACATTTATCATCTTCACAATCCCGGAACCATGGGGCTGTCATGTGCCCATGTGGACACACACGCACACCATGTTTTAAAGGAATAAAGGGGAAATTCAGACACACACATACACAATATTCTCCTGAGGTTTTAAGCCCATCAACATGCCACTGGAGCAAAGCAGAGAGCGGGCGTGATGCCAGTGTTGGACAAGGCATAACAACACATGGCATCACACAATGCCCAGTATCACCTTCTGCTGAGTAAAGAGAATGTGCACATAGGAGAGAGAGAGAGATAGAGAAAGAGCGAGAAAGAGAGAGAGAGACCTGCAACACCCTTTATGTCTTCAAGATAGCACAAGGACATCAAACAAAACAGCACTACTGTTAATAACATGTCATTCAGTACTAAGGTAATACCATGTTTTCTGGACATTTACATTTTGTGTTTTAAAATGGTACAAATCATGGTGCCGTCATGAGTGAATGATAAATCATTATCATGATATGGTGATCTGTACCATGAAATTACTACATGATATGATAATATAACATAACATATGACAAGTTTAATGTAAATGAGATTTTTTTTAATCAAGATTTTAGGTTTAGGTTTACATTTCACTTTAAATCTTTCCCCGCCAGCGTTTTTGAAAACAAAAAGTTGCCAGCCATCGCAAGCATTTTTTATTATTTATATATGAGTTGAATGCCTTCCAGACAATGTTTTTCTTTCAATATATAAAAAAACAATATATCAAATGAAAGAACAGACCCTCTGTTTTCCAAAAAAAGAAAACGAAAAAAGGTTCATCCTATCAAATATAGGTAGGTTTCTTCAAAAATAAGCAATTTTGAGCAAAAAGCTGAGATAATTGCATTTTTGTAAAGGATTTTTGTTAGAGATAAGAATCAGAGCGATGGTCAAAACATACACAGAGTTTTGTTGGAGCCGATGGTGTAGTGGACAGTGCTCCGACATATGGTGCAGACGCACTTCCGGTGACCCGTGTTCGAATCCAGGCTCGAGGTCCTTTGCCGATCTAGCCTGATCTCACGAATTTCTGTGGGATAGTCACTGTATTTTTGCTCAATTTTCCGTGGCATTCTCACGGCTCTCCGCATCTTTCCATGGCCCTTCTACGGACTGTCTTTTTCCGTGGCATTCTCACGGATTGGTTACTCAACTGTTTTGTCCTATTTTCTTACAGTTTTCGCTTTGGTTTAGGGTTAGATTTACATGAAATGACATCCCTACCCTATCCCAACTCTAACCCCAACGCCAGGCACAATTGTTTAAAGTTTAGAAAATATAAAAGAATACATCAGAAAAAAATTGTATAAACCAATAGTTAAAGTGACATACTAACGCAAACACCAAATCTAACCCTAAACCGAAGCGAAAATGGTTTGAAAATAGGAAAAAGCAGTTGAGTAACTTTTATCTTTCATATTTAAAAGTGTTTTTGTGCTGTTGCGCATTCATGTATGTGATGAGCAAACCCGCGTTGTCATCCCGTTTGTAGGCGCATATTAGTAATGCGCTCTTTAAATAACAAAAAACATATTGCGTCATTGACTTTAGACTTTAGACCAGGTTTTTGTTGGTCAATGGCGTAGTCTATTTTAGTTGCCACAAAATAGCAACGCGCCAACAATGCGCCTGAACACGCCTGAACACACCTCGTTTTCAGACCAGAACGCCCATGGGCGCAAAAGGGGGTGCAAATGCATTTGCTATTTAAAAAACATGGCGCTTAACGTGCAAATGATAATTGCGCAGGGTGGAAACTAGCAAAAGACACTTGCATTGCGCATTGCGCTGCATTGCGCCGGGTGTAAGATAGAGCCCTATGAGTTAGTAATTGAAATTCACATATTCTTTTCACAAATGAAAATGTTTAAAAAAATCCATGTCTTTAGACATGACATTCTGTAGTAAACAGTTGCAAAAGTACTAAAGATACAACTAGAAAGTCAGAATTTAAATGGTAAAAATTAAGAAGCTGAACCACACATTAGGGGCCAATATAATGCTTGTGGCTTTCTATCCTGAACTTATGAGAATTCATACATATTTTATGGCTAATTCATATGAATTCATACGTAGTTAATTGTGCAAAAACGTACGATTTTCCCATCCTAACCCCAAAGTCACAGGTGCTAAGGCAAATTGTACAAAAAATGTATGAATGTGGTCGTACGAATTAATATGAATTAGCCACCTCGTAAAATATGTACTTATTGCCATGAGATATAGCGTTGGCATTTCACATCCGTGTGAAAAGTACTCACAAGAGACACAGTTTTAAAATGATCCATGATCGTTTAAATTTGTCTTCTGTACACTTTGAGGACTTAACTTTTAGTTGTAGCCTAAAATATACCCATTTTACCATTCCGCAAACATTTTTATAAATGCAAGTATAGGATACTTACTACACTGCAAGCCTTCTTTACTTTGCTTTTAAGAACTGTGCACGAATATACAAACATATTCCAAAGGTCACGAATTGTCTATAATTAATGGCATGGCTTTCTAACAGCCCAGCTCTCCTGTCATATTTCATGTGTGTAAGCAGTCGTAAACAGCCATCAGCTGAATGTGATGTAAATATTAAACATGTTTCTTAAAGAGGTTAGGTCACAGAGCGGGTGCCTCCTGAGAGACAGCTTTACTGCTGTGTATAAAAGCGTGCCATCCAAGCTTTCAAAAGGTGAAGTGCATCCACACGTAATGGACCATGTCTAGAAATCGATTCCAATTTCAATTCCATACCAACCACTTTCCAAAACACCCAATCCAGCCCTCGTCCAACTGTCCCAGCCATTGAGTCTGGACTGCTCCATGGCGTTTACCCTGAAATTACATTAAATTTGAGTAACATTTTTCATAGACTGGTACTGGAACATCAGGCAAACTGCTAGCATTAAAGATACAATTTGTATAATCCGCGCCGCTAGAGAGCGCATGATCAAAACAATAACAATGACGTAAGATTATAGACGCTCTGAAGCAGCGTGGAATAATGAGATTTGTTGTCTTTAACTCAACCGCTGATGGACATAAATCAGATTCACAAAAATGGAATTATCTCTGCTTTTTGCTCAAAATGTGGTGTTTTTGCAGAAATCTACCCATATTCAAAAGCTGATTACAAAAGAACTACTGAAGGTAGGATGAAACGTTTTTTTTTTTTTTTTTTGAAAGCAGAGGGTCTGTTCTTTCATTTGGTATATTGTATGTTTATATATTTAAAGAAGAACATTTTCTGGAAGGCATTAAACTTTGGTGAAAAACATGAAAAACGCTGGCGCTGGCTGGCAACTTTAAAAAAAAAATGCTGGCGGTGAAAGAGTTAATTGTTGGTCAGAAATATGTTGTTTAATTATGATTCTAGTACATGATTTTTAGAGATATCTGTCTTTCCACATTCAAGTAAATATGACTTTAGTTTTGCATGACTGAAATAACTGCCCAGAGGCGCTGTAAACATTGCAGCCTATTCTGTGACTTCCCTAAAGGGACTTTTATCTTCATAGAACATAACATGAGAAATAGAAAATCTCTTATTTATAAAATAAATGTGAATAGGGACTCTATCTGTAATGGTCAAAAATGACAAAAGGCACCATAAAATAGGGTGAATCAGAAACGAAGATGACATTTTTTTTTAAAATGGTGAACAATTTTATTTTAAGACACTTGGTTGTTGACTGGTTTCTCAAACTGTTTAAGATGGATTAAGCACTTGTCAGCAGTCCAGACTGGGAGAACTGTTAGACCCGCTGAAAACCTGTTTGGTCAGTAAAGAAGACCTTGCAAACCAGCTAAGGTCTACAGACAGATTTTGCGGTTAGCATACATGTTAAAACTGTGCTTTTCACACATCATTGGCAACGAGGCCAAAAAAGGTCATCCAGTCATTGAGTTAGAAGTGAATGACCTCAAAACAGCTTAATCATATGAGACATCTCATTTGGATTGTGGACTAAGTTCATTCATCAAGTCTTTTGAAACCTGAATTGTAATGAGCAAACCTCAGGCACAGATTGAAGTCAAAGCTGGCATGCATTTTCTCAACAATAAGAGCAAGCCATTGGGCTTAACCCAAAGTCACCCTAAGCCAAAGTGTTCAGCTCAACCAAAGAGACCACATCTGTATAAAACAAACACATTAAGCCTAACAAAACTTTTTAATTAGCTTTTAAATGCATGTTAACCATTGCCAACAGCACAAATCTTGGGGTATTCATACTAGGTCATCCTGGTTTGTTTTATTCAAAGCTCATCACAACAATTACTGTAAAATCTGTATATGAATAAGCCTTGCTGAAAAAGTCAACTGTAAGAAGATCAGGGGCCGTATTCACAAAGCATTTTATCTTACCACTAAGAGTACTCCTAAATGTCCTAAAAAGGAGTTTTCTCTTAAAAGTTATTCACAACGCCTTTCAGACCTACTTTTAGTAAGGAAAAATGATAACTCCTAAAGATGACGTCAATTCTCATGCACGAGCTGCCTTGCAATGACCAAGGTGATTGGTTGTTAGATGACAGGGCTGTAATGCGTAACTTAACACAGACGCATCAAATCATGGAATTACAACATCGAAATGTGTCTGTGTCCTAGACAAAATAATAATAGTAATGCCATCGAAATGCATATATTAAAGAAAAGTCATGAATGAAATTAAATTAAATCAAGGTAGCCTAATACCCAAATGAAAACCGCCAATTGTCTAATAATAAAAAACGACATTACATTAACACTTGCTTGATTAATTGACATCCTATTAGCCTAAATAGACTACTTAAAGCGAGGAACTGTTGCCCATATTGAAGAATCCTAATGTAATAAATAAATGACGGTGGATTATTAACTCGCCAAAACGGAAAAGAAAGCCCAACTGGATGCAGGATCAAGTACTGCTGCTGTCCCAGTTGGTGATGGAAAAAAGAAACATAATAAAAGGGAAATTCGGCACTGAGATATCAAGCAAAACTAAGCGTGAGACATCCGAGACAATGATGCGCGGGTCAATGTACAAAACAACTGGCACCCGACCAACGTTTTCAACTAACCCGCCCGCAAGTCGGACCGCAAAAAATCCGCGGGTGACCGCAGGCTCATTTCGGATCAACCCGCGCATCACTGGGGAGAGGATTTGTTTGCAGATCAAAAAACTTTCTGCTTGCCATTAATGTAATGAATTATGAAACAAATGTTATAAACGATATGCTTACATTAAAGTGTGCTTTTAAGTATGTGCAATGCTTTTTAGTTGGTGAAACTGTCCATGTATGTGTTAATCAGCACCTAAGACATTTTAAGATCCTTTGTGAATAGGTCTTAGTGAGTTAGGAGTCCTCTCGACTTCTTTTAAGCTGTCCCAGACGTAGGTGCTACTTTTAGGGCTAAAATGCTTTGTGAAAAAAATTAGGAGTCCTAAATTTATGAGTGACACTCCCAGTATTTTTAGGAGTTGCTCCTAAATTCGCCAGTTAGCAGCTACTTTTAGCCTTAAAATTCTTTGTGAATACGGCCCCTGCACTGTAACATGTTTCATGAGATCAGTATGTGAACAAATTGACACCCGTCACTTTTTATTAAATGGGACTGTGGCTGCGTCTCCATAACAAGGCATTTTTCTTGGTGTACCTGCTCTGCTGTCCTGTATGAATTTCAAAATGCTTGACAGATTAAGCTTTTATATGAACCGGGTATGGATTACTACAAGCCAATGCAATCATCTTTAATCAAGTAAAAGAAATAAATATATTACAAGGCACATGAACCGGTTTGTATCGAATGTTTTCACAAGCCAAGCTGAAACATTTGATTATCTTGCAAAGCTGATATTTGTATTTTCTTGCCTTTTTCATCTGCGAGGTAGACAGATCAATTTCTATTTGTCCGCTATATTTTCAAAACTCAATCGTCGTCCTTCCAGAAGCTGCCCAAAGTATCTGAGAACACTTAATAAACGACTTGCCGTTATTGACTTCAATTTAGAAAAAGCCGCTGAATGCTTTTCTTCCATAGAGGCCCAGAGCACCTCAGGGAAATCCAGAATTGCATTGCCATAGGAAACATATTACCACAGGTCAGAACCTCCAGTTTACGGGATTTATCGCTGAGCCCCAATCATATTTTCACCCATCTCAACTCTTCAGTAGCTTCTCTGTAGCTGTAGTGGAGTAAGACTGGCCTTCGTCCATACAAATACACAGAGGTCTTTGAAACACTGGACGCTGGAGAGAGACACACATGTCACTTCAATGTGAAATTAGTCTTTCTGTGTGGAAGAAATTTCTCATTTTTGACATTTGTTCCTTCATTTAAAAGAGATTAAGAGACAATGTTTATAATTGGAAAGTTCCTGTAAGTTTTCATAACAGTCAATGTGTAGTAATGTTCATGCTTGATTTAATATAAAAATGCTATGCAAAATGATGTAAAATGGCTTTATTTTACAGAAATGTCTTACAGAAAAATACTGCACATGGAACGACAAGGTACTTGATCAAGGCTAAAAACATGATATTGTAATATATGAACAAATATAACGGTAATACAGTAATATGTAATGTTAATTCATTAATGCCAATTGTTAGTTTGGACTGTTAAAAAACTGAGAAAAAATTATTACCCACAAATCCTCAGCTTCCTCTGTAAGTGCTGCTTTTTGAGAACTCCAAAAGTTTGTTTAAATCCAAAATGCTAGCTTATTTCAACCCCTAATGGGTTAAAATATGGACAACCCCAATTGTCAAACAGACCTGAATTTCATTTTCCATGTAATCCTGAAGATTTTAATTAGATTTTTCAGTTGTGTTTAATTAGGACTGGAACTAAACTCTGCAGGACAGTGGCTCTCCAGGACCAGGGTTCCCCACCCATGGTCTAAATTAAACAAGATAATGTCCATATTTGACTCAACCATAGCATCTTGTGGTGAAACAAATTTTAAACCAAACCAGCTGGGTTTGTCCCAGAGGTGTAAAGTACTCGAGTAAATGTACTTTGTTACTGTACTTAAGTATTTTTTGGGCTACTTTGTACTTGTACTGAGTATCAAAAATATAGGCAACTTTTACTCTCTACTCAATTACATTTTTGATTGGGTATTTGTACTCTTTACTCCACTACATTTAAAACGACACTTAACGTTACTCGCTACATTGTTTATTCGTCAAATAAAAACGAGACGAAAGTGTCAGCGGGTGATGATGGATAGAATCTGTGGTCGCGAGGTTACACGGACACACACAACTGAGGGACTTCATTTGGCTCTGCGCAGAGCAATCGTATGAAATCAAAGTACTGCGAGAGCGAATCAAATGCATATGGAGAAGTCTGGTCTCGCGGTACTTTGATGTCAAACGCTGAATGGCTTGCGTTGAGCCACCGTAGCGGGACATCTGCGTGCTGCGTATGTCATAAACTGTAGAGAAAAGTTCGCGTCTGGTCTGAGAGAAGAGATAAAGAGCAAACATATGGATACATATCACATTTGCTTCAGTCAAGGGACCCTTTGTTAAACTTGTGATGCTTCAATCAAAACAAAAGTGATGCGCGATTGCAGGAGGGTCATCGCGCAACTCAAAGGCAAGCACAAATGTTTATATGATTATCTGATGCTACTTTATCAGCTAACCTGAGCTGGTACATAACTTGATATAACTTACTATATAAGCCAAAATAAACCAGCGAGGTCCTGTACTGATTGCCCGAGTAACTTAAGTACATTATACGATTGATAATAAGTGTAAAATTTCACTGTCCTCACATTTAATCAAGTATGCTGTAATGTATTAACTGTAAAGAGGGATGCATGACGGAAGAAATGTAGTGCACTTAATGTACGTAGTGGTGTTACGTACTACATGTGTTTACAATTAATCTTTCAAATGAACAACTTCACGTTTTTAATATGCATTATCATATTTCTGTTAGTGTAATTTTAGTTTACTGGAATTTTCTAAATATAAAAATTATATCTTTTTTAGGATAGGCCTATATAATTTGGTAACACTTTACAACAAGGTTCATTAGTTAACAGTAGCTAATGTATTAACCAACTTGAACAAACCATGAGCAATACATTTGTTACATCATTTATTCATCTTTGTTAATGTTAGTTAATAAAAATGTAAGCTTTAATTGTTTGTTCATGTTAGTTCAGAGTGCATTAACTAATGTTAACAAGATTTTGATAAAGTATTAGTAATTGTTGAAATTAATATTAACAAAGATGAATAAATGCTGTATAAGTGCAGCTCATTATCAGTTCATGTTAACCAATGTAGCCAGCCAATATTAACCAATGAACCCCACTGTAAATTGTTACCATATATTTATATCACAAAGTTAGGCTATATGTTTTTCAGCATGGCACATTCAAGTACACAATGACACTAGACTAAAATTAAATGGGTTTAAATTAAATTTAATGTAGATTTCTAGACTAAAATCTCATGGCATTTAGTTGAATAAAATTAGACTAAAACTAAATCAATTCAGATGACAAAAATATGACTAAAACTAAATTAAATTTTAGTCAAAAGAAGACTATGACTATGTTTTATCTGTGTTTGTTCTGCCAGGTCAAAATTTTGAAGTGTTTGATTTCTTTTCTATATTAGGAAATAAAACCTCATAGATAAACTTTCTTAGTTTTCAATGCCCAGACCTACAATGTCTCTTTGTGTTGAGGACTAGTGCATCTTTGAGCCAACATTCAGTACGAGTAAAAATACTTGAGTACTTTTAAATTGGGTTACTTTAATACTTTTACTCAAGTCGTATTTAAATTGATGACTTGTAACTTGTAGTGGAGTAATTTTTACAGTAAGGAATTTGTACTTTTACTCAAGTATGGCTTTCAGCTACTCTTTACACCTCTGGTTTGTCCATGTTTGACCCCAGACTAGGATGGCCATTCGTGCCAGTTCCACCTGACACGTCCCGAACATGTTTTCATGTTTGTTCTCCGGAAGTCGCGTTGCTCGACCGCATATGTCATCGAGGTTCTCACATTTCAGTTAAAATACATTAGAAAATTAAGATTTATTTCTTTTAAGACATACAATCATTGTAGTTTCATTCTTACCTTGAAATATAATGGTTGCTTTTCTGAAATAAACCCGAAATATTGAAGAGCACCAATTATGCTAACAAATTAGCACGTTAGCACGTTATTGTAATATCCCATAGTACATACACGTTACTACAACTTGAACTAATGCATTGTGAGTCTTACAAATTGCTTACATACCTCACCGATTTCTGCATGTCTGGAAAACGCTCGGATTTAGTTCTGATTGACTACGCATGGGTTTTCCGGTTCCGATTGAGAGTCACAGGCAACGTAAACAAGCATTATATTTCTCTATAAACGATGGTGTCTGTACTGCCTTACCACTTCGAGCTCGATCCAGAGAGTTCAGACGGCCGTTACGATATAAACGATCTCCGTCAATGAACGCGATTGGATTTAACTTTTTTAGGTGTCCTTAGCTCTGCCAGAATGTCTCTCACAGACGAAAATGTGTTGCAAAGACATCCAAAAGGTAATTATAACGTACTACATTACTTTGCAAACTATATGGAAACACCAAATGTAGCACATAGAAAGTATTTTTTGAAATGAATATAAAACTATTTCACTTGTTAACATTATTTTACTATAGTAAACTTTATTATAAAAGACTGCTTACATACCATATTACTGTGCAAACTATATGGAAACACCAAATGTAGTACATAGAAAGTATTTGTTGAAATGATTATAAAACTATTTCATTTGTTAACATTATTTTACTATAGTAAACTTTATTATAAAATACTGCTTACATACTATATCACTGTGCAAACTACATGGAAACACCAAATGTAGCACAAAGAAAGTATTAATTGAAATGAATGTTCTACGTTATTTCACTATGGTAAACTTTATTATGAAAGACTACTTACTTATAAGTGCTATGTTTTTACTTATTAGGTTTTAAGGAGAATGCAACATGTTCCAGGGCCTCTTACCTGCGTGATTCATCATCCAGGTTTTGCACAAATTGTCTAAATCCCTACACACAGAACATTTATTGTACCGACTATAAGCCTTTGAGGTGCAGGACTAGAGTAAGTTTTATTACATTTTTAAACCAATAACACTAAAGTATCATTATAGTAACAAAGTACCCAAAAGAACAAAATATGTAACTTTAAAGAAAATATTGTAGTCAGTCAAAAGTTTTTTTTATTTATTACAAATATATATTTAAATGTTAAACAATATACAAATAAACATACTTTAGTAACTATATTGTGCTCTTCTTTCAAAAATTGTTCAATTCATTTCTTACAGCTATCTATTCAGATAAATGGCATATCAAAGCTTTGTCAGCTGGTGCTATTTAAGACGACACTATAAGGTTATCATCCTGTCGTGTGTTGTTCTCCAGATACGCTTGGAGCTTCCTGATCAGATCGGTCACAATTTTGGCTTTTGACGACCCCTGCACTGAAGATGGCATGCAATCACGTCCTCCTTTGAAGGTCTCTCAAATTGTGATGCCAGGTCCATTGGAATCGGGGTTTCCTTCAGCTTACCTTCAAATACCTCATCAAACACAAGCCTGATCACATCATCCACATAACTGTAGAAATATTGCAGTCAATAAATCTTTTGTTTTGATCATTTATTTCCCTGCTTCATACATTAAGTTTTTAATTATGAATGTATTTGAAATAAAACATTACTGCTTACAGTATGTCACTTGTGTGTTTTGGGAACATAGCCTTGTACTTTGCCTTTCCTGCTTTTGTTACGGCTTGGTGACATTGTAATGAATGGCTGCAAGGTACAACCTGTAAAAATATAAACAAGCAATCAATTTATTGTAAAATTAAATACTACTTTATTTAACACAGTTACTAAAATTCTACCTGCACAGCATTCCAATAAATGAGAAAATCAATTTTTTTGCTGCAAATCTGAAATCTCAGGCTACGGACGGCAAAGGCATCCACTGATGATGGTGATGGAAACATTGTGAAACGATGCTACTGCCTGGGTTCCTATTATTATGCAGAGAAAAAAAACTTTGTCATCATCAGTTATACATTTAAGACTGGTAGTGGTTTCACTAGCTAAATACATCATATGTGTTACACACCTTTGCTCCTCAAATGCCAATCTGACTCCTTGTACTGTGTGTAATGATGTTGCATGTTTGCATACAGTGTAGAAGGATGTGTCCAGCTGCGAATCTAGGATATAGAGAAATAAAACAAACATGTATTCAGTCAAAAAGACATATTATAACAATAGAGTACAACGACTATAACTCGTTAGACTATTCATTAAAACGGTAATGTATTACATATTACATGGCCCAACATTAGCAACAGACATAACGTGTTTACTTCGTTTCAAAATCTAAGAAAGCTTCAAGTAAATACAACAGTAAAATACATATAAAATACATTTAACTTTAAACAAATCATCTGTACTTAGAGTTTCTTGAGTTTGATCATGAGAACAAATTTTACCTGTAACAGTTTAGCTGGTAACTTAGCAAGTTTGTAAACATGTCTAAACCAACATCGATAAAAAAAACGATAGTCTGCATAATTCAACATATGGTACGTTGTTTATGAAATACAGTATTACAACCCAAAACAATTAGCTTGCAAGCTTAGCTCTACACGCACATTATGTTAATCTCCGGTTACCGGTTACGTAACGTACAGTAAAAGGCAAATAATAAACATGAATACTTACAGCCTGTGATCCAGAAGTGCACAGTAATCCAACTTTCAGGAGGAGACGTCGCGCAAATCCAGCTTCGGTTCATGAGAAGCAGTTATTGTGAAAACTCCGTGAACAACTTCTGACTGGATTTTTCCGGAACCGTATTAAACATGATGTCCTCTGTGGAAGTCCATAAAGTGCTATTTTGCCCTCGCATCTAAAGAGACAGCGTCTACTCGAGAGATTTAATCGCTTAAACGATGAAACAAGAGTTTGCAAACAGAGTCAAAGCAGGGACTCACAACCTCCGCCATTTTAGCTCTCTTCTGATCGGCGCTCCCCACCCCCGTCTTTGAGGGCGTACCCAAGCAAAGCAGAGAGGGCTGAACTATGATAATGTTGGTCTTATCTACGTCACTTATCCCAGGAAGTAAACTGTTGCCTACAATCCGAGTGTTTTTTGTAGTCCTCGAACGTTAGAGACGATAACTCGCGTCATCGTTTTCTTTGAGGTATGTACTTTTTGAATATCGTTAGCATGTACTAATACACTCTTACACACAAAAGGATGTTTAAAAACGTGTATCCCATAATAGGTGCTCTTTAAACCTTGATGACGTATGCGGTCGACCAACGCGACTTCCGGAGAACGAACCCGAAAACATGTTCGGGACGTGTCCGGCGGAACTGGCACGAATGGCCACCATACCCCAGACGGCTGTGTTCATCAATGTTTGACTCCAAACTGGGAAGCAATCAGGGTAAGGTGCACAACAGTTGCATAGACTTGAACCAGCAACTCTTGAGTTACCGACCCGACTCTCTGACCACTAGGCTACAACTGTCCCTCCAAATTGGTTGACTCCAGACTGTTAGGTATGGCCAAGTTTGACTCCAGACTGTTAGGTATGGCCAAGTTTGACTCCAGACTGTTATGTATGGCCAAGTTTGACTCCAAACGGCTGGGTTTGTCCAAATTTGACTCCAAACGGCTGGGTTTGTCCAAATTTGACTCCAAACTGCTGGGCTTGTCCATTTTTGACTCCAACCTTTTAGGTTTCTCCATGTCTGACTCCAAAAGTTGACTCCAAACATCTGGGTTCATCTATATTTGACTTGAAACGACTGGGTTCGTACATTTTCTTACTTCAAATGGCTGGATTCATCCATGTTTTTTCTCCTAGGAGTTTTTCAGCCCCTAGGGAGTCAGCTGACATTGGCTTAACTTAGAACTCTTTTCTATTATTACTATGCTCGCTAGTATGGTTTAGTCTTTGCCACTGTACTCTGCAACTTTTGTTGTCCTCCGATTTTGTGTTTTCTCCTGCTTTATTAATGTAAAGCTGCTTTGAAACAATTAAACAATTGTGAAAAGCGCTATATAAATAAAGTTGACTTGAATTGACCTTACACCAAACTGTTGGGTTTGTCCAAGTTTGACTCCAACCTTTTAGGTTTGTCCATATCGGACTCCAAATGGCTGAGTTTGTCGACATTTGACTCCAAACATAGACTCCAAACAGCTGGGTTCATCCATGTTTTACTCGAAACGACTGGGTTCATCCAGTTTTTTACTTTAAAGGGTTTGTCCATGTTTTTTCTCCTAGGATTTTTTTAACCCCTAGGGAGTCTGCTGACATTGGCTCAACTTTGAACTCTCTTCTATACGTTAAATTATTACTATGCTTGCTAGTTCAGTTTAATCTTTGCCACTGTACTCTGCAACTTTTGTTGTCCTCCGATTTTTCTGTGTTTACTTCAGCTCTTATTAATGTAAATCTGCTTTGAAACAATTAAACAGTTATGAAAAATGCTATAAATAAAATTAACTTAACTTGACCTGACTCCAAACTGTTGGGTTTGTCCAAGTTTGACTCCAAATGGCTGGGTTTGTCCATGTTTAACTCCAAACGGCTAGGTTCGTCTATGTTTGACTCCAAACAGCTAGGTTCATCTATGTTTGACTCCAAACAGCTGGGCTTGTCCACATTTGACTCCAAACTGCTGGGTTTGTCCATATTTGACGCCAAACGTTGACTCCAAACGGCGGGGGTTCGTCAATACTTGACTCCAAACGACTGGGTTTATCCATTTTTTACTTCAAACTGCTGGGTTCATCCATGTTTTTCTTCAAACGGTTGGGTTCATCCATATTTGACTCCAAGTCTGACCATGGGCTTATAACAACCCATGTGTGTGTGTGTGTGTGTGTGTAGTTTTAAAAGAAGGACCAATCACTGCCAGAGTCTAAAAGTATAAAATCACCAGCATGATAATCTCTTCAAATAAATCGCAGCAAACATAAACATTATAAATGACAAAATCTCTCTCAAACTGCCAAACCGATGCTTTATCACATATGCAAGGGATCTGTATGCAATACATTAGCGCACAGAGTATATCTCATACCAGTTTATATCACATCAGAGAGACTTTTTTATTGCAAATTTGATGTTTATGACAGAAACTATAGAAGCAGCCATATGTAGCTTAGCCAGACTCATACATCAACAGCAACTCTGCCACCCTTCTGTCAATGTTTAATTAATTTGCTTGACTATTCATTTACAGCCACCCACTGAACTACTCTTGAAATTGCTGATTGTGTCTCACCACTTTTAACTACTACAGAATAACAAAGAAAAGTTTGTTGTCTGAAATCATTCACAGTGGGCTTTTGTGCTCTGGCTCCAAGTTGGAAAGCTTTGGGGTCTCGTGCAGCTATAATTAACATCTCTTTACAAACATCAAACATTGACAAAGTCTCTTTTTACTGCAAACTGCTGGCAGAACAGCACCGGGATAGTGTATTCAGACATTACCAGAATGTTAATCGCGAACGGCCAATCTCAGTTCTGCATGCAAATGTTGAATTTGCATATGACTAGGGAGGAAAAATAAAAAGGATCCTTGGAACTATGAGGCCGATTGTTTCGGAGAGATTCACTCATTTCCGATTGCACACAGGAATACCAGAATCAAAACGTGAGAGACTGTTTACAGTGTAGACTCGTACTGTTTCAATGAAAATAAATCACAGACTAACCCACACTGATTCCCAGTATGCATGGTCCTGGTAGGGTGGGGCTCATATTTGATTGACAGTGACAGCACACATCAATGCCACAGACTGCAGATTAAGCGTTAACATTACTCTTTACTGATGACAAGATCATGAACTACAATGGCTGCCAGTAAGTTTAATGATCTGTGTGAAGACACATCTAAACGTTAAAGTGATACCACCATGTCTGCTCATAGCCCTTAACAAGTATAACAGTAAGTTTTTATCTACAATAAATGCATAATTTAAAAACAGATGATGCTATCTAACTGTAGCTATGGACTTCATATGCTACAAAATTGCAAGTTAAATTACACTGGAGAAAAATATGCATAACTCCAGCTATGGATAAAAAATAAAAATAGGGATGAATAGCTGTTCTCAATAAGACACTGAGATAAAAAGTAAGGATAATGGGAACCAAAGTGAAAGATTTTAATAAAATAAAAATGAAAAAAGTTAGAATGTGCTTCAAATTTAATGAGTAAAGGAGTTTCTGAAGAATTATGGCACAATCTGAGTTTAAACGTTGAGATCTGAAGGTTAGAAAAAATAACTCTGGTCTTTGCATGTCAGAGCTAAATAGCAAAGAAAGGGAAGAAAAAGGCAACCAGGAGCCCAGACGTTAGATGAAGCAGAAGGCCAATTTGTGAATGGTTCACAGGCCCAATTCAGAGTCAGATATCAGGACAAACACAGATGATCAAGTGATTTCTCATTGATCTTCCAGAGCATGTTGTGAAATCTGGCAAATTCTTTGTATTCGTGACTCAGTGATGTCCGATCTACAGAGCTTCACTGTTTGCGCCAAGTGTTACTCAGCGGCCACTCTACAAACACCCACCCTGCAGGCCTTGATATTAAACAGATACTACACTGGCCAAACCTAAAGTCAGTAAAGCCTACATCAATGAGCATGAATCTCTAGTTCACTTCAGCCATCTAAATCTTTAACTAAACAACCAAAAAAAGACTATTTGCACTGATTCACACCACCAAACACTGAGTTGATAGGGGATATAAGCATAAGCCTTCTTACTGTGCGTTCACACTGCCACCGGCGAGAGCGTAAAAAAACCCTCTGGCTGCCCTGCCAACAACGCTATAAAAAAAAACGCTCAAATGAATTCTCTGGAATCCTCTCAAGCGGAGGTTTCCACCTTCTAATTGGTTGCCGCTGGACATTTCTGCCTTTCGATTGGTTGCCACCGAACTATGTCATAGCTCATTACCATAAAGTTGAGCTGATTTTAACTCTCCTCGATGCTCACACCATTCATGAAACTGTTCTTATTACCACACATTACTAATGATAAATCGATTTTTTTATATATTTAAGGTACAAAATATCTTGTCCAAGTACGCGTGAATAGCGTGTTTTGCCGCCTGTTCTGGGTCTGGTGTGAAAGCACAATAAGACCTGAGCTTTGGTTTGTCTTTTTTTTCAGATTTTTTCCAGTTATTTAAGGTTAGGAAAAACCAATAAATATAATAACCAAATATTTTTCTTTGAACATGAAGCAGTGTAATTGTTCATGTTTGTGTACAAAGGGTTCCAGTTAAACAGAATAAAGTATTATGGTGCAAACATCAAAAAATGTGATGTCCATGTATGTAGACACACCAGGTCTTAAAGGAATATTCCATTTTTTTTAAAGAAAAATCCAGATAATTTACTCACCACCATGTCATCCAAAATGTTGATGTCTTTCTTTGTTCAGTCGAGAAGAAATTATGTTTTTTGAGGAAAACATTGCAGGATTTTTCTCATTTTAATGGACTTTTATAGACACCAACAATTAACACTTAACTCAACATGTAACAGTTTTTTTCAACGGAGTTTCAAAGGACTATAAACAATCCCAAACGAGGCATAAGGGTCTTATCTAGCAAAACGATTGTCATTTTTGACAATAAAAATAACAAATATACACTTTTAAAGCACATCTTCTCGTCTAGATCCGGTCCAGCGCGACCTAACGTAAATGCGTAGTGACGTAGGGAGGTCACGTGTTACATATATAAAACGCACATTTGCGGACCATTGTAAACAATAAACTGACACAAAGACATTAAATAGTATCAGTTGACATACAACAACGTAGGAACGGTCCTCTTTCAACACACTTGTAAACACTGGGGCGGAGTTTCGCGTTCGTCCTCTGTGACCTCTTGACGTCATGACGGATTGCGTAGGGTCACATGGCGCATCACGACCGGATCTAAATGAGAAGTTGTGCTTTAAAAGTGTATATTTGTTATTTTTATTGTCAAAAATGCCTTATGCCTCGTTTAGGATCGTTTGTAGTCCTTTGAAACTCTGTTGAAAAAAACTGTTACGTGTTGATTTAAGTGTTAATTGTTGGTGTCTATTAAAGTCCATTAAAATGAGAAAAATCCTGCAATGTTTTCCTCAAAAAACATAATTTCTTCTCGACTGAACAAAGAAAGACATCAACATTTTGGTTGACATGGTGGTGAGTAAATTATCTGGATTTTTCTTTTAAGAAAATGGAATATTCCTTTAAGAGATTAAAGAACATTTGACGGAATGATGCCTTGAGGAACCAAAAATAAAATAGCATTGCTCTAAAGAACCATTCCCCGCCCCAATTTTAAGGAAACTTTGAAACTACAGTTCAGTGACTAATACTAATATGCTTTTTGGAAAGAAATTGATGAAGAACAGTACAGAAACCAATTTATCCTCACCACCACCATCCTGTTACTGGTATTGTCAGCAGCTCTGGGGACTCATTACAGTGAAGATACAGCAACAACCGAAGCCACAGTTCTGCTCTTTTCTGTGAACTCAGCCTTAATCAGACGCGTGAAATGGCGCCACACCAAACCAGCTCCCCAAATAATTAAGAACATTAGTCTGCGAGCAACAAAAGCTGTTAGACAAACACAGCATTAATCTACAGGAAACAGGAAGTGACATGCAAAAATCAATCACTGGAGAAATCTGAATGGCAAACACGATTAGCCAGGCTTGAGTACTTGGGAACGGAAACACAAGCAAGATAAAGTGGTGCTGCTTCATGTTAAAAACAAGCTCATAGGCTTAGTGAAAATCTTAAGCTATGCTCGTGCTGCATCTGAATAAATAATACTGTGTGAAACAAAGAGTTTATATGTGAAATGAGTCATGCAGGCAACTGCGGCAAGCAGATTTTGGGAGTGCAGATTAAGGATGTTTTAGAAAACCAGTTTGTTGAAGAGTTCAGATTATTTATTCAGCTGAATTATGCACCATATACACTGCAAAAAATGATTTCCAAGAAAAAAAATCTTGGTATTTTTGTCTTGTTTTCAGTAAAAATATCTAAAAATTCTTAAATGAAGATGCTTTTTCTTGAGGAGCAAAACGACCCAAGAAAATAAGTCTAGTTTTTAGACCAAAAATATCACATTTAAGTGATTTTGTGCATAAAACAAGCAAAAAATCTGCCAATGGGGTAAGCAATAAATCTTAAAAATTCAAAAAACACTAAATTCAAGAAAAATTTGCTTTCTCTTTTGGCAGATTTTTTGCTTGTTTTATGCACAAAATCACTTAAATTTTATATTTTGGGTCTAAAAACTAGACTTATTTTCTTGGGTGGTTTTGCTCATCAAGAAAAAGCATCTTAATTTAAGAATATTTAGATATTTTTACTGAAAACAAGACAAAAATACTAAGAATGTTTTTTCTTGAAAATCATTTTTTGCAGTGTGAAGCCGCATCGTGTACAGGTGTGATATGAAACGCAAACCTTTAACATAGCCAAAGAGATTGTTTTAATCATTCTTATTCTTGCTGTAGTCCAGTTTTAATGTTAATCAAGTTTTGCTTTTGTACCTAAAAAGTAATTTTCCACATTCTGTATGACCTTTAAAACATGAATATTTTTGCTAAAAATATATAAAAAAAAAGAATGATTCCTTGCGATATGCCCCTTTACACACAAAAATGAGCTCACCTTCATAATACTATTTCTGGTAAAATTAACTAAAATATTAATAAAATTTGTTTTGTTTAACTTTTTTATCATTCTGATCTGACTTCTAAAAGATCTGGACAAGGATCATTTATGTTCACAGAGATTCACTGTCAGAGGTGAAAACAGATGCTAACAGATCTTATTTTATGTCAGGTAGTAGCACTGTGCAAATAGAGAGATAAAGTTGGGTCGGCCTTCACCTTTCATCAACACCCACATACATGCACGACACCATGATCGGGGTCGATGATGGTAAGCAAGATCAGACAGCTAATAAATCAAACAACCTCCCACATCCCAAAAAAAGTGGGGTGAGGAAAGCAGAAAAGATTTCATCATGATGGTCCAGATCGATCTTGCTAAACCCAAAGTCCTGAGAGCAGCACTTTGCTAACATGCAATGCTAAGCATTGAGGATCCACAGCCTCGTAGCCAAGAGCCAATTCATTCATTCCCTTTGAACACCCTCATTCAGGTCCCTCCCTATCTGGAATACACTACATGTCTTACCATCAGCAGTTTACAGTAATTACCGTAATGAAGTGTGTGTTAGAGTAAACGTTACAGAAGCCGGGCTTGACCGATATTCTGGACGTGCCCCGGCACCATACATGCCCGATGTGGATCACGAACACCCTTCACGGTGACCGCCAAATATGTCCGTCACTAAAACTGGGTCACAGGATGCCACAAATTTAGGCAGCATGTGAGAAGATCTAGGGATGTAGAACAGAGCGAGGTGTACAGTATATATTAACGTGGGCTTATCTGTCACGCCTCCACCTCCTCTGGGTTCTGCTTGTTAGCTACCCACAACCAGGTCACCAAAGGAAACCAGACTTATGGTCTATCTAGCTCTCTCTCTCTCTCTCTCTCTCTCTCTCTCTCTCTCTCTCTCTCTCTCTCTCTCTCTCACACACACACACACACACACACACACACACACACACACACACACACACACACAAAACACAGTCTCTTGAGCTTATTCTTAAACTGGCATATAGAAGCATTGGAATCGAAGTGTGAGATTCTCTGAGAAATATTTCACACTCGTCCAAAACTCTCATATTTATGCATCTGTTGTTTAAACTGTTATGCAATAAAAAGTTTATTAGCAAATATAAAACATTTATTTTTGAAAAAAACAGTTACAATAGTCATACATAAAAGTCAATACTGATCCAAACTCACATGCCTGCCTTTTTACTAAAATATACATTTGTGAATGCAAAAAGCCATTTGTTTTGCAATTTTTATTAAAAAATGAACCTAGACCCTTATTGTATTTAAATGAATGAATGAAAGAATGCATGCAAGAATGAATGAATGGATGCATGCATGTATGAATGAATGAATGCAAGAATGAATGAATGAATGCAAGAATGAATGGATGCATGCATGCATGTATGAATGAATGAATGCAAGAATGAATGAATGCAAGAATGAATGAATGCATGCATGTATGAAAGAATGAATGCAAGAATGAATGAATGAATGAATGCATGCATGTATGAAAGAATGCATGCAAGAATGAATGAAAGAATGAATGCAAGAATGAATGAATGAATGCAAGAATGAATGAATGAATGCAAGAATGAATGAATGAATGAATGAATGAATGAATGCATGCATGCATGTATGAATGAATGAATGCAATAACAATTGAATGCAAGAATGAATGAATGAATGAATGAATGAATGCAAAAATGAATGAATGAATGTATGAATGCTTTGAGATATAATGGTCAGTCCTTTCAGAAAAGCGTTTTTTTTTTTGTGATGGTTGCTGGCAAAAATCCTTGATCTTGCGGCACGGAATATATGGGATATGTATGCAATTTTATGCGATGAAATTGCGGGAACTTGCCAAAACTGCGTGAATTTGCAAAAACTGTTTGTAGCTTTTCATTGATGTTCACGTCGCGTAATTATGTTACTTCCTAACATTCCCATGACAACAGGGGACATGGCTGCGCATGTGTGAAGTAAATACAAAATTTCTCAACTTTCTGCTAAGATATAGCCTATGTGATTTTTGCTACAAAACACAGGGATTATGAAATATGCAAGCCCCGCATATTTTGTGAGCAGAAATCCGCAAATTCTGCGGCGTATTAAAAAATGCGGCCCCCACAAAAATATGCGGACTTTGGCTGATTATGCATTGAATCATGCGATTGCATAATCTCATTTTTCTGGAGGGACTGGATGGTATTACTATCAATTTATATTTTATGCTAATTATAAAATATATTGTAAATCAAGATTTGCTAAAAGCCCTTGAATAAAGATAATTACTATTATAGATATTATCAGCATTATCTTTACATATCACTTTACATATCATGACAGTGACATGCATGTTAGTTCAACAACTCTCTTAACTCTTTCCCCACCATTGACGAGTTATCTCGTCAATAAGAAGAAAACATTTGCATTAAAAACGTGTTTCTAAAGAATTTTAATCTGCAATACCGCAGATGTCGCACAAAAAAAAAAAAAACTGAAGCCAAAACGTCATTTACTAATTTTAAACTCTATTGTATATATAGACAGGATGTTTTTTCCCCGTTTTGTTTGTTTATTTGTTTGTTTCTTGTTTGTTTGAAAGCAGAGTGTCTGTTCTTTCATTTGATATATTTGTATGTTTAAATATTTTTAGAAGAACATTTTCCTGGAAGGCATTTTGTGAAAAACTTTTGTGAAAAAAATGCTGGCGGGCAACTTTTCAAAAAATGTCTGGCGGGGAATGAGTTAATAAACAGTCCTCACAATTTAGGTAAACAAACCTGATGGCTTTCATCAGTGATCTCTGTGTAGAGAAGAAAATATTTGGTCACTTTATAAATGTATTAACATCCCCTGATTTCTCAGTTTTATTTTAATGAATTTGTTAACATTCCAACCTTGTTTATTTTCCCAATCAGATTGTGTTTGATAAACAAAAGCTGTTAGTTATGATCCTCAAATCCATGTTTTATCCATGTACAGCTAGATCTCTTAACACATTCATTAGCAATCCCCGTTTAAGACTCTTTTGTACATCCAGCGTTTGCGCCTCACTGCTCTGCTGCACGGTCTGCATTTGGCACCTTCGATAAACTCAGCGGCTCGCTGTGAAGCGGAGCAAATCTGAGAGGACCTTTCCATGCATATGACCCCCATAATGATATTAACACTGGGATCTGCACCGTGCACATCAATTACCTCCACTGGAGGGTTGTTAAATAAGGGGGTTGGCCGTATACCCAGACTGGGGTAATTCACCATGTTCCCTGGGGGGGCAAAATCTCTACGATGCTTCAACCAACAGTGTTTTGACCCTGTAAAAGTTGATACGACTCTGTCCAACTCCAAAAGTGACATTCTGCGGTTTTGGCAGCTCTACTCACCGACCATAACAAATGAAACAGTTCTGGACTGAGCGGTACCATTTAAAACGTTTCGGTCTGGTGCAAAGGATTTTAAAATGTCACTTATTGAGGAGATAGCAGGGATGCACTGAACAATGTTATAAAATTATGGGACTTGACGGATGAATACAGTCAGCATTTGACCATACAAAAAATATAATTTTTGTTGTAAACTTCTGGATATTAAGTCTTACTTTAAAAACAGTTTAATAACATCCTTACGTGCTTTTAACTGTGTATATGTAAAAACAAATGTCAAAAAGTGGTCTCCAGGTGTCACTGGGGTCAGGCACGTGCACAGATAGAGCTCAACCTGTGCAGAACACATGCCCTTTTTGTCCTTACACTCTGAAGTGCCCTTTTTTGGAGGTGTTTTATTATTATTTTTTAAATATATAAATTAATGCTATTGTTAAACATTTACGTCTGTTTGTGTGTTTTACAAATATATTTATCAAATAAAATTATTAAAAAACTATATATTTTTGGATCCGCTCAAACTGTCTGTCAAACCTCTTAACTCCGCCCCCTGAGTGCAGCGAGCTGAAGTTCCACAGCAGTCAGAGGCAGCTGAACATCTTGCTACGGTAAATAATCTTGTTGTTTGAGTACAATGCGGTCTCATTACGAAAGAAACACTAGTATGTCTATAACGGCGCATGTTTTATAAATTTGAGCAGAGCCGAATTATCCATAGACGGGATTGGTCGAGCGGGCAATCAGGGGGCACTAAGGGCTCCAAACTGCGACCAAATGGAGTTTTTGAAAAGCGCGAGCAGTTTTTAAACAAGTGTTCACCCATGTGAAGGGCACCCGTGACAACAATACGGAATGCACGTTTGGGTTTTAACCGCTTTTTTTGCATGACGCGTCTCAATCGTTAAACTAAAGTCAACACATCTCACGCGAGAAGACGCGCCCGCGCGGGTAAATGTCTAGCCTACATTAACACCAAAAACATATCAGATTAGAAAGGTCTTAGACATCAGATGCCCAGTTGGGAAAACTGGATAGAGACGAAAAACGTGTAAAGGATACAAGTATGTACATTATATTGCCCTGTCACTCATTACAGTATGCAATCTGGATATAATTTATTGTATATGCATGTTTCTTATGCCTTGAATTAGTCAAGGGAGTTGTATGATTATTTGGTTCATAACTTTTTATTCTGAAATCAACGGCATAGAGTTAAGTCTATTTAGTATTTAGTATATTTTTCAGTAATGCAGTTATTTGCACCTTCAAAAGACCAAGGTTCCTGGTCCTCAGCACAGTTTTTGCCAGGTAGGCAGAGATACATGTTGAATATGCTAATGGTATGGCTATAGTATAGTATAATCTCCTATTTTGATCTTTAATCTCTTATTTCCCCCTATTCTCAATCACATACATAAACATGTTAACCAAATAATAAAAATTAGCTTATAAAACCAAACAGAATACCTTTTTTTACTTCAAACATATTTAACTTTATGTATGTAAGCAGAGGAAAAAAATAAAATTATTATATTCTACAATTAAACAAGAGCGAGTACACAAGAGCACTTCACAAACACATGACTACAAATAGGCCTAATACAGACAAACACCCAGGATGTAAATTGTTAAAGCCAATTTACAAGGGCAGATATCCTTTGCACTGTATAATGCCAAGCTATCATAAAATGTAATTTTTCATTCATTAATAGTGATTTTTTTCAATCATTAATAGCGAATAAATATAAAACTATTAAGATGATTATTAAGTGATATTTATTTGGAGGGGGTGCCCTTTTTCAGTTTCAGCACATGCCCCTCAAAAGGTCTGTGCACGGCCCTGACTGGGGTGATATCCTTTCATAAAGTACACCTTTGCAACAAAAGAGTTCATTTTAGTAGCTCAGGGGTATGTATACATATCTGTATTACCCATACCCATACGGAAATGTAATATATGACATATATGTCCCTATATCAAAACCGATCTTGGCATATATGTTACATATATATGCAATATATTAATATCACATATATAGATCCTCTGGATATATGAATATATAGGTTTAAAACATATATGAAATACTCATATTAAAATGTATATAAATACATATATTAATATCACATATATAGATACTCTTGATATATGAAGATATATGTTTTAAACCTATATGAAATACTCATATTAAAATGTATATAAATACATATATGAATATCACATATACAAATAATCTTGATATATGAGATATATTTTTTAAACCTATATGAAATACTCATATTAAAATGTATATAAATACATATATTAATATCACATATATAGATACTCTTGATATATGAAGATATATGTTTTAAACCTATATGGAATACTCATATTAAAATGTATTTAAATACATATATTTAAAATATGTATATGTATGAATTCTTATATGGGTTTGTATTTTACAACCATATAAGATGGATTTTTACATGATACTGTATGCTCCAACCATATGATATCAATATGTTTTATGTCTAGATTTCTAAAACAACATAGCCTATATAGGTCTGTAAATATATTGTTTAAAAATTATTAGGGTCATAACATTATAACCCTGCCTAGTTTCAAACTGCATGCATTTGGCACAATACTATACTTTTATTATGGAGTTATACTCCATGGGGGGCGGTTTCCCGGACAGATAGACTAGTCCTAGACTAAAACATTTTTAAGAGCTGTCCAAACTGAAAACAACTTGCACTGACATATCTTAAAATACATCAGGGCCCTTTGTTTTGCCTCAAAATGCATACAGGTAATGTTTTTAGTAAGGCATGTTTGTTAAAACTAGTTATATTTCCTAATTAAACTAAGGCCTAGTCCTGGATTAAGATAATCCCTGTCCGGGAAACCGCCCCCATATTACTCAATGTACAAGCTAGAAATTAAGCTCTGCACAGGTCTACTAAAGGGTTAATGGTGCCACATGGTGATCAACAGTAAAAATGACAAATTTGACCTCTTTGCAAAAGGAAAAACCACCAACATTCAAAAATGCAATTCAATGTTGGTGGTTTTTCCTTTTGCAAAAATGTGGTTATAATGGAAGTCAATGGGGCAAAAACAGCCACTTACAGTAAATGAGGAAGAAAACAATAATCAAAAGCCAATGTTTTTACTTTATATTTGACATGCCCAAGACTGCGAAAAAGGTTAAAA
Organism: Paramisgurnus dabryanus; assembly: GCF_030506205.2. NCBI lineage: Eukaryota > Metazoa > Chordata > Actinopteri > Cypriniformes > Cobitidae > Paramisgurnus > Paramisgurnus dabryanus. The sequence goes on along the minus strand of NC_133345.1, from coordinate 37,150,572 downwards.
AAAAATCCAGTCTACAATCACTTTTTGTATTGAAAATTTGTCATTTAGATTTTCCCCAAATCCACTTATGAACTTGGCAATTAAAGAGTTAAAATCATGGAATTTTTGTAAAAATTTGGTAGTTTTGATCAGAACTGACTAAGAAATTTATGCAAAAAAAGTGAAAAAATATTCTGATACATTTTTTACAGATGTTTAATTTAGTGGATGTATTAAATTTGAACAACGCACAAGGGTTAAATTTGCACTGTGTACCCCTGCATAAAATAAAAACAGAAGGAATAATAAAACGAACACTGTAAAATACAAGCTAAACAGCGCCTACTCCAGTAACACACAAATAGCTTAAGCTGTTAGCCCCTCCCATCCAACTGCTGGGTGGATCAGTGGATAGCGCGGACGACTTTCAACGTGAGGACCCGGGTTCGAGGCCCGACTGGACTCATCAGGTACATTACAAATAATAAATTGTGTTTGTGTGTTAAGTTGTGTGAATGGGTTGTACGTCCTACCTGTAGTCTGAAACATGCAAAAAATAGATAAAAACCACGGTTCAAATTTAATTATTTTATGATATATGATAAGTATATGTATGCAACATATATTAGACATATATGTGAAGTCATGTATGTCACATATATAAATAATTATATAGATGACATATATGTCTATGTATGTTTTTTGCACACATAGACATATATTTGTATGGGATAGACATATATGTCAATATATGAAATTGTTCCATTTTCGAATAGGTGTCATATATGGTTGTACATATATGTACATATATGTTTCTACTTTATATTACCATATATTTCATATAGGGATATTTCATATATTCACATATATTACATTTCCGTATGGGTAGGGACCATTTTTAGACCATTTTATCTTATTTTTCATATGCACATCCACTAAATCACCTGCACACTTTAAAAAAGAAAAGTGCACATGAATGTTGTTGACAAATGAATAGTGGATGAGCATGCAGTTGTAATCTGTGAAACGTAAGCGTGCTGATGTGAGCAGCGGTGTGTCTGACTGAACTCAGCTGGGCTCCTGAGGTGTTAAGACCCCTGAGAGCTTTGTCTCTCTTGTGTGATGTCCCCAAGCAATGCTGTCTATTCAATAGACGACAGAGACACAGCAAGCCAGTCTGAACCCATTACCTCTTATAGAACTCAATGGGAGCATAACAAGTTAATGTGTGTTGATGTGAGCAGTGTCTTAAATTTGAGTTCACTTTTGTTCTGCAATGTTCATGAGATTTATTCACTGTGAATAAGCGATGACATAAAATGTGCACTTTAAGATAGCAGTAAGATTCAAATGTGCAAATGTTTGTAAACTAAAACAACAACAGTAAGATTTTATAAAAGCTGACATTAATGCAATATTTAACACGGGCATGAATAAGATATGACAGAGAGAGAAGGAAAATGAAAAATGAATTAAAGCAAAAGGACTTAAAGGATAAAATTGGAATTTAAGTCATTAACACAGATATACAAATCTTTACAGTTGTGCAAGAATCCACAGATCTTAACACATCTACAGTATAACATGCTTATACTAAAGCCATAAATTAGCTTATTGCATGTAAAAGACTCTCATTACCAAGGTAGTCACTGATCTTTTACTCTAAACTCCAGTCTTTTATTTGCAGAGCATGCTTTTATTTGCATCATTATCACACAATAATGATGATGTCACACAAGTAATCTTGAAAAAAAGTGAGTCTTTTATCATTTTATGTATGACTTCACTTGTTTGTTTGTATTTATTTGGAGTAAGATGCTTCATTCATGCAAAATGTATTTGCATAATGACATTTCCAGTTAATATTTATTCAAAATGTCCGCCAAATATAAATGTAACATGACACTGAAACACTAGAATAAAAGGCAGTCACTTAAAGAGGAAAGACAGAGACAGAAAGAAGTGAAACATATTAAGAATTTAAAAGTTAAGCATTAGTAAAGAAGATTTTGAGAGCAAGGTATTGGATAAAGTTTAATCCCAGCCTCCATACCTCAGCAAAAAATTATGAGGCTCAGAGGAATATTTATATACTGTAGTAAATAGCACTACAATTTAATGACTGGTAAGGGCAATATTCAAGTTCTAACAGCTTGGGGGTTAGCCCCTGATTATAGGGTCTAGCAATGACAAAGGTATGGAAAAGAATTAAAAGTATGAGAAGGGAAAAGTGAATCAGAAAGACTTTGGAGTGTAATTGAGGGAGAGAGAGCGAGAGAGAGTGAGAGAGCGTGAGAGAGAGAGGGAGAGCGAGCTCTCAGTGAGGAGGGGGAGAATGTGTTAATACACAAGAACACTGCATCAAACCAATGCACTGCTCTGAGCGGGATGCGTCAGCAGTACATTCACGTTTCTACTGAAGGACGAAAGGAGGAGAAAGACTCAGCCGCCTGCAACCCCGTCACACAGAGAGAAATAGAGAGAGGGGGGTGAGCATTGGAGATGAGGACCGCTGCTCCTGCCACTGTCGCGGTCTTCTCGGGTGCGTGTGCGTGTCTCTCTCTCTCCTTTGCATGCTCTACCGCTGCTCGCCTCCCACTGCAGAACCGCTGCCAACCCGCAGCCTCGCAGCCAGAACAGGAGAACTGCCACAACTTACTACCTCAAGACAAGGAAAAATAAAGGAATACCGCAGAATCGGCAACAGGGGGAGGGAGGGCAAACTACGGAATCCTCCGCATGGTACCCCTCCGAAATTAGGCACGCGTCACACGGCGGCATCAATCCTCTTTTTCTGACACTGAGAAGAGAGAGTGAGGAAGCAGGAGAGAGAGGGAGAAAGAGAGAGAGAGAGAGAGAGCAAGGAGCGGGCTTACGACAGATAGAGAGAGAGCGCATCACCACCGGTGTGCCGCTGTTGTTGCCGATCTCCCCGTCCTACACCCCCCTCCCCCCGCAACACCACCCCCGAGCCCCCCTCCGGAGAAATTGATGGATTATTGCTAACTGTGCACGCGGCAGTCCGCAGCTGCTACGGCGACAGACAGGAGAGCGGAGCGAGTTAAAAAAGCAAGAAGAAAAGACCGCAGTGTATGTCTGATAGCCTTTTTTCATCAGCTGAACAAGTGTTGTGAGAGGTGGACAATGGCAAACTGAAAAAGAAAAAAAAACAGGTTAGTGTTTAGCAAAATCTCTGAAGACTGGGATATAGCCCACTTTCTTTTCCTTGTTTTTTTGCCTTGGGTTTAATTGTGCATGTACTTTGGACATGGAGTCTCGCGAAGACTGTTCAGTGGTATTCAGCGTCGCCTTCCAAGGGCAATCAATGGGGAAACTGAGAGGAGATCTTTTTGAAGCTGACTGGATCCATGCACCTGCTTAGCTGACTGGGCCTAACCCCTTGAACCAGTTTAATTGAATGCTGCTTCTCTCTGGAATTAACAGGAGCCATTTTGTCAAATCAGTTTGTGATCTACTTTACTTTTCCAGCTGAAAATGTTGCAGCTATCTTAGCTGGAAACATGATCGGATGGTGCCAGAGATTTTCTTCATTATAAAGGATCACACAGAGCTAATGAGGTAGGTGTCTGCTATTTCAACATACTTATTCTGTATGTCAGCTTTTTCCATTTCTCCACTCATCTTTTTCTCCCCCATCTCCCTCTCTCTTCCTCTCTCTTTCTCTGTGTTTAACGCAGCACCATCCTGCACTGTCGATGGCAAACAGATGCAGTGTCTTGCTCAAACCAGGGTAGGGCAACTGTTCTCCGTTCCCCAGCCGAATCCCCACGCGATGTTGAATTATGAACGCGCCACATCATGAGTCTCTTGTGGCAGGTAACTGTGCACCGTGCCTGGAACGCAGCCCTGCTCTGTGCAGTCTACCTCATGGTACGATCGTGGAGTGTGCGCGCCGCCCCCTCCGGACCACTGACCTGCCCTGCCGTCTGCTCCTGTGGTAACCAGTTCGTCAAAGTGGTGTGCACCAGACGCAGCCTGGTTCGAGTGCCCCCGGGCATCCCGGCCACCACTCGCCACTTAAACCTGATGGAAAACAGCATCGAGACAATTGAAGCTGGCACGTTTCAGCATCTCCGCCACCTGGAGGTGCTGCAGCTGGGCAGGAACTCTATTCGACAGATTGAGGTGGGGGCCTTTAGTGGCCTCAACAGTCTCAACACGCTGGAGCTGTTTGACAACCGGTTGACAGTGATTCCGAGTGGCGCTTTTGAGTACTTATCGAAACTGCGGGAATTATGGCTCAGGAACAACCCCATTGAGAGCATACCATCATACGCATTCAACCGGGTTCCCTCTCTCATGCGGCTGGATTTGGGAGAGCTAAAAAAGCTGGAATATATTTCCGAAGGTGCTTTTGAGGGATTATACAACTTGAAATATCTAAATCTTGGAATGTGTAACCTTAGGGAGATGCCAATTTTATCCCCGTTGGTGGGATTGGAGGAGCTAGAGATGTCAGAGAATTACTTTCCAGACATAAAGCCTGGATCCTTCAGGGGTTTAAAATCACTGAAAAAACTTTGGATTATGAACTCTAGGATCACCACAATAGAGAGAAATGCTTTTGATGATGTCACAGCCCTGGTTGAGCTCAACCTGGCTCACAATAACCTTAGCTCTTTGCCCCATGACCTTTTCGCGCCCTTGAGTTATCTGGTGGAGCTTCATTTGCACCACAACCCCTGGCGGTGTGACTGTGATGTTGTGTGGCTAGCCTGGTGGCTGAGGGAGTACATCCCCACCAACTCCACCTGTTGTGGCCGCTGCCACACCCCTGCTCACTTACGTGGACGCTATTTAGTGGAAGTGGACCAGAGCACTTTCCAGTGTTCAGCACCTTATATTCTAGATGCCCCAAGGGATCTTAACATCTCTGCTGAACGCGTGGTCGAGCTAAAATGTCGTACAGCCCCCATGTCATCTGTCAGATGGCTCCTGCCTAACGGAACAGTTCTAACACATGGCTCTAATCACCCACGGATATCAGTGCTCAACGACGGGACATTAAACTTCTCCAATGTGCTACCAGCGGATACAGGTGTGTACACATGTATGGTGACAAACATGGCAGGCAACTCCAACGCATCTGCCTACCTTAACGTGACCGCGGCCGAGCTCAACACTTCTAACTTGAGTTACTTCACCACAGTGACAGTGGAGGAGGTGGAGCCCACCTCACAGGAAGTGATCAAGCCAAAAACAGTAACCGCCTCCCCCTCTGTCTTTCAACCTGTTTTTATCTCCACACCAACCGTTTTACTTCAAACTCCCCGGCAGGTCTCCGTGCCCACCGTGCGCGGAACGGTACGCCCACCCGCCAGTCTCGATGAGGTCATGAAGACGACAAAAATTATTATTGGCTGCTTTGTGGCGGTCACACTGCTCGCTGCTGTTATGCTAATCGCTTTCTACAAGCTACGTAAAAGGCACCAGCAAAGGAGCACGGTGGCAGCCGCCAGGACTATAGAGGTCATTCAGATGGATGAGAACGTTCCCACCACCCACGCGGGGACGAGTATACCGGGTGAAAGTGGGATGATTTTACCTAACCTGAGAGACCACAACAGCACCTACAAACCCAGCTACAGCTCCTACAGACCAGCACACTCTGCCCATTGGGCAGAAAACCACATCGGTAATTCCCTGCACCGCCCCCGCCCTACGACCATCAGCACCATCCCTGAACCCTACCTGATCAAATCTCACACAAAAGAGAAGGTACAGGAAACGCAGATATAATACTCTTACAGCCTTCTCTTCTTCTGTCTTTTATTCTGTTCATCCTAAAAACATGCAATAGAATGCACAACAGAAAAGACAGCATTTACTTTTGTACCCAGTGCAAAAACCAGACTGTTTTTCTTGTACATGCTTATACATAAATATATTAATATAAATATATAAATTAATCCACTATGGGATGATAAAAGAAACAGATTATATAAAAGTGAAAATGAATTTCAACTATTTTCTAACTTGTAACTCCTATTTAAGATGGGAAAATGTGACGATGCTGATTTGACATTGCAAATGAAGAAAGATTTGTTTGAAAAGGGACAACCTGTGATTTTTAGACCATGCTGTATAGGATACAGTGAAGACCCATTTATACTGAGAACTTTCTAAGTAAATGTCCACCGATTGACCCTTCCTTAAAGGCTTATCTTCTAAAAGCACCAAGAATTTGTATTGTGCCAAATGTTATACTTGCAATAACTAAGACTGGTCTAGGGGATAGGAGACAAAACACTGCAAAAACAGAACGGAGACCCAGAAAGAAAAAAGCTGCTGGATATACAGAGTCTGCTTTTGTGCAGCTCCCAGCCAAATTGGTCATGGTGTTGCAGAAAGCGTTAAACTATACGGTACGTTTTCAGAACAGGCATCCTGCTCGCTTTATGAGTTTAATCTTTTGCTTATTACCCTGATGTTCATTTTGGTTTTGACAAATTGGATTGACTCATCCACTGGTCTTTTCATTCAGATTCATCATTTGGATATTGATCATTTTCCCATTTCTTTCAGATTCTGTCCTTTATTATTTGACTGGCTTTTAGGGCTATTTCAGTAAACGCATTACAACAGTTGCCTCAGATTTGTAGCGCAAGGGCTCGACTGGATGTTAGTTCACCAGACTTCCGAGAGACGGTTGCAGTGACTGGACGGTTTGCTGCAGGCTCACGTTAACATTGTTTTACATTTTCGTTACTGAGAAAGGGATTCAAATGAATGTGTGAATTATGGACTTTCATTTATGGAGATCGTTCAAACTGCGATTTTCATTTGTCCTTATTTTAAGCAACACTATTTTTATGAGGAGTCTACAGAGGTTACAACAATAAAAAGAAAACATTTGGTTTGTATTTCTCTAAACTGAACTCGCACCTCTTGTCTTTTTTTCAAATGCTGGATATTTTATGCAAATGTGATGCAAGCATATCAGAGGTTATGGAAAGAAGCTAAGCCATACACGTCATGAATTGATACAGTGAATTAACTTCACACTTTAATGTCAAATTTCTGGATATGAACAGCACAGTGTAATTATGTGTGCTAAAGTGTCAATAGCGAATTAGCGAGTAAATCTGTGATCGGTTAATGCATGCGCACATGCAAGCGCAATCATCAGGTTAATTTTCTTATGCAATGCAGAATGATGGAATGTTATTCAAAATAATGATCTCTGCTTATTTCTAATGAAGTTACGGTTTGCTTCAATACAGAGCTCGGGTAACAATGTGCTTCAGTTGAAGAGAGGGTTGAGTGCAGCATTTATTACAATCCTTTATTGATCTGCTTAACCTGTGACATCTACCAAATTAGAGTCAGAGAGAGAGAGAGAGAGAGAGAGAGAGAGAGAGAAAGCAGGTGTTTATATGGACGAGACACGTTTAAGGGTTAGAGTTAAGGCACCTCTAAACATTTGGCCTGCTATCCAGGTGTTTCAATTACTTCAAATTAAAACAGAGTAGATTACATTACAACAAATCCTTTTGATTTCTAAGTGTCCTCTAGGTTGTCTTCCTCTGAATGACCATCAGCTACATGTTTCTGGCAAGATTTTCGGGATTAAAGCCGTCAAGAGATTACGTCTGCCAAAATATTCCTTAAACTCAGCGTGTGTGCAAAATTACAACAAAAGATGATGTCTGACACCATGGTTTCCACATGGTGTCATGCAAACCAGAAGGATTTTTAGGCTCCAGTGGGCACTAATGTGCTATTATGCTGCACATTTTTAGAATGAAGCAGAGCGGGATGCAAGCTATAATCATGGGCAAAGGCATTTGCAAATCTTTGGCCACAGTAACCCTAGCTTTAACCCTTATACAAAGCAATTTACTGTACTGTCCTCAGATAGAAGCGGTTGTGTGATGCACACAAAAGCACCTTTAGTTTTTACATTATTGCATCTGTGAATGACGAGGATTGAAAAATTCAATATTTTATGCCTTTAGTACTCATTCTGAACGAATTGATGTGATATGGCTTTTGCAGCTTTGTTATATGGTCATAATGTCAGTTTTTCACAATAATAAGAATCAAGTTTAGCTGAAGTTTTAGTCCTTTTAAATAGGAAAACGAGAAGGATTTTACATTCTGTCGAGGTATGTTATATGTTTATGTCATTACATTTTGCTGAGATTAATTAGCTTCTCTGAACCAAACTACATGACTTCTACATATATTTACAGTACTGTGTAAAAGTCTTAGGCCACCATCACCAGACTTGTTGTTTTAGAAGTTTTAATGTCCATCCAAATGTATTTTTCAATCTATTGTATTAATATACAAACAGAAAATACAGGAAATATGCACACACACAAAAAAAAAATTCAGGACTAAATATCTTCTGTAGGCATCGTCAGTGCTTAGTGTGACCTCTCTTGGCACTAAACACATCTTGAGCTTATTTGAGCAGAATGAAGTAAAAATACTTATTTATTTAAAATTGGAAATTAGGATTTATTTTATTCAGGTTCATGCAGTTTCCTGCTTTTGCTCAAGTGGAAGGGGAGTTTACCTTAAAAACTTGACACATCAGTTTACATTTTTATACAGTTTTTAATACTATATACACATTTCCTGTATTTTCCAGATGTATTCTATTAAGAAACAGTTATATGTGATCTCTATAACATTGCAAAAACTTTTGCACAGTACTGAAGATATATGTATGAACTCATAGTCATAAAGGGATAAAAATGATATTAAACCCATATTTTACTCACCCCCAAGCCGTTCGAGATGCATATGTCCATAATTTTTCAGACAAACACATTTTCAGTTATTTTAGAAAATGTTTTAGATCTTTTAGTTAATCAAATGTAAAGTTACCACGTCCACGTCCTTCAAGTCCAAAAAATGTGCATCCATCCTTCACAGAAGAAATCCAAATGGCTCCACGATGATAAACAAAGGCCTTCTGAGGGTAATCCATGTGGTATTGTTGTAGAAATATCCAAATTAAAAAACTTTATAAATGAAAATAACTAGCTTCCGGTAACGCCGCCATCTTGGTCACGTCCTAGGGTTCTGGGCTGCTGCTCTGTGCCCCCGCCCTCCGAATTTGTCATACGTCACTAAAGCCCGGGATACACTGCACGATTATTGGCTGTCCCAGACGAAAGATTGCCATCGTGAAACAATCGTCGCGATTTCTGTGATCGTGGCTCTTCATCGGTGGTCCTATGTCTTACAATGAGAAAGGTTCAAAGACGGCCTCTTTCCCGGTCTTGCGTCCAAAGATAGCCTACGATAGTTTTCTGACAGTGTCAGAAATTCAGCATGATCAACGCACAGTGTGTTTGCTGCTACGACCTGCACGCCTGTTTTTGTTTACCACGAGCGCATGCTGGTGACGTTGCGCAATGTGTGACGCTGCCGCCGAAGCTTCCGTGTCATCATCGTACAGTCTACATGCCTCTCGTACCCGAGTTTAAACGAGCCATGTCGCACAGTGTGATAAGGTAATGATCTTATAGGAGGGCATAAATCGTGCAGTGTATTCTGGGCTTAAGAAGAGGAGTCTAAGATGCCAGCATTACTGGAAGCTAGTTATTTTCATTTTAAAGTTTTAAATTTGGATATTTCAACAACAAAACATCGCAGATTACCCCTTTGTTTATTATCGTGGAGCCGTTTTTTTGTGTGTGAAGGATTGATGCAGATTTTTTGTACTTGAAGGATGTGGACCCCGTAACTTTACATTTGATTAACTCTTTCACTGCCAGCGTTTTTAAAAAAAGCCAGCGCCAGTTTAATGCCTTCCAGAAAATGTTCTTCTTTAAATATAAAAACATACAATATACGAAATGAAAGAACAGACCATCTGCTTTCAAACAAAAAAAAAAAAAAACGTTTCATCCTACCTTCAGTGGTTCTTTTGTAATCAGCTTTTGAATATGGGAGGGTTTCTGCAAAAACACCATATTTTGAGCAAAAAGCAGAGATAATTCCATTTTTGTGACAGACTTTTCATAGAGATCCCATTCAGAGCGATCTTTAAAATACACACGGACATGCAGCCGCTTGCCATAGGGCAATACTTCCGGGTTTAAAAAGTTGCGGAAGATAATAGCGGTATTGCGGAAAGACGGAAAATCTCGTCATTGGCAGGGAAGCGTTTTCTCTTGATTGACAAGATATCTCGTCAATGGCAGCGAAAGAGTTAACTGAATCATCTAAAATATTTTCTAAAATAACTGAAAAAATGTGTTTGTCTGAAAAATGATGGAGATATGCATCTCGGACGGCTTGTGGGTGACTAAATCATGGGTTAAATATCATTTTTGGCCGAACTATCCCTTTAACTCCATCAAAACTTTAACAGCATTTTTGAAACTCATTTAAATCTGATATGTTTTGAAATATCTGTATACTTGAGTCACCGTGTGACAAAAAAAGGAAAGTAAAAAATTGTCAAAAATCTTTATATAGGATTAATATGTAGGCTACCATGTATACATTAGGTACAAATATGTACCTCTGAGGTGCATGCACTCTATGGTATCAGTATGTACAAATATGACAAATATGAAATATGATGTACAAATATTTGCACTCTTTTGGTGCTTGTGTAAATATTAACAGCATGTGTAAATATCACAATGATTGTTTTATTGTGAGCAAAATCAATGTGAAAAAGCAATTCATCATTCAAACCTATATTCTGAATAGTGGTATTAATATTATGGTACACAACTTTTATAGAAGCGGTCTTAAAAAGCTTCACCTGCTGTACTTTCAGCATTAGACAGAAATGTACCTCATTTACCCCTAAAGGGTACAGTTTTCTAAATTAAAAAGTAATAAAGGGTACAGCAGGTGTGCTTTTCAGTACCACAATCACGATCTAAAGGTATAAACCTTTCTACATTTTTATGAGGGTGCAGAGAATTTTACATTTATATATCCAAGCCTGAACAGTAATAAAATCTTTGAAAATGTTTCATTGTGCTCCACTAGAACATTTCATCAGCTCTTTGTGAACACGATCATAAAATGATCATAAACAGCTGGAAAGATTACTGGACAAAAGATGTAGGAAATCTGAAAATATCTTTAATGGGCATAGCATGTGCAAAAGCCATTAGTCTTTGGTCCTACCACGTTTCCCCTTTTTTATCATCTTTTTATGACGCTAATTGACTTAACATTATTGACTTCCTGCGTCAACACTAGCACAGTGTGTGTAGGGAGGCTTATTTTTGATGGATTCTCCATGGGAGACTTATCAGTCGCACAATTATCCTGACAGATTTGAGGATCGCATTTTTCTCTCTCCCTCCTGCTGACTGATGCGTTGGCTTTCTGTAGCCTGATAGATAGAGATGAGAGAGACGGACCTTAGAGAGGAGAGCTCACCAGATTCTTATCAGTTAATGAAGTGTCTGTGCTGCATTGGGCTTTTCTTTCAATGGCTCTGACGGTCATCTTAGCCACCAGCAAGTGGCATTCTGGTGTGCCATTATTACAGTTGGGAGGTCTCCCAGGTGAAAAAGAAGTACACTTCCATAATGTACTTGAAGTGCTCCATTTATTTTGCCGCACTAATTTTGTACTTAAAATTCTTCTTTTGTACTTCTTATAATCTTGAAAATATCTAATTGTCTTTGTCTGTGCTATTTTGAGACACCATTAATATAAACTAAAATGTACTTAAAATGTACGCTATATTAAAATATATATATATATATATATATATATATATATATATATATATATATATTTAGTTACCACCTGTAGTAAACTTGAACCCATCTTTTATACATTACATTAGCACATTTTAGTTCATATGCATGGTGTTTCAAATAGTACACTTAGATGTTTTAAGAGTATCTTAAGAAGTACCAAAGAAGAGTTTTAGTATAGTAAGTACAAAATTAGTACGAGAAAATACGCGCAGTGGATAATTATCGCTGAAACGGTGTGGTCTAGTTATTTTTACACTGATCTAGTATGCATATGCATTTCTAGAAGTTTCCCTTTCAGACACAAAATTTTAGGGAGGAGATTAATTAAATGATTCACGCAACGCGATTTACTAATGTTTGCGCATGTGATATGACTGGTATTTGCACCATTTATTTAACAGAGAAAAAGCATGCCTTTAATTACTTTGCTGTTGAAATGGCTACAATTGTTAAAAAATAGGCATCACACAGAGCAGTGAGCGTGTAAGGGGCCATGTCATGAAAATCTGACATTTTTCATGTTTAAGTGCTATAATTGGGTTTTCAGTGCTTCTATCAACCTAGAAAATATGAAAAAGATCAACCCAGTAACTTATTTTTGGTAAACCATTCTTTGAAAGCACATGAAAAAAATAGGTCATTGAAATGTGTCTCTCCTTATGATGTCATAAGGAGATCTTATTATAATAATACCACCACTTAATCTGCACTATCCAACAATAGCACTGTCATTTAGTGCAAAGAGAAAAAGAGAAAATAATTCACAGCACAAATGAGTTTAAATTGCGATCAATGTTTGAATTTCCTCAGCTCATTTGGATTTTAAAGCTCACGTAACACACACGTTAATCTGGAGTACCTATAGAGTAGTATGACATCCTTTATATCTCCGAAGAGTCTTTAGTTTAATCAGATTTATAAAAGACAGATTAGCTTTACCGAATCTTTCCGATAACCTACGAAACAATGAAGGAGGCGGAGTTACTACCGCGGGTGGAGCGAGAATGAGTCATGCAACACTATACAACACTGTTTAACTTATGATTCACTACATGTTCGTGTCATTTATATAATATGCACGCACATATTTACAACATAAGACAGAAGTCTTACTTACCGCATGCAACTCGTGACCCGGTTGGGAAAATCCATCGCATCCAACACACACACAAAACTCTGCTGCTACCCCGGATAATAAACTATATCCATTGTTTTCATAAGGCTGGATTTCTTCTCATTACATCCAAAAACACACTTTTTTCATTCGTGCCGTTGTTAAGTTAATTAAACAAAGCTGTCGCGTGATGTGAATGTTTGTTAGTTCTAGCGTATCCCGCTGATTGACGGGTGGGCGGGGTTTTCCGGGGAAGTGCCCATATTAAGAAGTGATAAGTATAGAAAACCCCAGAAATACTCTGTAACACATCCAACTGCTTTTTTGACACTTTGCCTACGTTTTGCATGAGGAAATAACTCTATAACTGTGTTAATAAGTCAGAATGCATGAAATACCATTGAACCCCCCCTTTAAAGAACACACCCAAAATGCCACATTTTTGCTCACACTAAAGCCCGATTTATAGTCGTGCGTAGGTTTTACACCATAGCTACAGCGTAGGCTATCCGTTGCCTGTGCGTAGCTCTGTGTAGCCTGACGTGCACCTCACAAAAATTTAAACAGCGCGTCAGATCTACATAGACCGCAAGCGCTGTGATTGGTCCACCAGAACCCCTCCCGTCAGGTAAAAAAAACTGCGTCATAGGTATTTCTGTTTGTGATGGTAAAAACAAGTTGAGGAGTGATTTAAATCAAACTGCATCAAAAGTCATCGTTTATTTACTGCCATCATTGCTGGTCTTCTTAAATTATACACAACAAGTTGGTGTTTCTTCTTCGTTTGTGGGTTAACTTAGCTAAGCTTCTTCTTTAACGTTTGAGCTGCTACTGTGGTTACACGCGTTACCAGCGGTCTGGGCGTGTGTTTGCACGTCGACGCGGACGACGACGCAAAAGTATAAATGAAAACCGGCGGGGAACCTACGCCGTAGGACCTACGCACGACTATAACGAGCCCTTTACAAAGTGTCAATTTTAACATTATCTATATGGTATTTTGACCTAAAACTTTACATGTGTACTCTGGGGACAGCAAAGATTTATTTTACATCTTAAATAAGTATTGTGACATGGCCCCTTTAAAAATATTGCTTGCCAAGCCATGTTATTTTTTATTTGCTGAAGTAAATAAAATTGAAGTCACTAGAATAAGTCACGCAATACTAGCTTTTTCATTCTTTTGTAAACCTTCATTATTTGTCCTCCAGTTTTTTTTCAGTGTCCTTTGGCTTCGTTAGCTATAATCACACCCCAAATTTTCCACTGGAATGTCCGTGGTGCTTAACTGCTTATTTGTGACCCTAAACTAATTTGCGCCGCTCTAAGTAGATTGTGTTGGTCATTATGGAAATCAGCTGTTGTGCCGGTGTTATTTAATTTGCACTTTTTTAGTCAATAACCCGCAGATGTTTCCACTCCCATCTGCGCTTTTTTGAAATTGCGCTCTCGCGCTAATTTGCCCCATTTAGTAAATCTGGCCCTTAATGTGTTGTCCCTAACAAGAAACATCTCTTTGTTATTATTGGAACAAAACACCTTGTGTAATCCCTTTTATTTATTTAAGCAGAAAATCAACATAAAATTAAACATAATGTGTTAAAATAACAAATTTTGTTAAATAGAAAAACATAAAACAATTCTGTTTTGTACCTTTACAGGCATACAAAACATAATATAATGTACATACATTACTGTACCTATTGTGTAACCTTAAAGGTACATTTAAATGTTTTGTATCCCTTACATTTAACTGGTTCAAAATTGGTCCATAAGGTATACAATAGGTCCTATAACATTGTACCCCTAAAGGTACAACATTTCAAAGGTATAAAAGTGAACCTTTGAGGGTACCACCAAAAATGTAATTTTTTTCTGATAGTGTAGAAAATTGTGTTTTAGTTATTCAGCTTATTGTATTTGCACATTATAATTAATAAATGATTGGTGAATGTAAACTAATAGCACATAGGTAACAGGTCTGATCCTAGGAAGGGGTAATTCATTACCTGCAGAGGTACAATGCCTCATCATTATTATGGACTTAAGCAAGACAAATAATGCCAGGATGCTTTGGGATGAGCTGTCTCTATTAATCGCTTTGCACTAAATAGTAACCAATCACTAAGAACCTGCTAATAATTATTCTACAATGTGATTTTCTAATTTCATTTTGATTAACCAAACGTGAACACAAGGAATGTTACAAAAAAAAAACATTAGACAGATCCATCAGATAAAGAAAATGTAGTGCCCTATCTCTATGCCCCAGGAACATCTAGACAGCAGATCGAGACCCTTACAGAGTTTAATCATATATCTGTAACCAGGCACGTGCACAGATAGGGCTCAACCTGTGCCGAACACATGCCCTTTTTGTCCTTACACTCCGAAGTGCCCTTTTTTGGAGGTGTTTTATTATTATTATTTTATATATATAAATTAATGCTATTGTTAAACATTTACCTCTGTCTGTGTGTTTTACAAATATATTTATCAAGTAAAATTATTAAAAAACTAAATATTTTTGGATCCGCTCAAACTGTCTGTCAAACATCTTAACTCCGCCCCCTGAGTGCAGCGAGCTGAAGTTCCACAGCAGTCAGAGGCAGCTGAACGTCTTGCAACGGTAAATAAGTATCTTGTTGTTTGAGTACAATGCTGTCTCATTACGAAAGAAACACTAGTATGTATATAACGGCGCATGTTTTATAAATTTGAGCAGAGCCGAATTATCCATAGATGGCATTGGTCGAGTGGGCAATCAGGGGGCACTAAGAGCTCCAAACTGCGACCAAATTGAGTTTTTGACAAAGCGCGAGCAGTTTTTAAACAAGTGTTCACCCATGTGAAGGGCACCCGTGACAACAATACGGAATGCACGGTCGGGTTTTTACCGCTTTTTTTGCATGACGCGTCTCAATCGTTAAAATCGTTAAAATGTCTAGCCTACATTAACACCAAAAACATATCAGATTAGAAAGGTCTTAGACTTCTGATGCCCAGTTGGGAAAACTGGATAGAGATGAAAAACGTGTAAAGGATACAAGTATGTACATTATATTGCCCTGTCACTCATTATAGTATGCAATCTGGATATAATTTATTGTATATGCATGTATCTTATGCATTGAATTAGTCAAGGGAGTTGTATGATTGTTGTATGATTATTTGGTTCATAACTTTTTATTCTGAAATCAACTGCATAGAGTTAAGTCTACTTAGTATTTAGTATATTTATTAGTAATGCAGTTATTTGCACCTTCAAAAGACCAAGGTTCCTGGTCCTCAGCACAGTTTTTGCCAGGTAGGCAGAGATACATGTTGAATATGCTAATGGTATGGCTATAGTATAGTATAATCTCCTATTTTGATCTTTAATCTCCTATTTCCCCTCTTCTCAATCACATATCAATCACACAAACATGTTAACCAAATAATAAAAATGAGCTTATAAAACAAACAGAATACCTTTTTTTTCTTCAAACATATTTTAATGTAACTTTATGTAAGCAGAGGAAAAAATTAAAATTTATATATTCTACAATTAAATAAGAGCGAGTTCACAAGAGCACTTCACAAACACATGACTACAAATAGGCCTAATACAGACAAACACCCAGGATGTAAATTGTTAAAGCCAACTTAAAAGGGCAGATATCGTTTGCACTGTATAATGCCAAGCTATCATAAAATGTCATTTTTCATTCATTAATAGTGATTTTTTTCAATCATTAATAGCGAATAAATATAAAGCTATTAAGATGATTATTAAGTGATATTTATTTGGAGGGGGTGCCCTTTTTCAGTTTCAGCACATGCCCCTCAAAAGGTCTGTGCACGGCCCTGTCTGTAACACATTTTTTTTCTTTGAGGGATGTAACAACATTGTTTTGTTTTCATTTCGTGATGATAACCGGAATGAGTTCCCTTCCTACATTTTTAAAAACAATCTGACAGCTAGAATTTCCTCCAATCGATTTCTGTTTCAAGACAGCCAAAGCTGTAATGGATAGATGTGGTGATATTTTCTGACAGACAGACAAATTAGACGCATGTCCTATTATTTTCTGAACAAACTGAATGGTGTGGTTTGGTTGTATCTGCTATATGCTTTTAACATAACTGTTATAACCCTTAACCTCCTAAGACCTGGATGTCCACATACTGTATGTGGACATCACATTTTTTTGTTGTTTGCATCATAATATTTAATTCTGTGTAACTGAAAAAAAAATTTTACACAATGTGAAGAATTACACTGCTTTATGTTCAAAGAAAAATGTTTGGTTATTATATTTATTGGTTCTTCCTAACTCCAAATAGCTGGAAGAAATCTGAAAAAAAAAAGACAAACCAAAGCTCGGGTCTTATGAGGTTTAAAGCTATAACTGTTCAACAACCCAAATTTTAGCATCTGACGCAAAAAAATACGAGTAATGTTATGTAAAGACCTTATTGGTCGTTTGTGCAACTAGCTTATACGACGTACAGTTGCAGCCAGCAGCTTATTAAAATCTGTGGGTATTTATTGCATAAATTGACCAACAAACAACAGTATTACAAACAGCTCGTGGGGCAAACCTTGCAAACTGAAGCCATAAAGTCACTTTATATAAAAAAAACTCTGAAAGCAAGGCACACGGTCACATCTATTTCAGACATAAACCAGAAGATTAGACCAGTGGTTCTCAAACTTTTTTAGCGTGCGGCCCCCATTGAATATGGTGCATCCTTTCGTGCCCCCCCCAAAGAAAATTTATGGCATAAAACATTGTAAAACTTAACATTTTAATAAAAAAACATATTAAGATATTCAATGTAGTCCTGATGGTTAGTAGCATTTTTTTTCTGAGATTTAAGTTCACATAATTTATGATAAATTAATTTATTTTATAAAAACCAGGGCCCCCCCGGCACCATCTCAGGGCCCCCAGTTTGAGAACCACTGGATTAGATCATGATGTAATTGGTCATGAGAGCCAATAGCGTTTCACATTCCAAGCTGATGTAATGATACAGTTAGTCACAAGACACCCAATGTTGCTTCACAATCAAAAATGACGTATCGCTTCCTCTGGCAGAGGTTTTGAACAAGCATACACACTGGTTTTGAGCAGTGTTGTAATGTAACGAAGTAAAAATACTTCGTTACTGTACTTAAGTAGAAATTTCACGTATCTGTACTTTACTTCGCTATTTAAATTTATGTCAACTTTCACTTTTACTCCACAACATTTTCTAGATAAAATGTATACTTTTACTCCGATACATTTTCACTAAGCATATTCGTTACTCGTTACTACAAAATAACTCAGAAGAAATGTGTGCAACCTCAATAAGGGAGGTTTTGGCCAATCAGTGCTTCTAGATTGCATTACTCACGCTCCGCACACTCTATTTTAGCGTAGTGTTGCCAAAGGATGAGAAAGCACAACTGTAACTGCAATGAAAGCACCTACTGGAGGACCTCCCGTTATCGTAATCGACCACCCCGACGATGAACAGGGTGACAAAGCTAACGTTATACACCCGTGGCTGTATTTGTAAGAAATGTTTTTGTACATTGGAAAAGTGCCTCTTATGCCTACCGAAAATCACTTACATTTTGTCATTTAAAAACTCCCCGTCCAACCTGAAGAATCACATCAAGGTACGTTAAAATAATAGTTATTAAGTAAAGCCACAATGTCAATGTGATTCAACATTATTATCATAAGCCGTATCAGATAATTATCTGTCTAATGTGATGGCAAGGCGAACATGTTTAATAAACGTCAACGTTAACGTTACACCGCTGATTTTCCCATGGATTTATTTAATTCACAGAGAACTCACAACTGAAACCCACTTAACTGTTTATGGTAACATTATAGCATAACTGCCGGACGAATATTCCCTCCGGTAGGCTAATGTTAGATTGAGAAATATTTTTTAAAAACTGCTGCAGTGGCAGGTTAGAAAGAAAGTGTTAAGTATTGCTTATTGTATTGACTGTATTCACGTCTTCAAAAGCATCATACGTTTTGTCAAACTGGATATTTCCTTTTATGTTAATTAACTCAAAACTCAGTGGTTATAGGATAATGTTGTGCTAATGTTATACATTGTGAATGTACGCTTGCATTGTTGATCAAAGTCACAGTGCTTTCATTGCCACACAACGAATTGGCATTTTTTTCTTAGTAGAGCAGCTAACTTAAAGGGACACTCCACTTTTTTCAAAAATATGCTCATGTTTTGAAAGAAATAAGTTATTATTTATTTTTCATTTTTACCTGAAGTTCATACAAAAGTGAAATTTCTGCTCTTTTATTTGATGTCAGCTCTAAAAATATGCTGTTTGCTCTTTGAACTTAAGAGAATTGTGCATGAAAAGTCCTGGAAAAACGAAAGCCACAATAAAGTTCACAATCAAAGTTCTAACCGCTTGCTTTAAAAAAAAAACTTTTTACTTTTACTTCAAATACTTAAGTACATTAAATATCAGAAAACTACTTTTGATACTTAAAGGTGCTCTAAGCGAATTGAAGCGTTTTAGACCATAAAACATTTTTTGTTACATACCGGAAACATCTCCTCACTATCTGCTTGCTGCCTGTCCGCTGATCAAACTGTAAAAAAACGCGATCTCTGTAGACAGCCCAGGCTTCACAAACGGCAATATCAACAAATGGCCAAACCTAGCCAGCACAAAACAAAACAAAGTATTCCAGCCAATAAACGACAAGAAGGATTTGGGGGTGGGGGTTGGGCGCGTTCATGAAAGCACGGAAGGGAGGGGGAGGGGGAGGAGTTAGCTACGCTCTGTCTGTTTGAAAACAGTTCAAACATCAACAGGAAGTGACGTCGCACATTATTCGCTTAGAGCGCCTTTAAGTACAGTATATATCAGACACTTTAAGACTTTTACTTGAGTAATATTTTAAAAGACAACTTTTGCATACATAATGCATGACCTTTCAACATGATTATGTAATACGTAAGATCATGCAAGAAACGTCACTTGTCTAGTCCAAGACGAGAAATTATGCCTTGGTTGTGATCGTTCAGAGCCTTTTGAAGCTGCATTGAAAGTGCAATTTTAATTAATGCTAGACAGATACTTTGTTTGCACAGTCCTACCGTAATTTTGTCACTCCTAGATGTACGTCTGGCGTCAGGGGGGAAATGTTTACCTAGATGAAGGAAAGTCATTGTCTCACCAGGCTATGTTTATTCGGCTATCCAGTGCTGAGCTTCGATGAAACTTCACGAGGCCGGCGAGATGCTTCCAAAGGGTGGGAGATACGCGGCATGATTGACAGCTTTGACACCAAATGGATATACGTGAAAATCTGATAACATGATTTCACAACTTTTCATTGGCCATTTAGATATGTGAAGCATACTGTATACGGAAATGAACCTGGACATTCAAGCCGTCGAAAAATCTCAAAATCTGCAAAATGGACATACGTGGTTTTCATCAGACAGCGACGATATGAAGAAAAATCCTGGAATGTTTTTTTCTTTAAAAAATTTATTTCCTCTCGACTGAAAAAAGAAAGACATAAACATCTTGGATGCCGGGGTTGAGTCAATTATCAGAATTGTTTTTATGAAAGTGGAATATAAACACATCTTTAGGTCGAATTTGGGGAAATGGACAAACGACCGAAGCAGTCACATGGGTTGAATGAGATTGGTAATGTATGTGTGCATTTTGGCAAAAAAATATAAAACTAATGTTTAAGTTCAGTCAAAATGGCTGTGCAAGTCTTATTTTTAATTTTGACCAGTTATGATTTGCCTTCATTTATAATCCTTTCAGCCGATCTCCGTGTCTGGCGGTACCACTTTTAGCATAGCTTAGCACAATCCATTGAAATGGATTAGACCAATTAGCATCACGCTCAAAAATAACCAAAGAGTTTCAATATTTTTTCTATTTAAAACTTGGTAATTATCAATAGCTGGGGACTATTTCGGCCACTGCGTAATATCATTGCGCCTGCTGCACCCATGGTATGGCAGCAAAGTCCTTGATTATTACGCCAGAATGAGAGTATAGTTCCTAGCCATTCAGCCTAGAAAATCGCAACTTTAAATTTTCAGTCAGTCTTAGTACATGATGTAACTACAGAAGAGTCAAGTTTTAAATAGGAAAAATAACAAAACTCTTTGGTTATTTTTTAGCGTGATGCTAATGGTCTAATCAGATTCAATGGATTATGCTAAGCTATGCTAAAAGTGCTAGCGCCAGACCGGAGATCGGCTGAATAGATTCAAAACGGTAAAACTCAAATGTTTAACTCTAGGGGAGCTGGAAAATGAGCCTATTTTCAAAAAAGTGGAGTGTCCCTTTAATGTACAAAGCACTGTAAAAATACAGTATATTGGTATGACTTATTGATTATATCTGTTTTAAAAGTGTATGACTCAAACCAGATGTGTGTTTACAACAATTGTATCTGTTGCCGAATATATAAAATTTATCTCCTTGCTTAACATCACAACACACACTGCTTATGAAGCTTTTAGGACAAAAACACAGCACAGCAGCTAAGTGCCATAAGATTCTGACAACATGCAGACCAGTGGAGGATAAACATCCAGGGGGCATAGCAAATCACGTCATGAATTACCTCTATTCTTCATGAGAAAATGGCGACATAATGCCGTTTGACAAGGCTGCATGAAATATATATGAAAAAATGAAATTCTCAAGGTCCTCTCAAGGTTGTGATAAATTAGAGCATAAGGAGTTATGAATGGAGCGTTCATGGTTCAATACGATTGCTGGCACGTATGCTCAGCGTCCACATATCAACTTGCACAATTCACACACCCGTCGCCGGATGACAAATTCACATGAAGGTTTGTACATTGCCCTTCAATCGAGAGGTGGCTACATGTTAAGTAAGAATCACTAGAAAGTGATAAATTGGTTGGTCAAGCGTAGACATGATTTACCGCTGTAGATCGTTGTAAATCTATTTATATAAACCATTATGGTATGAAAACTCAACCAATACTTAGTGCATAACAAACAATTTTAATAAATGAATTAAAATGAAAATTTAATTATTTTTAATTATTATGTATGGAAGGCATTGCCTGACAATTTTAAATAAATCAATTAAATTAAAATTTCATTATTTTGCATATAGTTTTATATAAGCAAGACCTGACACTCGTTGGGCATACAGAATGTGTACAAATGTAAAGCTTTATGGTAGTGCTGGGCAAAGATTAATCGCGATTAATCGCATACAAAATAAGTGATTTACACAATATATGTGTGTACTGTGTGTAATTATTATGTATATTTAACCACACACACATGCATATATTCATTTCAGATTTATAATATATATATATATATATATATATATTTATATATAGACCATTTCAAAAGATGTAAACAACACTGGTCCAGAAGCACTTCCTGTTTCAGTTTTTTAACACTAGATAAACATTGGGATAAAATAAACCAACAGAACATATAAACCTGAATTAACTGAAGTTAAACAAACATCTTAAAGGTAATGATATATGTGAAATAAAAAAAATACTGTCACAAACTGTAACAGGAAGTGTTTCTGGACCAGTGTTGTTTACATCATTTGAAATGGTCTATAATATAGAAGAAAATTATAATTAAATATATATATATACACACACACATGTAAATGTTTCTTAAATACATACATGAATATGTGTGTGTATTTATATATGCATAATAATTACACACAGCACACACTCATATATTATGCCAAAAAACACTTTTATTTTGTATGCGATTAATCGTGATTAATCTTTGCCCAGCACTACTTTAAGGTTAATCTACAGTCACTAGATTTGACACTAGTTTTTTTTTTTTTTTTTGTAAAACAAAGTCGCTACATTTGGCAACACAGGGTCGGACACTTCCTGTTGTGGGAGCAAGTAAGCTTCACCAACTGATTAACCTAGAATTTTCATAGAGATCGACTTTGTAAATGAAAACTGAGAACCTTTGGCATATATTTTGCAAATAGTTCTCTATAATGATACTAATAATATTGTTTTATTTTCAATTGTACCTTTTAATTAATTTATTTCAAATTGGCAGAATACGCCTTTCATATTCTTGCAGCTTAATTAGTAAAGCATTATGGATTTAATCAACATGACAAACACATTGAAGAAAAATTATAGCCTGAATACATTGTTAATCACTTTGGAAAAAGTGTCTACAAAACACATAAATGTAAATTTTATCAATAAAAATCATTAAAATGGCAAAGTGCTATCAATAATGTTAAGTAGGGATGAAATCAATGAGACAAATCAATAAAATACCGATCCTTACTTTTTAAGGGCACCCATTTCATTGCTAAACAACGTAATTTTGTGTATTTGGCATAATACAACGTGTTTCCATGGTTTATGGTTTAAAAACACATTATTTTCCAAATACCGTACATTTTTGTAGCTCCAGATTTTACTCTCTTTTTAAAAAGCACGGATTTTGTACAAAACTCATCGATTTTAAAAGTGCCGTGACTGGCCAGCTAATCTGTATGTTGTGATTGGCCAAAATATCTCTGACATCAGCCGGAAATGTGACGCTCCTTACCATGTTTAAAAGATTCGGTCACAATGCAATGCTAACATTGCTATCAGGAATTATGATAATGTCGGTCTTCTCTACATCACCAATAGGGTGACCAGCCGTCCCGCGTAGCGTGTGCGCGCACAGCGTTTGAAGCACAATTCATGCGACGAAAAATATCATGTTTTTAGACAAAAAAATATCAAATTTAAGTGATTTTGTGCATGAAAGAAGCAAAAAAATCTGCCAATGAATTTTTCTTGAATTTGGTGTTTAAGAAAAATGTTCAAGATTTTTGTTTGCTTACCCCATTGGCAGATTTTTTTTTTTTTTTTTGCTTGTTTTATGCACAAAATCACTTATATTTGATATTTTTGGTCTAAAAACTAGACTTATTCTTGGGTCGTTTTGCTCATCAAGAAAAAGCATCTTAATTTAAAGAGTAACTAAACCCTAAACCAACTTTTTTTAGTTAATGATCTGTAAGAATGATGCTTTATTAGTGCTGTTCATTGATTTTAGTAAGTTTTTTGACATTTGGATATAAAGTGTTTCAATACTACAATATATGGTGTAAAAACGTCTGAGTGCTGCCCTCTTCAGGTTGAACGGTGGCTACTGCAGTTTAATTTTTCTATTGGATGTTGGGTCCAAAAAATGACTCGTGACGTAAGCAGGTTCAAGATCACCACGCCCTTGTTATGATCTCACCACACACTTAGTCCGTCCCCTCTATCTCCGTATGGATCTGCCCACTTTTTTTGCGCTTTTCAAATATTGTCAGTGGGTGGAGTCAGGCTCTGACCAGGGGTTTAGTTACGCTTTAAGAATGTTTTGATATTTTTAGAATTTTTTTGCTTGAAAATCATTTTTTGCAGTGTAAGGTGGTATGTGCTAGAAATGGGAAAACCACTATAAATAAATCTGCCCGTGGGTTTGGTGCACCGCCGCGCCAGGGAGTGTCCCACATTGTCCCTCACAAACATACCCCTTGTCCCCCCTTGGGCTTATTAGCAGGTGGTCACCCTAATCACCAATCCCAGGAAGTAAACTGTTGCCTACAATCCATGTGTTTGTTGTAGTCCAAGAAAAGAGATTTACGTTGGAGACGATAACTTGCGTTATCGTTTACTTTGGGGTTTGTACCTTTTGCATATCGTTAACATGTACTAACACACACTTACACACCAAAAGAAATGTAAAATCGTGAATCGGACAATAGGTGCCCTTTAAATTACTAGATTAAATAGTATAGTCAAAACATATTGATGTAACATCGCTATTGACATCACCAACTTGTTTTTTGCCACAAAAATACTTTAATTAGTCTGTTTGATAAATGGGTTTGTTTTCATATACAGTTTAACAAAGACAACAGATTTATTTAATCAAAAATCAAATTGAGTACAACAGTACAAAGCTATTTAGCTACAAAAGCTAACGACATGTTTCACACTTTTACAACACACTTTAGGTGTTACAGTGAATTGAGATCCTCACTCAGTGGGCGTTAAATGGCACGAGCTGAATAGTAGAATTAATGAATGTGAGAACTATTATAAAAGTATCAGTGGGAATTCAATGCACATTCATTAAACAATAAAACACTATACTGTACTATATACTGGGGTTCTAGGTTTGTGTGTTTTCAGCTCTAATTTTAAGACCAAGGAACATAGCTACTGTAGTTTCTTGACCAAGATAATGGCCACAAGAGACCACAGAAAGCTATGTGACACACATTCTACATTTCTGTCAATAGGATAGACATACTGAGATTGAGGTAAGAGACTGAGAAAAGCAAAACCTCCAAGTACTGTATATGCTCAACATTTCACAGTTTTGACCAGGCTGGTCTCACTGGATCATACGTATTTTATGAGTTGGCTAATTCGTACGAAGTTAATCATACAAAAGTGTATTATTATTGGAAGAAATTATGAAACCCCGCCCCCAACGTCACTGTCTGAAGGCAAATCATATAATAATGTACTGTTCGAATTTGGTCGAATTATCCACCTTGTAAAATGCATACAAATTGCCAGGACGTACCACTCATCACAACACAGTCTGGTCAAATCGAGTATCAATGATAAATTAGACACGTCAAAACAAAAAGAAAAATTTCAGGAGAAAAGAAAGCATTTTTGATTTCTCAAAGCATTGCATCTGTGGATGGCAGGACTAATATTTTATAATATTGTCTGAGCCGTTGCTTAGCTGTTAGCATGCTTGCTTCAATACAAAGGCTATGGAATGCAACACTATTTTACTGTTTACTGCGCATTGAATTGTGAAACAAACCACATTACATAACAAGTACTTCAGGTAGTTTGAATTCAGTTTACTTTTGTCATAAAATGTATTAATTTTGGGAATGAAATTAATCAATACAAATAACTTTCAGGTTCATCCATCATATGAAAATAGAAGGTCAAACCGAGCACATTGCATTGTGGGATATAACTGCATTGCGCTTTACTGTATACTGCACATATTGCTCATCTGAGTATTGAGTGCATACAGAAGTTTGTACACAGAGCAGCATAAGCTGTAAAAGTAACACATGTGGCAGAATTGATTAGTGCTGTGTTTCAGTATCTGCTACACTCTGAGTGCTAAAGTCTGTTTCAGATACTCAAACCATGGAGCAAATCAAAAGGCCAATACGCATCACTGTTATATGGTGACACACACGAGAGCAAATCAATACAGCGCATGTGTGTAGCAG